>NW_027223344.1:427211-844737 GCF_030449975.1 Polyergus mexicanus
ATTTATCGAATTAAATTATTTTCCGATACTTGTTGCGACCTCGTTTAGAAAAGGAATTTTATAATGTCTCGCGCTTTACTACCTTACTGTTCGAGTGTCGCCGTGACAATGATTAACCATAAGTAGTAATACCTTAATAATAGCGCGCTAATTTTTATGCCGCCAAGGCCGAATATCATGTTACTGATAATTCGCAACCGAAAATATATTTTGCGTATTATGAACAAGCGGAATATTAAACTATACAAATATTTTAAATTATAGATCAATTATTTAATAAATTAATATGTCTCGAAACTTATCGTCATTTTAATTATTCGGACCTGCGATTCGACTATTTTTTTATACGTTTTCAATCCGTATCATATTTAAATCGTCGAAAAGTTAAATGAAAAAGCAGAACGGACGAAATATAATTGAATCTTAATTATTTTTAGAGAAATAATTATTATTTATAAAGGGAAAGAAACATCGCGACAAAACAATTTACATTTACAATTTTGATATCTATCATTTCAACTCTTGATTAAATGTAACACAAATACACATCACGCGAAATACGTGCCTCGAAATTTATTGTTGCGGTATAATTATTTAAAATATGTAAAAGATAATTTATATTTATCGTATCAAATTATTTCCCGATATTTATCGCGATTTCGTTTAGAAAGAGAATTTGACGGAGTGTCTCGCGCTTTACTACCTTACTGTTCGAGTGTCGCCGTGCGATTGATAAGCCATAATACGTTAACAATAATAGCGTGCTCATGTTTACGTCGCCAAGGCCGAAAACCATATTTTATGTCTTGTATCAATTTTGGATCTTTCTGAGAAAAGACGATGCGATCTCAAAAAATATATACGAACCTAAAAGCGCGTATACCGTCCACATTTATATCGCGCTATGAAGCCAGTCATAGCGCGATATAAATTTCTGATTATATTTTCTTTCCCGCAACAACTTTTCAACAATATTACATTACACGCTTTAATACTAATAATGAATAACTTTATTGTAGAGAAATTACCTGACTATAGTTCTTATTCAAGTGTCGCTGTATGAGTAATAACAAAATCATGATACGTAAACAATACACTCTCAGAAAGGATTTCTGATAACGAGACAAAAAATATTCTTGACATATTTAATCGTATCACAACCTTATGCAGTATAAAAATAAACCAATTTTAAAATTAAATCAATAATTCCTTTTCTTCTCTTTCGAATTAAATAAGATTGTCTTACTATCTTGAGACAAGAGTAACATATACAAATCTAAGCTTATATATTCTTGCATTTAGAATAACTTGATGTTAGCGCCACAATAGCCGGCGCGAAACCGATATGCGGTGGCGTTATTAGGCATTTTATTCTAGATTGAAGAATTTTCCATTTAAGATTAAAATATTCCTTTTTCAATAATAAATATGATTGTCGCTATATCGATCCTATTTTATGATAGATTGAAGAGTAATAGCATTAGATCCGGAAATCTTTTCTGTGGGTGTAACGCGCCAATTTTTACGCCGCCAAGACCGAGTATCATATTATTGAAAAGTCGTTGCCGAAATATTTTATATGTACAATTATATTATATATATATATATATATATACACGCGGGGAATATTAAAGTTTATAAAATATATTTTAAATTATGATTAATTATATTTATTAAACGATTGATGTATCGCGAAGTCTTGTATTAATTACTCGATTTTGCGAATCGATTGTTTAATTGCTCGATCTTAATCCGAATCATATTTAGATGCTGTTAAAAGTCAAACGATAAAGCGTCGAAAATATATTTAATTTCAAATTTTATTTTTGAAGAAATAATTATTTCTTATTGTGGTAATGTATTTAAAAGATAAGTAAATAATTATCTTATCAAATTATTTTCCGGTACTTGTCGCGATCGCGTTTAGGAAACGAATTTGACGGAGCGTCTCGCACAGCTACTTTACTGCGCGGATGTCGTCGTGTAAATGATACGTAAGAAAGGAATTTGATGTCGACGGAGCGTCTCACCCCACTATAGTTCTTATTCAAGTGTCGCTGTATGAGTAATAACAAAATCATGATACGTAAACAATAGCGCGCCAATGTTTACGCCACCAAGGCTGAATAACATTTTATTGAAAAGTCGTTGCCGAAATATTTTATGTACAATTACATATATATATATATATATATATATATATATATATATATATATATATATATATATGTAATTGTCAAAGGGCTATTTTGACGACATTTAAAAAATGAATATTTTATTGCATACATCGAAATCCGCAAAAGTATCAAAAGAACACGATAAGCAAAGAAGTCGCACGTAAGTTTGCAACAATGAATACAAAAGTATATCTATTTTTGTTAATTGCCGTTTTGACGATTGTCTCGATTTTCGATGTTATAGCTATAGCTGATGCAATAGTTGAAGCAAATTCTGCTCCGCTCCCTCTCTCACGATCTAAGGTATAAAATTATTATATAATATATAATTTTTGGTTTTTTATATTTATTAATTTATATTTATATGTATACTGTACATTTAATTAATAATGTTCTATTCCTCTCTCTTCACATAATATCATGAAACAAACAGTATTACATATTTTTTCATGTTTTTGTTAAAAATTTTATATATATATGCGAAAACTGTATTATTGTGTGTATATAAAATAATTCGTAAAAATAATATCAAATGCTAATAGTAAGTTTTTTATTTTTTAAATAAGAAAATCCTTACGTAAAAAATTGTGTAATACTTATTGTTAATATGTCAATAATAAAGAATATATTGTATAACCACAATATCATTTATATATTTTGGTTATATTTTTATATATAAATAAAGTAAAAATTAAATTTTATTTACTTTCTTGCATTTTAGATGGATCTAATGGACGTAATGCTTTCTACAATAGAGAGTATATTTGAGAGAATCTCTAAGGAACTTGCTTTAATATTTGGGCTATAATATTTAAGACTAAAATGCACTTAAAATAAAATATGGCATAAAAAAATTATGTGTAAGTGATTATGGTATGATATATTCTGCAGAATTCTCAATTATTGTGAGCTTTTATGGTAATAATGATGTATATGATATTGTGAGAAAAATTTCATCAAGTAATATTTTTGCTATTAGAATTATGTAAAATATAATATGCTGTTATGTTATTTTATTATTATATATATCAAAATATATATCTCATATTAATGAATTTTCATGCTACGTTTTGTGATTGATGTTAATCCCTTATTTCGAATAATTGCAAAATTCAATTTAGAATATTTTATATTATATAAACTATTTTTATTTGCACGTTCATACACACATAGAGTAAAATAGCAATTCAAATGGCAATGTTAAAACACAACTATATGTTGCAGAAAAGAAATATTAATCTTATTTATATTATAAGCAAAGTTTAGTTTAAAGTATAATTTCAAAGATGCTTTACGATAAAATAATAAATTGTGTGTATGTTTACAATTATGAATATAAAATTTTTAATTAAAGTCTTCTAATAAAAATTGACGCCACAGACAGATAAAACAGGCAATTGTATTAGTATTTATCTTTTGTGATCAAACAAACAATTATGGGCGATCTGTAGAAATTATCATGGATGGTTTTTTTTTTTGCACAGATCGCAATTGAATGAAAGTAACAAAGCAATACACATGCGCAACGTAATTTTTTAATGTAATGAAAGATCGAATCTCGTCCACTCATAATTCAACTATCACAATGTCATTGGAGATACAAAGTTTTTTAAAAAGTTAAAACTTTCCAGAATTTATGTAACATTAAACTATATTGTGCATTACAACAAGATATAAATAACACAACTTATATCAATAGGTATTTGACATTTTTATTAAAAATCGTAACATAGATTATGTATAATTTTAATTCAAAAGACATATTAGCATAATAATATATATTAACATATGCAAATATGTATATTGTTAAATTTAAAAACAATAATGAAAACTCAAGATAAAAAGAATCAACCTGTAGAAATGCAAGTTGAATATACTGTAATTCGACTACATGTTCCACATAAATAAATTTCAACATTTTGGACGATAAAATTTGGTTCTGAATATGTAGATTTATTTTAAAAATTTATTGAAACAAATATATCTTTTTAAATATACAAAGAATCTGCACACACACACACGTGTGTGTGTGTGTGTGTGTGTGTGTGTGTGTGTGTGTGTGTGTAAGTATATATATAAATTAAATAACTTGTTACTAAATAATTATATATGATATGTGTATATTAATGTTAGATTGTGGCATAATTATAATGTATGCCATTCTTTTTTTTAATGTTATTTGTCTTAATTTGGTTTTTTATTTTAACATAAATACTCAAAATATTTTATAAATAAAATACTTATTTATAAGAAATTAATTATTTATGTACATAAGGCAATATCCCTCTACAAATCTTTATTTTAACAGATTTATACACTTGGATTAAATTTCAGGAAATTGCTAATTTATTATCGCTATTTGTTTATATGACTGCATCTCTTCATCGTTATATCGTCATTTCTAAATAGATGAGAAAATTAAGATATAAAGAATAATGGTTTTAAAACAATGGTTTTAAAAAAGTTAAAAAATAAAATGTATTCAGAATTTATATAAGAGAGAATATATATATAAGATCAAATATTGTATTATATATTAGAATTAAAATTTAAGATATAAAAAACACAACTTATCTTGAATAATAAGATTACTATATTATATAATAACCCACTATATTATTAAACGGAACATAAACTTATGTTATATTCATTGATTCACGTCTTTATTGCGTATTATTTTGAGTTACTTACTTGTCTTGATACGTTCAAGGAAACGGGAAAAATAATGGGCCAGATGATAGATTCAGATGTAATAACAACATCAAGTACAACCATAGCTTCCGCAATAAATTCGCTAGGAATATTAATTATTCCTAAGATGAAAGCAAGCCCTAAAGTAAAGGTAAAACTAACATTACTCTCATGTTTTATGATTGTTGAGAATATATGTAATTGCCAGATAATTCGATCAAATTTAAATCTTACGTTTTTACGTTATTAAAATTTACGTTTAATTTTGTCAGATTAAATCTTTCGTCGGCATTTTTTACATTTGCAAGAGAAATTATATTCAAAATAAAAATCACCGCGGCAAAACTCGATATTTATAATTTTAAATAGATAAAAATTACAACAGTGAAAATTAAAGAGATCGAACAAATTATAAATTACGGAATCTAAATAGACGATAAAATCTATTTTGTAATTAGCTATAACAAAAACACTTGTAGCTCATACTTTATATTGAAAATAGAATTTTTTAAAAATATTTAAAAGTAAAAACTTATGACAAGTGTGAATCTCATTTAATTTTCATCAAGATAAAATTGACTTGATATTTGTGCAAAAGAGTCTACGATTAAATGCAAATGATTTCTATGATGCATTTTATATAAAATTAGTAACAATGATAGTTCAAACAATAGAAACTCAAGAATTAAATGTTTTATAGATATCGAAGAATCTAGTGTAAGGAATAAATAGCTAAAAAAAAAGATGCAAAACCGCAACGGAACGTACGCAGTGTAGGCAGACAAACATGTCTGGATTCACCAGCATTGGTGAATGTTAAAGTATACGCAAGATTAAATAAGATGCAAATAAGATGTAATAAAAGAAGGAATATTTGTCGTACATTGTTAGATGAAGACGTAAGAGACGGTCGTGTGCACACGTTGCAAGTGAAATATTTAGTTGTCTCCATTTGTGATCACACGTAAAAAATATACAAAATATGAACGAAAAATATAATTTTGCAAATAAATAGAACAGACGTTTTATATCGCTCATTCCTTGCTTATTTCGTAATTTTATTCCGTCTATCTAAATAGTATCTATAGGAAGATCTTTTGTCACTGGATCACAGACTAGAATAGAAAAATCGACTTTCGCGAGTAAGAGACAAAGGATGGAGGGAGAAGAGAGACAGATCGAAAATTGCGAGGAAGCGGTCGCGCGAGCATACCGGTGAGAGAAATGGGCGAAAAAAGCTCATTTCCGTGAAGGTTTATCGGCTGGAGACGTTCTTCTACGCTATATTACGAAGGGGGGCATATGTTCCGGCCAATCTGTCCCCCTTCTTTGCGCCAACGTACGCACGTACACGTTCTCCCTATTTCGACGATGTCTCCGACATCGGTGTAACGACTGCGTTTTATAAAGTATGTGACTCCGCGGCAGGGATGCGCATTCGCGTCCCCTACTCGTTCTGTCATTCCCGACTTCCTCCGCCCCCTCCTGCTGCGTTTCTTCTTATCCGTTTTTCCACGAGGTATTGTCTTAGCACCCCTCGATCTTGTACCCTGCTCGCAATGTTTTCAATTTTTGCTCAACGACACAAATGTTCTCATGGTTTCACATAATGCTCTCGACGATACAACGCATGATATAACGCGCATAGGATGTTTAAATATAATTATTCGATTTACTAATAAATTTACTAACAAGCAAATTAATTGAAATTTTTGCGCAGATAGCAGTAAGTCCCAAAATTCGCACTGCAATATAATTATTGAAAATATTCATTTTGTATTTGCAGCAAAAATTTAAGATTCGCTAATATTAAACACGGTCATATATTTTTCGTTCATATAATTAAATATAAAATTTTTGATATTGAAATATGGTAATGAATTTGTACTTATGTAAATTCTTTACTCGATGATCAAGATTTCTTAGCGTATCAATTATATTAAACAATATATATATCCATTTTTTCCTTATATTTTAACGTCAAATATTAAATTACATTTATATATTTACTAATTGATATTTTATTAAAATTATATTTTTAAAAATACTCTGACCCTTTTTTTCACATTTGTTATTTTATACATATATTACATACATATATATGTATATCTATATATTATAATTGTTACAATTTCATTACCTCGAGATTGAAATTTGACTCACCGGTACGATGCGCAACAGCGGAGTTGTAGTACACATGTTGAAATCTGTAAAACATAAATATAACCAAATTATATAAAACTTATAATAATATAATAATATAAAATGTTTGAAATAATTATCCAGGAAAAATTGTCAACGTATAATTATATACAAAATATCCATAATTATATATAAGAAATTTGCTCTCACAAT
The DNA here is from genome assembly GCF_030449975.1 of Polyergus mexicanus. Taxonomy (NCBI): domain Eukaryota; kingdom Metazoa; phylum Arthropoda; class Insecta; order Hymenoptera; family Formicidae; genus Polyergus; species Polyergus mexicanus. Next base: position 434,435 of record NW_027223344.1, read on the forward strand.
TATCAAAGTAAACGACACGCGTCATTATCGTTAATATATATAAATCATACAAAAATAATATTGTAAAAATAAACACTGTTCCCGCATTATTTTAAGGAAAAATGAAATTAGCAATTTTTATAGATTACACAATATTTTATACATGATTATACATATGAGCAATTTTTGCCGAAGATTTCGAGCAAGTTATAATATAAATTTCAAAGTGGGAAAAATAATGAACAATAATTAATTGCATTATATTGCGCAATAATAAATATAAAAAGATTGACTTTATCGCGATGAGAAATAAGCAATCAAAATATTTTACGAATAAGAAATTAAATAAATTTTATACTACTCACCCCACGGTTGCTCCGCCGTTGCCCGATGCCTCCCCGGGCCTCCTCCTCCAACCTCTCGTCTTTGTCCTCCTCTTTTTAAAGGCATTCACATTCACTCGCGAAACACGATTAATTATGATCACGCACGCATTAACGAGTAAAATACAATCGCACGGCAATCCTGATTTTGAATCAGGATTAAACACATGGCGCAATTTTTTATATCGCGACAGGGAAACGACAGGAAAAGAATAATCGCATACAGTTACAAAAGCTCGGTACTCGACAATTTAAAATATTTTAAAACAATGCTATCTCTATTATTAATAATTAATATCCGCTCGTTATGATAATACGAATGTGCACGAATATGAATATGTAAGTAGAACATATTATATATGTAAATATCTGTCAAATGTGTGATATTCGAACAAAATACGATTTAGCAACGAGTCGTGATAGATTTCAATCTAAGAAATTATATATACACGATTTAAGAAACCATTAATGCGGAAAATTTACTTCGCGATTGACAATTATCAAAATGCATATTAAATACGACTATATTTGTTCAGTTCGGTATGTTTTATCAATGACCGGCAAGTTCTAAAATATTACAACTTTGATCTGATAACATTAGCGATATTATCAGTTAATATAATCAGTAATTAATAATTTAAGATATACCGTCCGAGTTCTCGTCGCGACCGCGTATCGAGAAATACTACGCAATATTAATATAAAAGTATATTAAATATTAATATAAAAGTATATTGAATATTAATATAAAAGTATATTGAATATTGCGCAGCTTTTCTTTCAAAAATAAATATCGAATGACAGTCTAGTTACATTCTGTCTAATTGTAAATGACTGCTTGTCACATCGCGATTAAAAGTTATTAAAACGCGCGATTAAATTGGCTCGTATATAGCAAATAATAATTAATAATCGCGCCGCTCGATTCGTAATCGTTCTATTCTACACACGTTTAATCAACAATGATCAAAAAATTTTGAAATAATAACTTTGTTCTGATATTACGATCTAATATAGAGAAAGGAGATATAACGCGTCGTTCGGAACTTTATTATTTTATGTATCGTGTGCTATTGAAATTGCACAATCAATATTTTACTATCTTTTTCTGAGATGTGTTCATTAAAGGCGGAGCAGCCGTATATAAAGTCGTAAATAAATATAACTTTAATTATATTAAAGCTACATGGCGGGCCGAAATCGCGACGCTTTTGCCGAAATTATTTGCGTCAGATACATTATTCGCTTTGATTTCGATTACCGTTAAAGATATCGATATTATTCAAGAAAGACATTGTTCTATATGATCTCCGCTACAAGGATTGACGCATTAGAATTTTAAAATTAATAAGCTTACGATTATTAAAGCGATAAATCGAGCCGAAATCGCGACGCTTTTGCCGAAATTATTTGCGTCAGATACATTATTCGCTTTGATATCGATTACCGTTAAAGATATCGATATTATTCAAGAAAGACATTGTTCTATATGATCTCCGCTACAAGGATTGATGCATTAGAATTTTAAAATTAATAAGCTTACGATTATTAAAGCGATAAATCGAGCCGGAATCGCGACGCTTTTGACGAAATCATTTGCGTCAGATACATTATTCGCTTACATCTCGTCTACCGTTAAAGATATCGATATTATTCAAAAAAGACATTGTTCTATATGATCTCCGCTACAAGGATTGATGCATTAGAATTTTAAAATTAATAAGCTGACGATTATTAAAGGGATTAAGCTGGCGAAAATCGCGACGTCTTTTCCTGGGTCATTCGCGTCTAATGAGTCTATCTCTTAAAGCACATTATTCCTTCTATTTTATTTCGACGCGAGAATATACGTAATATACAATATATAAAGACAGTTTTTTTTTCACGGATACGCTTATCGCGAAATTCGCGATTCCTGGTAACGAAACGCGAAGGCTCGCCGGACGATTCTCGGAATCGACGGGTGAAGGAGGGGGGATGGGGAGCAAGCTTCAAATCGTCGCGAGCGTCACGCAATATGTAGACTGTGTTCCGAAATTCATCGCTAGTACTGAAAATCTGTAACATGCATAATATGACCTAGAGATTTCCGGTATTGGCGGTAAATTTTACAACACGACCATGGTTGATTTTTCGACATATTCCGGTTACAAAACTTTGGAGGATTGACGCATTAAATTTTTAAAATTAATAAGCTTACGATTATTAAAGCGATAAATCGAGCCGAAATCGCGACGCTTTTGCCGAAATCACTTGCGTCAGATACATTATTCGCTTCGATTTCGATTACCGTTAAAGATATCGATATTATTTAAAAAAGACATTGTTTTACATGATCTCCGCTACAAGGATTGACGCATAAGATTTTTAAAATTAATAAGCTGACGATTATTAAAGCGATAAATCGAGCCGAAATCGCGACGCTTTTGCCGAAATCACTTGCGTCAGATACATTATTCGCTTACATCTCGTCTACCGTTAAAGATATCGATATTATTTAAAAAAGACATTGTTGTACATGATCTCCGCTACAAGGATTGACGCATTAGATTTTTAAAATTAATAAGCTTACGATTATTAAAGCGATACAACGGGCCGAAATCGCGTCGATTTTGCCGAAATCATTTTCGTCAGATACATTATTCGCTTTAATTTCGATTACCGTTAAAGATATCGATATTATTCAAGAAAGACGTTATTCTACATGATCTCCGCTACAAGAATTGACGCATTAGATTTATAAAATTAATAAGATGACGATTATTAAAGCGATAAAGCGAGTCGAAATCGAGACGCTTTTGCCGAAATCATTTGCGTCAGATACATTATTCGCTTTGATTTCGATTACCGTTAAAGATATCGATATTATTCAAGAAAGACATTATTCTACATGATCACCGCTACAAGAATTGACGCATTAGATTTATAAAATTAATAAGATGACGATTATTAAAGCGATAAAGCGAGCCGAAATCGCGACGCTTTTGCCGAAATCGCGTCGCTTTTGCCGAAATCATTTGCGTCATATACATTATTCGCTTTAATTTCGATTACCGATAAAGATATCGATATTATTCAAGAAAGACGTTATTATACATGATCTCCGCTACAAGAATTAACGCATTAGAATTTTAAAATTAATAAGCTTACGATTATTAAAGGGATTAAGCTGGCGAAAATCGCGACGTCTTTTCCTGGGTCATTCGCGTCTAATGAATCTATTAATAATTAATATAATTTTTGCCTAATTTCTCTAACAAATTTATTATATTCATATAAATAAGTTATTTATTTTTATTAAGAATATTTATATTAATTTTATCATAATTAATCAATAATTTTTATAATTATAAATATTTTTTTTATTAATTAAATTTTTAAATATAATTCAGATTATTAAAATTTATAAATAAATTTATTTTAAATTAATATAATTAATAATCAATAATAAATATAAATTATTAAATTTTTTCAAAAAATTTTAAATTTTAAAAATATTTGTACTACTTACAATTTAATTTATTTAATATATATTCATTTAAACTAACTCACAGATTATCCCGTAAATTTCTAATATAAATTTTTATATTTAATTAATTTATTAATAATTAATTATAATTAACAATTTATATTTAAATTAAATTTATATGAAAAAAAACTAGATAACAAAAAAATCGAATAACATTTCTTCACTAAATGAAAATTTAAAATAATTATTTAACATTAACCTTTATTTATATTTAACTCTTTTTATATCGAAAAATTTTATTTATAAACTCTTTATTTAATAAATCCTGATACAAAATGTACAATAAATAAAATTTACTATTTTATACATAAATACCATTCATTTACATTACCTTAAATTATAATTTAAAATAATTATTTTAATATCATTACTAAAACTAAATAAAATATATTAAAAATTTCTTATTTAAAATATAAAATCAATAATTTCAATTTTATAAAATTTTATTTAAAAATTATTTTTATTAAATATAAGAAAAAATAATTTATTTATATATTAAAATTTTAATATATAGTACATAAATATTATAAAATATTAATCGTTTCAATGTAAATGAATTATTTTAAATTAAACTAAAATCTTTTTAATTTTTTATAATTTTATAATAAAATTTTTATTTATTAAAATTATTAACATTATAATATTTATTTTAATTTTTTTTTAATTTATTTAATAAATTTTTTATTGTTTTAAATTTAATTAATTTTGCTTTAATTCCTTAATTTTTTTCTGACTTATTTATAATATGATTTTTTATAGAAATCAATAATTTCTTATTTATTTGTCACTAATGTATAAAATTAATTAATAAAAAAATCATGTTTTTATATTATATTATTCAAGTTATAGCGTCTTTATATTAATATTAATTTTTTCTTAATAATTAATAATTTATTTTTTAACAATTATGACTTTTTTATTTTAAACTTTATCATAAAACTTTATTAAAATTTAATACACGTACGTATATATATATATATATATATATATATAATTATATTATATGCCAAAGAGATAGAGAAAGAGAGAGTATATTGTACGTATATAATTTATGTTAATGTTTTATTTTATTAGAACTCTGTCGCACAGAGTTAAATTATAGAAAGCTGGAAATTTAATGCTTCAAAATCCGCAAAAGTATCAGGATAACACGATAAGCAAAGAGGTAGCAAAGAGGTAAATTATAGAAAACGGGAAATTTAATGCTTTAAATTATAGAAAGTTCTTCACGTCTAACATATTCTTCGCTTAGTTCTCGTCTACCGTTAAAGATATCGATATTATTCAAAAAAGACATTGTTCTACATGATCTCCGCTACAAGGATTGACGCATTAGATTTTTAAAATTAATAAGATGACGATTATTAAAGCGATAAAGCGAGTCGAAATCGCGACGCTTTTGCCGAAATCATTTGCGTCAGATACATTATTCGCTTTGATTTCGATTACCGTTAAAGATATCGATATTATTCAAGAAAGACATTATTCTACATGATCACCGCTACAAGAATTGACGCATTAGATTTATAAAATTAATAAGATGACGATTATTAAAGCGATAAAGCGAGCCGAAATCGCGACGCTTTTGCCGAAATCACTTGCGTCAGATACATTATTCGCTTCGATTTCGATTACCGTTAAAGATATCGATATTATTTAAAAAAGACATTGTTCTATATGATCTCCGCTACAAGGATTGACGCATTAGATTTTTAAAATTAATAAGCTGACGATTATTAAAGGGATTAAGCTGGCGAAAATCGCGACGTCTTTTCCTGGGTCATTCGCGTCTAATGAGTCTATCTCTTAAAGCATAGCAATCTTTAAAGAAATTAACGCGTCGTTCGGAACTACATTATTTTACTGCGTGCTATTGAAATTACGCCATTAATATTTTACGAATTGTATCTTTTTCTACAATGTGTTCATTAAAGGCGGAGCAGCCGTATATAAAGTCGTAAATAAATATAACTTTGATTATATTAAAGTTACATAGCGGGCCGAAATCGCGACGCTCTTGCCGAAATCTTTTGCGTCAGATACATTATTCGCTTCGATTTCGATTACCGTTAAAGATATCGATATTATTTAAGAAAGACGTTATTCTACATGATCTCCGCTACAAGAATTGACGCATTAGATTTATAAAATTAATAAGATGACGATTATTAAAGCGATAAAGCGAGTCGAAATCGCGACGCTTTTGCCGAAATCATTTGCGTCAGATACATTATTCGCTTTGATTTCGATTACCGTTAAAGATATCGATATTATTCAAGAAAGACATTGTTTTACATGAGCTCCGCTACAAGGATTGACGCATTAGATTTTTAAAATTAATAAGCTTACGATTATTAAAGGGATTAAGCTGGCGAAAATCGCGACGTCTTTTCCTGGGTCATTCGCGTCTAATGAATCTATTAATAATTAATATAATTTTTGCCTAATTTCTCTAACAAATTTATTATATTCATATAAATAAGTTATTTATTTTTATTAAGAATATTTATATTAATTTTATCATAATTAATCAATAATTTTTATAATTATAAATATTTTTTTTATTAATTAAATTTTTAAATATAATTCAGATTATTAAAATTTATAAATAAATTTATTTTAAATTAATATAATTAATAATCAATAATAAATATAAATTATTAAATTTTTTCAAAAAATTTTAAATTTTAAAAATATTTGTACTACTTACAATTTAATTTATTTAATATATATTCATTTAAACTAACTCACAGATTATCCCGTAAATTTCTAATATAAATTTTTATATTTAATTAATTTATTAATAATTAATTATAATTAACAATTTATATTTAAATTAAATTTATATGAAAAAAAACTAGATAACAAAAAAATCGAATAACATTTCTTCACTAAATGAAAATTTAAAATAATTATTTAACATTAACCTTTATTTATATTTAACTCTTTTTATATCGAAAAATTTTATTTATAAACTCTTTATTTAATAAATCCTGATACAAAATGTACAATAAATAAAATTTACTATTTTATACATAAATACCATTCATTTACATTACCTTAAATTATAATTTAAAATAATTATTTTAATATCATTACTAAAACTAAATAAAATATATTAAAAATTTCTTATTTAAAATATAAAATCAATAATTTCAATTTTATAAAATTTTATTTAAAAATTATTTTTATTAAATATAAGAAAAAGTACTCTGCGTTGATACCACTGCTTTAATATATAGTACATAAATATTATAAAATATTAATCGTTTCAATGTAAATGAATTATTTTAAATTAAACTAAAATCTTTTTAATTTTTTATAATTTTATAATAAAATTTTTATTTATTAAAATTATTAACATTATAATATTTATTTTAATTTTTTTTTAATTTATTTAATAAATTTTTTATTGTTTTAAATTTAATTAATTTTGCTTTAATTCCTTAATTTTTTTCTGACTTATTTATAATATGATTTTTTATAGAAATCAATAATTTCTTATTTATTTGTCACTAATGTATAAAATTAATTAATAAAAAAATCATGTTTTTATATTATATTATTCAAGTTATAGCGTCTTTATATTAATATTAATTTTTTCTTAATAATTAATAATTTATTTTTTAACAATTATGACTTTTTTATTTTAAACTTTATCATAAAACTTTATTAAAATTTAATACACGTACGTATATATATATATATATATATATAATTATATTATATGCCAAAGAGATAGAGAAAGAGAGAGTATATTGTACGTATATAATTTATGTTAATGTTTTATTTTATTAGAACTCTGTCGCACAGAGTTAAATTATAGAAAGCTGGAAATTTAATGCTTCAAAATCCGCAAAAGTATCAGGATAACACGATAAGCAAAGAGGTAGCAAAGAGGTAAATTATAGAAAACGGGAAATTTAATGCTTTAAATTATAGAAAGTTCTTCACGTCTAACATATTCTTCGCTTAGTTCTCGTCTACCGTTAAAGATATCGATATTATTCAAAAAAGACATTGTTCTACATGATCTCCGCTACAAGGATTGACGCATTAGATTTTTAAAATTAATAAGATGACGATTATTAAAGCGATAAAGCGAGTCGAAATCGCGACGCTTTTGCCGAAATCATTTGCGTCAGATACATTATTCGCTTTGATTTCGATTACCGTTAAAGATATCGATATTATTCAAGAAAGACATTATTCTACATGATCACCGCTACAAGAATTGACGCATTAGATTTATAAAATTAATAAGATGACGATTATTAAAGCGATAAAGCGAGCCGAAATCGCGACGCTTTTGCCGAAATCACTTGCGTCAGATACATTATTCGCTTCGATTTCGATTACCGTTAAAGATATCGATATTATTTAAAAAAGACATTGTTCTATATGATCTCCGCTACAAGGATTGACGCATTAGATTTTTAAAATTAATAAGCTGACGATTATTAAAGGGATTAAGCTGGCGAAAATCGCGACGTCTTTTCCTGGGTCATTCGCGTCTAATGAGTCTATCTCTTAAAGCATAGCAATCTTTAAAGAAATTAACGCGTCGTTCGGAACTACATTATTTTACTGCGTGCTATTGAAATTACGCCATTAATATTTTACGAATTGTATCTTTTTCTACAATGTGTTCATTAAAGGCGGAGCAGCCGTATATAAAGTCGTAAATAAATATAACTTTGATTATATTAAAGTTACATAGCGGGCCGAAATCGCGACGCTCTTGCCGAAATCTTTTGCGTCAGATACATTATTCGCTTTGATTTCGATTACCGTTAAAGATATCGATATTATTCAAGAAAGACATTGTTCTATATGATCTCCGCTACAAGGATTGACGCATTAGAATTTTAAAATTAATAAGCTTACGATTATTAAAGCGATAAATCGAGCCAAATCGCGACGCTTTTGCCGAAATTATTTGCGTCAGATACATTATTCGCTTTGATTTCGATTACCGTTAAAGATATCGATATTATTCAAGAAAGACATTGTTCTATATGATCTCCGCTACAAGGATTGATGCATTAGAATTTTAAAATTAATAAGCTTACGATTATTAAAGCGATAAATCGAGCCGGAATCGCGACGCTTTTGACGAAATCATTTGCGTCAGATACATTATTCGCTTACATCTCGTCTACCGTTAAAGATATCGATATTATTCAAAAAAGACATTGTTCTATATGATCTCCGCTACAAGGATTGATGCATTAGAATTTTAAAATTAATAAGCTGACGATTATTAAAGGGATTAAGCTGGCGAAAATCGCGACGTCTTTTCCTGGGTCATTCGCGTCTAATGAGTCTATCTCTTAAAGCACATTATTCCTTCTATTTTATTTCGACGCGAGAATATACGTAATATACAATATATAAAGACAGTTTTTTTTTCACGGATACGCTTATCGCGAAATTCGCGATTCCTGGTAACGAAACGCGAAGGCTCGCCGGACGATTCTCGGAATCGACGGGTGAAGGAGGGGGGATGGGGAGCAAGCTTCAAATCGTCGCGAGCGTCACGCAATATGTAGACTGTGTTCCGAAATTCATCGCTAGTACTGAAAATCTGTAACATGCATAATATGACCTAGAGATTTCCGGTATTGGCGGTAAATTTTACAACATGACCATGGTTGATTTTTCGACATATTCCGGTTACAAAACTTTGGAGGATTGACGCATTAAATTTTTAAAATTAATAAGCTTACGATTATTAAAGCGATAAATCGAGCCGAAATCGCGACGCTTTTGCCGAAATTATTTGCGTCAGATACATTATTCGCTTTGATTTCGATTACCGTTAAAGATATCGATATTATTCAAGAAAGACATTGTTCTATATGATCTCCGCTACAAGGATTGACGCATTAGATTTTTAAAATTAATAAGCTTACGATTATTAAAGCGATAAAGCAGGCCGAAATGGCGTCGCTTTTGCCGAAATCACTTGCGTCAGATACATTATTCGCTTCGATTTCGATTACCGTTAAAGATATCGATATTATACAAGAAAGACATTGTTCTATATGATCTCCGCTACAAGGATTGATGCATTAGAATTTTAAAATTAATAAGCTGACGATTATTAAAGGGATTAAGCTGGCGAAAATCGCGACGCTTTTGCCGAAATTATTTGCGTCAGATACATTATTCGCTTTGTTTTCGATTACCGTTAAAGATATCGATATTTTTCAAGAAAGACATTGTTCTACATGATCTCCGCTACAAGGATTGACGCATTAAAATTTTAAAATTAATAAGCTTACGGTTATTAAAGCGATAAAGCGAGCCGAAATCGCGACGCTTTTGCCGAAATCATTTGCGTCAGATACATTATTCGCTTCGATTTCGATTACCGTTAAAGATATCGATATTATTCAAGAAAGACGATGTTCCACATGATCTCCGCTACAAGGATTGACGCATTAGATTGTTAAAATTAATAAGCTGACGATTATTAAAGGGATTAAGCTGGCGAAAATCGCGACGTCTTTTCCTGGGTCATTCGCGTCTAATGAGTCTATCTCTTAAAGCACAGCAATCTTTAAAGAAATTAACGCGTCGTTCGGAACTGTATTATATTATATTATTCAAGTTATAGCGTCTTTAATATTAATTTTTTCCTTAATAATTAATAATTTATTTTTTAACAATTATGACTTTTTTATTTTAAATTTTATTATATCTTTAATATTAAAATTAAGAATTCCCCCTTTTCATTTATGAATACCTTCAATATCTTTAACTATGCCATGAAATACATTGTTTATCTTATTAACTTTTCAAAAAGTTACTCCATTTTATATATTTTCAATTATTGAAATAAATGATTTATCCTTTTTTTTTTAATTCTTTCATCTTCATATATTTCTACCATTAAAATAATTAATTTACTTAATTTTAAAACTTTATTAACATACTCATAAATTAACCAAACCAGATGAATATTAATATCAATTTTTTTTTATATTTATTATGATTAATTTACATATTTATTTATAGGCTAATCTTATTTATTACTTGCCTTATTTTTCCTCATTTTAAACTATCCTCTAATTTTTGTTTTAATAATTACTCCTATATTAATTTTAATTTAATATGCCTAATATTATCTCTTAATCTATCTAGAATCCCTAAAATTCTTTTATTTTAATGTATACTTACATTAATTTAATAAATATAACTGTATTTTTATTTATTTTTAAATCTAAACTTTTTAATAATATTTATTATTTTGAATTTAATTTTATTAATTATAAAAAATTACTATTATTAACATATTTTAGAATAATTATATCTTTAATAATTTTACTTATTTAAATTATTTTAAGATTTTAAGTTAATAAAAACTCTAAACCTTCAAAGTTTAATTTATAATATATTTTATAATTCTTATATTTTAATTTATTATCTTTTAAAAAATTTCTTTAAATTTGCAATTTAATATTTTTATTTAAACTATAAAATAATTTATTAGTATTAGATAACAATTTTATAATTAATTAATTTAATGATAAAGTTATAAGTCACTTGGTAATAGTATCAAAAATTAGTTAGGAATAATAAGATTCTGTATAGAAAATAGTTACAAGTCATACTTGACAAATAGAAAATCTCAGAGAAATACAATTAATAAATTAAAATTTAATACACGTACGTATATATATATATATATATATATATATATATATATATATATAATTATATTATATGCCAAAGAGATAGAGAAAGAGAGAGTATATTGTGTGTATATAATTTATGTTAATGTTTTATTTTATTAGAAATCTGTCGCACAGAGTTAAATTGAAGAAAGCTGGAAATTTAATGCTTCAAAATCCGCAAAAGTATCAGGATAACACGATAAGCAAAGAGGTAGCAAAGAGGTATATTATAGAACGCGGGGAATTTAATGCTTTAAAATCCGCAAAAGTATCAGGATAACACGATATGCAAAGAGGTAGCGAAGCGGTAAATTACAGAAAACGGGAAATTTAATGCTTCAAAATCCGCAAAAGTATCAGGATAACACGATATGCAAAGAGGTAGCGAAGCGGTAACTTACAGAAAACGGGAAATTTAATGCTTCAAAATCCGCAAAAGTATCAGGATAACACGATAAGCAAAGAGGTAGCAAAGAGGTAAATTATAGAAAGTTCTTCACGTCTAACATATTCTTCGCTTACATCTCGTCTACCGTTAAAGATATCGATATTATTCAAGAAAGACATTATTCTACATGATCTCCGCTACAAGGATTGACGCATTAGATTTATAAAATTAATAAGATGACGATTATTAAAGCGATAAAGCGAGGTGAAATCGCGACGCTTTTGCCGAAATCATTTGCGTCAGATACATTATTCGCTTTGATTTCGATTACCGTTAAAGATATCGATATTATTCAAGAAAGACAATGTTCTACATGATCTCCGCTACAAGGATTGACGCATTAAATTTTTAAAATTAATAAGATGACGATTATTAAAGCGATAAAGCGGGCCGAAATGGCGTCGCTTTTGCCGAAATCATTTGCGTCAGATACATTATTCGCTTCGATTTCGATTACCGTTAAAGATATCGATATTATTCAAGAAAGACAATGTTCTACATGCTATCAGCTACAAGGATTGACGCATTAGATTTTTAAAATTAATAAGCTGACGATTATTAAAGGGATTAAGCTGGCGAAAATCGCGACGCTCTTGCCGAAATCATTTGCGTCACATACATTATTCGCTTTGTTTTCGATTACCGTTAAAGATATCGATATTATTCAAAAAAGACATTGTTCTACATGATCTCCGCTACAAGGATTGACGCATTAGAATTTTAAAATTAATAAGCTTACGATTATTAAAGCGATAAATCGAGCCGAAATCGCGACGCTTTTGCCGAAATTATTTGCGTCAGATATATTATTCGCTTTGATTTCGATTACCGTTAAAGATATCGATATTATTCAAGAAAGACATTGTTCTATATGATCTCCGCTACAAGGATTGACGCATTAGAATTTTAAAATTAATAAGCTTACGATTATTAAAGCGATAAATCGAGCCGAAATCGCGACGCTTTTGCCGAAATTATTTGCGTCAGATATATTATTCGCTTTGATTTCGATTACCGTTAAAGATATCGATATTATTCAAAAAAGACATTGTTCTACATGATCTCCGCTACAAGGATTGACGCATTAGAATTTTAAAATTAATAAGCTTACGATTATTAAAGCGATAAATCGAGCCGGAATCGCGACTCTTTTGACGAAATCATTTGCGTCAGATACATTATTCGCTTTGATTTCGATTACCGTTAAAGATATCGATATTATTCAAGAAAGACAATGTTCTACATGATCTCCGCTACAAGGATTGACTCATTAAATTTTTAAAATTAATAAGATGACGATTATTAAAGCGATAAAGCAGGCCGAAATGGCGTCGCTTTTGCCGAAATCACTTGCGTCAGATACATTATTCGCTTCGATTTCGATTACCGTTAAAGATATCGATATTATACAAGAAAGACATTGTTCTACATGATCTCCGCTACAAGGATTGACGCACTAAAATTTTAAAATTAATAAGCTGACGATTATTAAAGGGATTAAGCTGGCGAAAATCGCGACGTCTTTTCCTGGGTCATTCGCGTCTAATGAGTCTATCTCTTAAAGCACAGCAATCTTTAAAGAAATTAACGCGTCGTTCGGAACTACATTATTTTACTGCGTGCTATTGAAATTACGCCATTAATATTTTACGAATTGTATCTTTTTCTACGATGTGTTCATTAAAGGCGAAGCAGCCGTATATAAAGTCGTAAATAAATATAACTTTGATTATATTAAAGCTACATAGCGGGCCGAAATCGCGACGCTTTTGCCGAAATTATTTGCGTCAGATACATTATTCGCTTTGATTTCGATTACCGTTAAAGATATCGATATTATTCAAAAAAGACATTGTTCTACATGCTCTACGCTACAAGGATTGACGCATTAGATTTTTAAAATTAATAAGCTGACGATTATTAAAGCGATACAACGGGCCGAAATCGCGTCGATTTTGCCGAAATCACTTGCGTCAGATACATTATTCGCTTCGATTTCGATTACCGTTAAAGATATCGATATTATTTAAAAAAGACATTGTTTTACATGATCTCCGCTACAAGGATTGACGCATTAGATTTTTAAAATTAATAAGCTGACGATTATTAAAGCGATACAACGGGCCGAAATCGCGTCGATTTTGCCGAAATCATTTTCGTCAGATACATTATTCGCTTTGATTTCGATTACCGTTAAAGATATCGATATTATTCAAGAAAGACATTGTTCTATATGATCTCCGCTACAAGGATTGATGCATTAGAATTTTAAAATTAATAAGCTGACGGTTATTAAAGGGATTAAGCTGGCGAAAGTCGCGACGTCTTTTCCTGGGTCATTCGCGTCTAATGAATCTATTAATAATTAATATAATTTTTGCCTAATTTCTCTAATAAATTTATTATATTCATATAAATAAGTTATGTATTTTTATTAAGAATATTTATATTAATTTTATCATAATTAATCAATAATTTTTATAATTATAAATATTTTTTTAATTAATTAAATTTTTAAATATAATTCAAATTATTAAAATTTATAAATAAATTTATTTTTAATTAATATAATTAATAATCAATAATAAATATAAATTATTAAATTTTTTCATAAAATTTTAAATTATAAAATATTTGTACTACTTACAATTTAATTTATTTAATATACATTCATTTAAACTAACTCACAGATTATCCCGTAAATTTCTAATATAAATTTTTATATTTAATTAATTTATTAATAATTAATTATAATTAACAATTTATATTTAAATTAAATTTATATGAAAAAAAACTAGATAACAAAAAAATCGAATAACATTTCTTCACTAAATGAAAATTTAAAATAATTATTAAACATTAACCTTTATTTATATTTAACTCTTTTTATATCGAAAAATTTTATTTATAAACTCTTTATTTAATAAATCCTGATACAAAATGTACAATAAATAAAATTTACTATTTTATACATAAATACCATTCATTTACATTACCTTAAATTATAATTTAAAATAATTATTTTAATATCATTACTAAAACTAAATAAAATATATTAAAAATTTCTTATTTAAAATATAAAATCAATAATTTCAATTTTATAAAATTTTATTTAAAAATTATTTTTATTAAATATAAGAAAAAATAATTTATTTATATATTAAAATTTTAATATATAGTACATAAATATTATAAAATATTAATCGTTTCAATGTAAATGAATTATTTTAAATTAAACTAAAATCTTTTTAATTTTTTATAATTTTATAATAAAATTTTTATTTATTAAAATTATTAACATTATAATATCTATTTTAATTTTTTTTAATTTATTTAATAAATTTTTTATTGTTTTAAATTTAATTAATTTTGCTTTAATTCCTTAATTTTTTTCTGTCTTATTTATAATATGATTTTTTATAGAAATCAATAATTTCTTATTTATTTGTCACTAATGTATAAAATTAATTAATAAAAAAATCATGTTTTTATATTATATTATTCAAGTTATAGCGTCTTTATATTAATATTAATTTTTTCTTAATAATTAATAATTTATTTTTTAACAATTATGACTTTTTTATTTTAAACTTTATCATAAAACTTTATTAAAATTTAATACACGTACGTATATATATATATATATATATATATATATATATATATATATATATAATTATATTATATGCCAAAGAGATAGAGAAAGAGAGAGTATATTGTACGTATATAATTTATGTTAATGTTTTATTTTATTAGAACTCTGTCGCACAGAGTTAAATTATAGAAAGCTGGAAATTTAATGCTTCAAAATCCGCAAAAGTATCAGGATAACACGATAAGCAAAGAGGTAGCAAAGAGGTAAATTATAGAAAACGGGAAATTTAATGCTTTAAATTATAGAAAGTTCTTCACGTCTAACATATTCTTCGCTTAGTTCTCGTCTACCGTTAAAGATATCGATATTATTCAAAAAAGACATTGTTCTACATGATCTCCGCTACAAGGATTGACGCATTAGATTTTTAAAATTAATAAGATGACGATTATTAAAGCGATAAAGCGAGTCGAAATCGCGACGCTTTTGCCGAAATCATTTGCGTCAGATACATTATTCGCTTTGATTTCGATTACCGTTAAAGATATCGATATTATTCAAGAAAGACATTATTCTACATGATCACCGCTACAAGAATTGACGCATTAGATTTATAAAATTAATAAGATGACGATTATTAAAGCGATAAAGCGAGCCGAAATCGCGACGCTTTTGCCGAAATGGCGTCGCTTTTGCCGAAATCATTTGCGTCAGATACATTATTCGCTTTGATTTCGATTACCGTTAAAGATATCGATATTATTCAAGAAAGACATTATTCTACATGATCACCGCTACAAGAATTGACGCATTAGATTTATAAAATTAATAAGATGACGATTATTAAAGCGATAAAGCGAGCCGAAATCGCGACGCTTTTGCCGAAATCACTTGCGTCAGATACATTATTCGCTTCGATTTCGATTACCGTTAAAGATATCGATATTATTTAAAAAAGACATTGTTCTATATGATCTCCGCTACAAGGATTGACGCATTAGATTTTTAAAATTAATAAGCTGACGATTATTAAAGGGATTAAGCTGGCGAAAATCGCGACGTCTTTTCCTGGGTCATTCGCGTCTAATGAGTCTATCTCTTAAAGCACAGCAATCTTTAAAGAAATTAACGCGTCGTTCGGAACTACATTATTTTACTGCGTGCTATTGAAATTACGCCATTAATATTTTACGAATTGTATCTTTTTCTACGATATGTTCATTAAAGGCGGAGCAGCCGTATATAAAGTTGTAAATAAATATAACTTTGATTATATTAAGGTTACATAGCGGGCCGAAATCGCGACGCTCTTGCCGAAATCTTTTGCGTCAGATACATTATTCGCTTCGATTTCGATTACCGTTAAAGATATCGATATTATTTAAAAAAGACATTGTTCTACATGATCTCCGCTACAAGGATTGACGCATTAGATTTTTAAAATTAATAAGCTGACGATTATTAAAGCGATAAAGCGGGCCGAAATGGCGTCGCTTTTGCCGAAATCATTTGCGTCAGATACATTATTCGCTTCGATTTCGATTACCGTTAAAGATATCGATATTATTCAAGAAAGACAATGTTCTACATGCTATCAGCTACAAGGATTGACGCATTAGATTTTTAAAATTAATAAGCTGACGATTATTAAAGGGATTAAGCTGGCGAAAATCGCGACGCTCTTGCCGAAATCATTTGCGTCACATACATTATTCGCTTTGTTTTCGATTACCGTTAAAGATATCGATATTATTCAAAAAAGACATTGTTCTACATGATCTCCGCTACAAGGATTGACGCATTAAAATCTTAAAATTAATAAGCTGACGATTATTAAAGGGATTAAGCTGGCGAAAATCGCGACGCTCTTGCCGAAATTATTTGCGTCAGATACATTATTCGCTTTGATTTCGATTACCGTTAAAGATATCGATATTTTTCAAGAATGACATTGTTCTACATGATCTCCGCTACAAGGATTGACGCATTAAAATTTTAAAATTAATAAGCTTACGGTTATTAAAGCGATAAAGCGAGCCGAAATCGCGACGCTTTTGCCGAAATCATTTGCGTCAGATACATTATTCGCTTTGTTTTCGATTACCGTTAAAGATATCGATTTATATTCGTCATCGATTGATATAAGTATTTATACTAATTACTATTATATTAAAAAAAAAGAAACATTTGCCTCATTCAATTACTTTATTCATTAATATCGTTAATTTATTTTGATACTTTATTATAATATATCCGCTCTCGTTTTCGGTAATCGAGGAAAAAAGATTAAAACATTATATGTTTATTCCTGCTATTTTAGTTCGACGCGAGAATATACGTAATATACAATATATAAACACAGTTTTTTTTCACGGATACGCGAAATTCGCGATTCCTAGAAACGAAACGCGAAGGCTCGCCGGACGATTCTCGGAATCGCCGGGTGAAGGAGGGGGGATGGGGAGCGAGCTTCAAATCGTCGCGAGCGTCACGCAATGTAGACTGTGTTCCGAAATTCATCGCTAGTACTGAAAATCTGTAACATGCATAATATGACCTAGAGATTTCCGGTATTGGCGGTAAATTTTACAACACGACCATGGTTGATTTTTCGACATATTCCGGTTACAAAACTTTGGAGGATTGACGCATTAAATTTTTAAAATTAATAAGCTTACGATTATTAAAGCGATAAATCGAGCCGAAATCGCGACGCTCTTGCCGAAATTATTTGCGTCAGATACATTATTCGCTTTGATTTCGATTACCGTTAAAGATATCGATATTATTCAAAAAAGACATTGTTCTACATGATCTCCGCTACAAGGATTGACGCATTAGATTGTTAAAATTAATAAGCTGACGATTATTAAAGGGATTAAGCTGGCGAAAATCGCGACGTCTTTTCCTGGGTCATTCGCGTCTAATGAGTCTATCTCTTAAAGCACAGCAATCTTTAAAGAAATTAACGCGTCGTTCGGAACTGTATTATATTATATTATTCAAGTTATAGCGTCTTTAATATTAATTTTTTCCTTAATAATTAATAATTTATTTTTTAACAATTATGACTTTTTTATTTTAAATTTTATTATATCTTTAATATTAAAATTAAGAATTCCCCCTTTTCATTTATGAATACCTTCAATATCTTTAACTATGCCATGAAATACATTGTTTATCTTATTAACTTTTCAAAAAGTTACTCCATTTTATATATTTTCAATTATTGAAATAAATGATTTATCCTTTTTTTTTTAATTCTTTCATCTTCATATATTTCTACCATTAAAATAATTAATTTACTTAATTTTAAAACTTTATTAACATACTCATAAATTAACCAAACCAGATGAATATTAATATCAATTTTTTTTTATATTTATTATGATTAATTTACATATTTATTTATAGGCTAATCTTATTTATTACTTGCCTTATTTTTCCTCATTTTAAACTATCCTCTAATTTTTGTTTTAATAATTACTCCTATATTAATTTTAATTTAATATGCCTAATATTATCTCTTAATCTATCTAGAATCCCTAAAATTCTTTTATTTTAATGTATACTTACATTAATTTAATAAATATAACTGTATTTTTATTTATTTTTAAATCTAAACTTTTTAATAATATTTATTATTTTGAATTTAATTTTATTAATTATAAAAAATTACTATTATTAACATATTTTAGAATAATTATATCTTTAATAATTTTACTTATTTAAATTATTTTAAGATTTTAAGTTAATAAAAACTCTAAACCTTCAAAGTTTAATTTATAATATATTTTATAATTCTTATATTTTAATTTATTATCTTTTAAAAAATTTCTTTAAATTTGCAATTTAATATTTTTATTTAAACTATAAAATAATTTATTAGTATTAGATAACAATTTTATAATTAATTAATTTAATGATAAAGTTATAAGTCACTTGGTAATAGTATCAAAAATTAGTTAGGAATAATAAGATTCTGTATAGAAAATAGTTACAAGTCATACTTGACAAATAGAAAATCTCAGAGAAATACAATTAATAAATTAAAATTTAATACACGTACGTATATATATATATATATATATATATATATATATATATATATATATAATTATATTATATGCCAAAGAGATAGAGAAAGAGAGAGTATATTGTGTGTATATAATTTATGTTAATGTTTTATTTTATTAGAAATCTGTCGCACAGAGTTAAATTGAAGAAAGCTGGAAATTTAATGCTTCAAAATCCGCAAAAGTATCAGGATAACACGATAAGCAAAGAGGTAGCAAAGAGGTATATTATAGAACGCGGGGAATTTAATGCTTTAAAATCCGCAAAAGTATCAGGATAACACGATATGCAAAGAGGTAGCGAAGCGGTAAATTACAGAAAACGGGAAATTTAATGCTTCAAAATCCGCAAAAGTATCAGGATAACACGATATGCAAAGAGGTAGCGAAGCGGTAACTTACAGAAAACGGGAAATTTAATGCTTCAAAATCCGCAAAAGTATCAGGATAACACGATAAGCAAAGAGGTAGCAAAGAGGTAAATTATAGAAAGTTCTTCACGTCTAACATATTCTTCGCTTACATCTCGTCTACCGTTAAAGATATCGATATTATTCAAGAAAGACATTATTCTACATGATCTCCGCTACAAGGATTGACGCATTAGATTTATAAAATTAATAAGATGACGATTATTAAAGCGATAAAGCGAGGTGAAATCGCGACGCTTTTGCCGAAATCATTTGCGTCAGATACATTATTCGCTTTGATTTCGATTACCGTTAAAGATATCGATATTATTCAAGAAAGACAATGTTCTACATGATCTCCGCTACAAGGATTGACGCATTAAATTTTTAAAATTAATAAGATGACGATTATTAAAGCGATAAAGCGGGCCGAAATGGCGTCGCTTTTGCCGAAATCATTTGCGTCAGATACATTATTCGCTTCGATTTCGATTACCGTTAAAGATATCGATATTATTCAAGAAAGACAATGTTCTACATGCTATCAGCTACAAGGATTGACGCATTAGATTTTTAAAATTAATAAGCTGACGATTATTAAAGGGATTAAGCTGGCGAAAATCGCGACGCTCTTGCCGAAATCATTTGCGTCACATACATTATTCGCTTTGTTTTCGATTACCGTTAAAGATATCGATATTATTCAAAAAAGACATTGTTCTACATGATCTCCGCTACAAGGATTGACGCATTAGAATTTTAAAATTAATAAGCTTACGATTATTAAAGCGATAAATCGAGCCGAAATCGCGACGCTTTTGCCGAAATTATTTGCGTCAGATATATTATTCGCTTTGATTTCGATTACCGTTAAAGATATCGATATTATTCAAGAAAGACATTGTTCTATATGATCTCCGCTACAAGGATTGACGCATTAGAATTTTAAAATTAATAAGCTTACGATTATTAAAGCGATAAATCGAGCCGAAATCGCGACGCTTTTGCCGAAATTATTTGCGTCAGATATATTATTCGCTTTGATTTCGATTACCGTTAAAGATATCGATATTATTCAAAAAAGACATTGTTCTACATGATCTCCGCTACAAGGATTGACGCATTAGAATTTTAAAATTAATAAGCTTACGATTATTAAAGCGATAAATCGAGCCGGAATCGCGACTCTTTTGACGAAATCATTTGCGTCAGATACATTATTCGCTTTGATTTCGATTACCGTTAAAGATATCGATATTATTCAAGAAAGACAATGTTCTACATGATCTCCGCTACAAGGATTGACTCATTAAATTTTTAAAATTAATAAGATGACGATTATTAAAGCGATAAAGCAGGCCGAAATGGCGTCGCTTTTGCCGAAATCACTTGCGTCAGATACATTATTCGCTTCGATTTCGATTACCGTTAAAGATATCGATATTATACAAGAAAGACATTGTTCTACATGATCTCCGCTACAAGGATTGACGCACTAAAATTTTAAAATTAATAAGCTGACGATTATTAAAGGGATTAAGCTGGCGAAAATCGCGACGTCTTTTCCTGGGTCATTCGCGTCTAATGAGTCTATCTCTTAAAGCACAGCAATCTTTAAAGAAATTAACGCGTCGTTCGGAACTACATTATTTTACTGCGTGCTATTGAAATTACGCCATTAATATTTTACGAATTGTATCTTTTTCTACGATGTGTTCATTAAAGGCGAAGCAGCCGTATATAAAGTCGTAAATAAATATAACTTTGATTATATTAAAGCTACATAGCGGGCCGAAATCGCGACGCTTTTGCCGAAATTATTTGCGTCAGATACATTATTCGCTTTGATTTCGATTACCGTTAAAGATATCGATATTATTCAAAAAAGACATTGTTCTACATGCTCTACGCTACAAGGATTGACGCATTAGATTTTTAAAATTAATAAGCTGACGATTATTAAAGCGATACAACGGGCCGAAATCGCGTCGATTTTGCCGAAATCACTTGCGTCAGATACATTATTCGCTTCGATTTCGATTACCGTTAAAGATATCGATATTATTCAAGAAAGACATTGTTCTATATGATCTCCGCTACAAGGATTGATGCATTAGAATTTTAAAATTAATAAGCTGACGGTTATTAAAGGGATTAAGCTGGCGAAAGTCGCGACGTCTTTTCCTGGGTCATTCGCGTCTAATGAATCTATTAATAATTAATATAATTTTTGCCTAATTTCTCTAATAAATTTATTATATTCATATAAATAAGTTATGTATTTTTATTAAGAATATTTATATTAATTTTATCATAATTAATCAATAATTTTTATAATTATAAATATTTTTTTAATTAATTAAATTTTTAAATATAATTCAAATTATTAAAATTTATAAATAAATTTATTTTTAATTAATATAATTAATAATCAATAATAAATATAAATTATTAAATTTTTTCATAAAATTTTAAATTATAAAATATTTGTACTACTTACAATTTAATTTATTTAATATACATTCATTTAAACTAACTCACAGATTATCCCGTAAATTTCTAATATAAATTTTTATATTTAATTAATTTATTAATAATTAATTATAATTAACAATTTATATTTAAATTAAATTTATATGAAAAAAAACTAGATAACAAAAAAATCGAATAACATTTCTTCACTAAATGAAAATTTAAAATAATTATTAAACATTAACCTTTATTTATATTTAACTCTTTTTATATCGAAAAATTTTATTTATAAACTCTTTATTTAATAAATCCTGATACAAAATGTACAATAAATAAAATTTACTATTTTATACATAAATACCATTCATTTACATTACCTTAAATTATAATTTAAAATAATTATTTTAATATCATTACTAAAACTAAATAAAATATATTAAAAATTTCTTATTTAAAATATAAAATCAATAATTTCAATTTTATAAAATTTTATTTAAAAATTATTTTTATTAAATATAAGAAAAAATAATTTATTTATATATTAAAATTTTAATATATAGTACATAAATATTATAAAATATTAATCGTTTCAATGTAAATGAATTATTTTAAATTAAACTAAAATCTTTTTAATTTTTTATAATTTTATAATAAAATTTTTATTTATTAAAATTATTAACATTATAATATTTATTTTAATTTTTTTTAATTTATTTAATAAATTTTTTATTGTTTTAAATTTAATTAATTTTGCTTTAATTCCTTAATTTTTTTCTGTCTTATTTATAATATGATTTTTTATAGAAATCAATAATTTCTTATTTATTTGTCACTAATGTATAAAATTAATTAATAAAAAAATCATGTTTTTATATTATATTATTCAAGTTATAGCGTCTTTATATTAATATTAATTTTTTCTTAATAATTAATAATTTATTTTTTAACAATTATGACTTTTTTATTTTAAACTTTATCATAAAACTTTATTAAAATTTAATACACGTACGTATATATATATATATATATATATATATATATATATATATATATATATAATTATATTATATGCCAAAGAGATAGAGAAAGAGAGAGTATATTGTACGTATATAATTTATGTTAATGTTTTATTTTATTAGAACTCTGTCGCACAGAGTTAAATTATAGAAAGCTGGAAATTTAATGCTTCAAAATCCGCAAAAGTATCAGGATAACACGATAAGCAAAGAGGTAGCAAAGAGGTAAATTATAGAAAACGGGAAATTTAATGCTTTAAATTATAGAAAGTTCTTCACGTCTAACATATTCTTCGCTTAGTTCTCGTCTACCGTTAAAGATATCGATATTATTCAAAAAAGACATTGTTCTACATGATCTCCGCTACAAGGATTGACGCATTAGATTTTTAAAATTAATAAGATGACGATTATTAAAGCGATAAAGCGAGTCGAAATCGCGACGCTTTTGCCGAAATCATTTGCGTCAGATACATTATTCGCTTTGATTTCGATTACCGTTAAAGATATCGATATTATTCAAGAAAGACATTATTCTACATGATCACCGCTACAAGAATTGACGCATTAGATTTATAAAATTAATAAGATGACGATTATTAAAGCGATAAAGCGAGCCGAAATCGCGACGCTTTTGCCGAAATGGCGTCGCTTTTGCCGAAATCATTTGCGTCAGATACATTATTCGCTTTGATTTCGATTACCGTTAAAGATATCGATATTATTCAAGAAAGACATTATTCTACATGATCACCGCTACAAGAATTGACGCATTAGATTTATAAAATTAATAAGATGACGATTATTAAAGCGATAAAGCGAGCCGAAATCGCGACGCTTTTGCCGAAATCACTTGCGTCAGATACATTATTCGCTTCGATTTCGATTACCGTTAAAGATATCGATATTATTTAAAAAAGACATTGTTCTATATGATCTCCGCTACAAGGATTGACGCATTAGATTTTTAAAATTAATAAGCTGACGATTATTAAAGGGATTAAGCTGGCGAAAATCGCGACGTCTTTTCCTGGGTCATTCGCGTCTAATGAGTCTATCTCTTAAAGCACAGCAATCTTTAAAGAAATTAACGCGTCGTTCGGAACTACATTATTTTACTGCGTGCTATTGAAATTACGCCATTAATATTTTACGAATTGTATCTTTTTCTACGATATGTTCATTAAAGGCGGAGCAGCCGTATATAAAGTTGTAAATAAATATAACTTTGATTATATTAAGGTTACATAGCGGGCCGAAATCGCGACGCTCTTGCCGAAATCTTTTGCGTCAGATACATTATTCGCTTCGATTTCGATTACCGTTAAAGATATCGATATTATTTAAAAAAGACATTGTTCTACATGATCTCCGCTACAAGGATTGACGCATTAGATTTTTAAAATTAATAAGCTGACGATTATTAAAGCGATAAAGCGGGCCGAAATGGCGTCGCTTTTGCCGAAATCATTTGCGTCAGATACATTATTCGCTTCGATTTCGATTACCGTTAAAGATATCGATATTATTCAAGAAAGACAATGTTCTACATGCTATCAGCTACAAGGATTGACGCATTAGATTTTTAAAATTAATAAGCTGACGATTATTAAAGGGATTAAGCTGGCGAAAATCGCGACGCTCTTGCCGAAATCATTTGCGTCACATACATTATTCGCTTTGTTTTCGATTACCGTTAAAGATATCGATATTATTCAAAAAAGACATTGTTCTACATGATCTCCGCTACAAGGATTGACGCATTAAAATCTTAAAATTAATAAGCTGACGATTATTAAAGGGATTAAGCTGGCGAAAATCGCGACGCTCTTGCCGAAATTATTTGCGTCAGATACATTATTCGCTTTGATTTCGATTACCGTTAAAGATATCGATATTTTTCAAGAATGACATTGTTCTACATGATCTCCGCTACAAGGATTGACGCATTAAAATTTTAAAATTAATAAGCTTACGGTTATTAAAGCGATAAAGCGAGCCGAAATCGCGACGCTTTTGCCGAAATCATTTGCGTCAGATACATTATTCGCTTTGTTTTCGATTACCGTTAAAGATATCGATTTATATTCGTCATCGATTGATATAAGTATTTATACTAATTACTATTATATTAAAAAAAAAGAAACATTTGCCTCATTCAATTACTTTATTCATTAATATCGTTAATTTATTTTGATACTTTATTATAATATATCCGCTCTCGTTTTCGGTAATCGAGGAAAAAAGATTAAAACATTATATGTTTATTCCTGCTATTTTAGTTCGACGCGAGAATATACGTAATATACAATATATAAACACAGTTTTTTTTCACGGATACGCGAAATTCGCGATTCCTAGAAACGAAACGCGAAGGCTCGCCGGACGATTCTCGGAATCGCCGGGTGAAGGAGGGGGGATGGGGAGCGAGCTTCAAATCGTCGCGAGCGTCACGCAATGTAGACTGTGTTCCGAAATTCATCGCTAGTACTGAAAATCTGTAACATGCATAATATGACCTAGAGATTTCCGGTATTGGCGGTAAATTTTACAACACGACCATGGTTGATTTTTCGACATATTCCGGTTACAAAACTTTGGAGGATTGACGCATTAAATTTTTAAAATTAATAAGCTTACGATTATTAAAGCGATAAATCGAGCCGAAATCGCGACGCTCTTGCCGAAATTATTTGCGTCAGATACATTATTCGCTTTGATTTCGATTACCGTTAAAGATATCGATATTATTCAAAAAAGACATTGTTCTACATGATCTCCGCTACAAGGATTGACGCATTAGATTGTTAAAATTAATAAGCTGACGATTATTAAAGGGATTAAGCTGGCGAAAATCGCGACGTCTTTTCCTGGGTCATTCGCGTCTAATGAGTCTATCTCTTAAAGCACAGCAATCTTTAAAGAAATTAACGCGTCGTTCGGAACTGTATTATATTATATTATTCAAGTTATAGCGTCTTTAATATTAATTTTTTCCTTAATAATTAATAATTTATTTTTTAACAATTATGACTTTTTTATTTTAAATTTTATTATATCTTTAATATTAAAATTAAGAATTCCCCCTTTTCATTTATGAATACCTTCAATATCTTTAACTATGCCATGAAATACATTGTTTATCTTATTAACTTTTCAAAAAGTTACTCCATTTTATATATTTTCAATTATTGAAATAAATGATTTATCCTTTTTTTTTTAATTCTTTCATCTTCATATATTTCTACCATTAAAATAATTAATTTACTTAATTTTAAAACTTTATTAACATACTCATAAATTAACCAAACCAGATGAATATTAATATCAATTTTTTTTTATATTTATTATGATTAATTTACATATTTATTTATAGGCTAATCTTATTTATTACATGCCTTATTTTTCCTCATTTTAAACTATCCTCTAATTTTTGTTTTAATAATTACTCCTATATTAATTTTAATTTAATATGCCTAATATTATCTCTTAATCTATCTAGAATCCCTAAAATTCTTTTATTTTAATGTATACTTACATTAATTTAATAAATATAACTGTATTTTTATTTATTTTTAAATCTAAACTTTTTAATAATATTTATTATTTTGAATTTAATTTTATTAATTATAAAAAATTACTATTATTAACATATTTTAGAATAATTATATCTTTAATAATTTTACTTATTTAAATTATTTTAAGATTTTAAGTTAATAAAAACTCTAAACCTTCAAAGTTTAATTTATAATATATTTTATAATTCTTATATTTTAATTTATTATCTTTTAAAAAATTTCTTTAAATTTGCAATTTAATATTTTTATTTAAACTATAAAATAATTTATTAGTATTAGATAACAATTCTATAATTAATTAATTTAATGATAAAGTTATAAGTCACTTGGTAATAGTATCAAAAAATAAGTTAGGAATAATAAGATTCTGTATAGAAAATAGTTAGAAGTCATACTTGACAAATAGAAAATCTCAGAGAAATACAATTAATAAATTAAAATTTAATACACGTACGTATATATATATATATATATATATATATATATATATATATATATATATATATAATTATATTATATGCCAAAGAGATAGAGAAAGAGAGAGTATATTGTGTGTATATAATTTATGTTAATGTTTTATTTTATTAGAAATCTGTCGCACAGAGTTAAATTGAAGAAAGCTGGAAATTTAATGCTTCAAAATCCGCAAAAGTATCAGGATAACACGATAAGCAAAGAGGTAGCAAAGAGGTATATTATAGAACGCGGGGAATTTAATGCTTTAAAATCCGCAAAAGTATCAGGATAACACGATATGCAAAGAGGTAGCGAAGCGGTAAATTACAGAAAACGGGAAATTTAATGCTTCAAAATCCGCAAAAGTATCAGGATAACACGATATGCAAAGAGGTAGCGAAGCGGTAACTTACAGAAAACGGGAAATTTAATGCTTCAAAATCCGCAAAAGTATCAGGATAACACGATAAGCAAAGAGGTAGCAAAGAGGTAAATTATAGAAAGTTCTTCACGTCTAACATATTCTTCGCTTACATCTCGTCTACCGTTAAAGATATCGATATTATTCAAGAAAGACATTATTCTACATGATCTCCGCTACAAGGATTGACGCATTAGATTTTTAAAATTAATAAGATGACGATTATTAAAGCGATAAAGCGGGCCGAAATGGCGTCGCTTTTACCGAAATCATTTGCGTCAGATACATTATTCGCTTTAATTTCGATTATCGTTTAAGATATCGATATTATTCAAGAGAGACATTATTCTACATGATCTCCGCTACAAGAATTGACGCATTAGATTTTTAAAATTAATAAGATGACGATTATTAAAGCGATAAAGCGAGGTGAAATCGCGACGCTTTTGCCGAAATCACTTGCGTCAGATACATTATTCGCTTCGATTTCGATTACCGTTAAAGATATCGATATTATTTAAAAAAGACATTGTTTTACATGATCTCCGCTACAAGGATTGACGCATTAAATTTTTAAAATTAATAAGCTGACGATTATTAAAGCGATACAACGGGCCGAAATCGCGTCGATTTTGCCGAAATCATTTTCGTCAGATACATTATTCGCTTTGATTTCGATTACCGTTAAAGATATCGATATTATTCAAGAAAGACATTGTTCTATATGATCTCCGCTACAAGGATTGATGCATTAGAATTTTAAAATTAATAAGCTTACGATTATTAAAGCGATAAATCGAGCCGGAATCGCGACGCTTTTGCCGAAATCATTTGCGTCAGATACATTATTCGCTTACATCTCGTCTATCGTTAAAGATATCGATATTATTCAAAAAAGACATTGTTCTATATGATCTCCGCTACAAGGATTGATGCATTAGAATTTTAAAATTAATAAGCTGACGGTTATTAAAGGGATTAAGCTGGCGAAAGTCGCGACGTCTTTTCCTGGGTCATTCGCGTCTAATGAATCTATTAATAATTAATATAATTTTTGCCTAATTTCTCTAATAAATTTATTATATTCATATAAATAAGTTATGTATTTTTATTAAGAATATTTATATTAATTTTATCATAATTAATCAATAATTTTTATAATTATAAATATTTTTTTAATTAATTAAATTTTTAAATATAATTCAAATTATTAAAATTTATAAATAAATTTATTTTTAATTAATATAATTAATAATCAATAATAAATATAAATTATTAAATTTTTTCAAAAAATTTTAAATTATAAAATATTTGTACTACTTACAATTTAATTTATTTAATATACATTCATTTAAACTAACTCACAGATTATCCCGTAAATTTCTAATATAAATTTTTATATTTAATTAATTTATTAATAATTAATTATAATTAACAATTTATATTTAAATTAAATTTATATGAAAAAAAACTAGATAACAAAAAAATCGAATAACATTTCTTCACTAAATGAAAATTTAAAATAATTATTTAACATTAACCTTTATTTATATTTAACTCTTTTTATATCGAAAAATTTTATTTATAAACTCTTTATTTAATAAATCCTGATACAAAATGTACAATAAATAAAATTTACTATTTTATACATAAATACCATTCATTTACATTACCTTAAATTATAATTTAAAATAATTATTTTAATATCATTACTAAAACTAAATAAAATATATTAAAAATTTCTTATTTAAAATATAAAATCAATAATTTCAATTTTATAAAATTTTATTTAAAAATTATTTTTATTAAATATAAGAAAAAATAATTTATTTATATATTAAAATTTTAATATATAGTACATTAATATTATAAAATATTAATCGTTTCAATGTACATGAATTATTTTAAATTAAACTAAAATCTTTTTAATTTTTTATAATTTCATAATAAAATTTTTATTTATTAAAATTATTAACATTATAATATTTATTTTAATTTTTTTTTAATTTATTTAATAAATTTTTTATTGTTTTAAATTTAATTAATTTTGCTTTAATTCCTTAATTTTTTTTTGACTTATTTATAATATGATTTTTTACAGAAATCAATAATTTCTTATTTATTTGTCACTTATGTATAAAATTAATTAATAAAAAAATCATGTTTTTATATTCTATTATTCAAGTTATAGCGTCTTTATATTAATATTAATTTTTTCTTAATAATTAATAATTTATTTTTTAACAATTATGACTTTTTTATTTTAAACTTTATCATAAAACTTTATTAAAATTTAATACACGTACGTGTATATATATATAATTATATTATATGCCAAAGAGATAGAGAAAGAGAGAGTATATTGTCGCACAGAGTTAAATTATAGAAAGCGAGAAATTTAATGCTTCAAAATCCGCAAAAGTATCAGGATAACACGATGAGCAAAGAGGTAGCAAAGAGGTAAATTATAGAAAACGGGAAATTTAATGCTTTAAATTATAGAAAGTTCTTCACGTCTAACATATTCTTCGCTTACTTCTCGTCTACCGTTAAAGATATCGATATTATTCAAAAAAGACATTGTTCTACATGATCTCCGTTACAAGGATTGACGCATTAGATTTTTAAAATTAATAAGATGACGATTATTAAAGCGATAAAGCGGGCCGAAATGGCGTCGCTTTTACCGAAATCATTTCGTCAGATACATTATTCGCTTTGATTTCGATTACCGTTAAAGATATCAATATTATTCAAAAAAGACATTGTTCTATATGCTCTCCGCTACAAGGATTGACGCATTAGATTTGTGAAATTAATAAGCTTACGATTATTAAAGCGATAAATCGAGCCGAAATCCCGACGCTTTTGCCGAAATTATTTGCGTCAGATACATTATTCGCTTTGATTTCGATTACCGTTAAAGATATCGATATTATTCAAGAAAGACATTGTTCTACATGATCTCCGCTACAAGGATTGACGCATTAGATTTTTAAAATTAATAAGATGACGATTATTAAAGGGATTAAGCTGGCGAAAATCGCAAAGTCTTTTTCTGGGTCATTCGCGTCTAATGAGTCTATCTCTTAAAGCACAGCAATCTTTAAAGAAATTATCGCGTCGTTCGGAACTTTATTATTTTGCGTATTGTGTGCTATTGAAATTGCACAATCAATATTTTACGAATTGTATCTTTTTCTAACAATAAGTTGTGTTCATTATAAAGGCGGAACAGCCTTATATAACATCAAGATTTCGGCACGCTATATCGCTTGAATAAGCGTCACGATTTCGGCCTGCTATGTAGCTTTAATTTAATCAAAGTTATATTTATTTCAAAATACTAACGCGTTAATACTTATAGTGAAGAGCACGAACAATAATGTCTTTCTCCAATAACATTGATATCGTTAACGGTAGATACAAAATTGGAGATACAAAGTTTTTTAAAAAGTTAAAACTTTTCAGAATTTATGTAAGATTAAACTATATTGTGCATTACGACAAGATACAAATATAAGATACAACTTATATCAATAGGTATATGATATTTATATTAAAAATCGTAACTTAGATTATGTATAATTTTAATTCAAAAGACATATTAGCATAATAATATATATTAACATATGCAAATATGTATATTGTTAAATTTAAAAACAATAATGAAAACTCAAGATAAAAAGAATCAACCTGTAGAAATGCAATTTGAATATACTGTAATTCGACTACATGTTCCACATAAATTAATTTCAACATTTTGGACGATAAAATTTGGTTCTGAATATGTAGATTTATTTTAAAAATTTATTGAAACAAATATATCTTTTTAAATATACAAAGAATCTGCACACACACACACGTGTGTGTGTGTGTGTGTGCAGATTCTTTGTATATTTAAAAATGTATATTTAAAAATATATAATTGTATATTTAAAAATATCCCTCTACAAATCTTTATTTTAACAGATTTATACACTTGGATTAAATTTCAGGAAATTGCTAATCTATTATCGCTATTTGTTTATATGACTGCATCTCTTCATTGTTATATCATTTCTAAATAGATGAGAAAATTAAGATATAAAGAATAATGGTTTTAAAACAATGGTTTTAAAAAAGTTAAAAAATAAAATGTATTCAGAATTTATATAAGAGAGAATATATACATATATAAGATCAAATATTGTATTATATATTAGAATTAAAATTTAAGATATTAAAAACACAACTTATCTAATGACGCAAAAAATAGACAAAGCTTCGATGTACATTAACGATTAAATTATAAAAGAAATCGCGATTTAAAATCCGCGAGCAACAAATAAATAAACCGACGATATTCGTAATATTCGATTGCGATATGCGTAATTTCTATAATAATCAAAGCCTACAACATACGCACGCGCGCGCGATATAATTACTATCATTTTATGCAAAGATATTTCGACAGACATTCGAGATTTGTTATATAGTATCCACCGCCCGATTTATGTTCCAATACGCGATTTTATATGAATGTCGCGATCAACAATAAGATATAATATATTTTATCTCGCGAATGACAATTTTAACAGTATAAAATGGGTCTTACTTTTAAATATCGTTATAAAAAATCGCGTTATCGAGATATTATTACTATATATTGTAATCTTATTCCTAGTTTTTTTCTTTAATGTCCTAACGGTGCCTATAGCCCTAACAATCCTACTTTCTAACTAAACCAGCAAAAATCCAAAAATTAGAGAACGTATCCCTGATATTTAACCGCGTGCCCTACTCGCGTGTCCTATTCGCGTGCCCTACTCGCATACCGTAATTGTACCTTACAAACCTCTTGCTACGGATTTTGGCCAGTATTGGCCGCCTATTTTGCGTAGCCTATATCCATTTTTCGGGCCAGTTAGACCTACCTTTTCTTGCTCCTGGCCATTTTCTGGATCGATCTCTAACCGGAGATCGAAAAAGGAGATAACATTCCCTTTATCGCCGGCTATTTATTATTGCCGACGAATAAGCGCAAGATTTATCTCTCATAAGAAGATAAACTCCTTTTTTTGCCGATAATTATTGTCGTCAGTAGATGAGCGTAAACATTTCACGCTCGACGATGATCGTGTGATTTTACGATCGTATGTTAGATGTTTATTTTAATATAATTTTATTTTAACTGACATAAAGCCAAATTATCAAAATTTTAATTAAAAAATTATGATAAATTATAATAAATATATAAATTTAATTAAAATTTATATATTAATATATAATTTATTTAATAATATAATAATACATATATATAATTTATAATAAAAAAAAATTAATTTAAACAACATTTATGCCATTTATTCTCATATTATAGATAATTTAATTGATTGATCATTTGGTCTCTCTTATATCAATTAAAACAAAGTTTAAGAACAATGTCTACAAACAAATTCTACGATATGGATGAGCTGTAAGAAATTAGGATAAGATCTGCGCGCGTTATAAGAATGAGTTACCATTACATGTATATAATTGATAAAATTACTGGCATTTTTTATTCAATAAATTAAAAAATTTACAAACTGGAAAAATATTTTTTTTATAATCTTCCTTCTTTAATTTGGACTTTAATTTATTTTTGCAATAGATGCAATGCATATCAAGAGACCTTAATAAAAGTTATTCCATTCAACTGTTTTAGCTCATCCATTTAAAAGCAATGGATTTATCTACAATCTACAATCTACAATCTATATCTACAATTTCTATAAATCCGTTACTTTAAAATTAAATAAAAGTTTGTCACTCACCGGCACTGATGCGCAACAGCGGAGTTGTTGGTTTTGAGGCTACGTCGCTACGTTGTCTGTAACATATAAATATAAAATCCAAATTATAGCGGCGAAATATAATTAATATTTCGAAATATTTATACATCCGATGAATACACAATACTAACAAAGAAACTTTATATAAATAAATAACTTTATAAATTATAAAAAGATTTTCTTTCACATTGAAACTTTTATAAGATTTATGTAAAAGTTTTTCTTTCCAATTTTCTCTTGTTTCATTCATTCAAATAATAAGACCGAATTAATGCACGTACGCGAGTTTTAACTAATTTAACTAATATACAAATAATAAATACTCACCCTAGGGTTGCTCCGCCGATGCAGGAAGCCTCTCCTAGGCCTCCTCCTCCTCTCAGAATGTCAGGATCACTACATTGATCTGTAACATACAAATAGAAGATGCAAATTGTAGCATTAATAAATAATCAAAATAATTAATATTTAAAAAAATTTATTATACACATTGAATTTTACATTCGATGGATATAATAATACGCAGATTAATAAAACAATTTTATAAATTTTGAAAAAAACACTACTACTAATAATTCCATACATAAGCTATAATCTAAAAGTAAAAACTTTTATAAGATTATAGCTTTCATACAAAAATCTTTTTCTCTAATTCTCTCTTAAATCATATAAATAAAAAGACAAATTACGCGATTAATTGCTCAATTTAAATTGCACAAATGCAATTAATAAGTAATCAATATACAAATAACAATTTGCTTACTACAGGGTTGCTCCTCTGGTGCCCAATGCCTCTCCTAAGCCTCCTCCTCCTCTCAGATTGATTCACACACGCGATACATAAACGGCACCCCCGCACTTTTATTAAAAGATTACTTCCGCACTTGTACGCGCGATACTTTGAACGACACTCCCGCACTTTCAAATTTCGGCACGATCGAACCTCGCTTCACGTGAGAATCACACTTCGAGTCGACAAGTCGGCAATTCACCGATTACTTCGAACAACAAAATCGGCAACAAAGCGGGCAACAAAATCGAATTATTTTTTTTGATACTTGTCACGATCCCGTTTAGGAAAGGAATTTGACGAAGATTTGAACGTTTCGCACTGCTACTTTACTGCGCGTATGTCGTCGTGTGAATGATAACAAATAAGAAAGGAATTTGATATCGACGGAACGTCCCACCCCACTATAGTTCTTATTCAAGTGTCGCTGTATGAGTAATAGCAAAATCATGATACGTAAACAATAGCGCGCCAATTTTTACGCCGCCAAGACCAAATATCATATTATTGAAAAGTCGTTGCCGAAACATTTTATATGTACAATTATATTATATATATATATATGTGGGGAATATTAAAGTTTATAAAATATATTTTAAATTATGATTAATTATATTTATTAAACGATTGATGTATCGCGAAATCTTGTATTAATTACTCGATTTTGCGAATCGATTGTTTAATTGCTCGATCTTAATCCGAATCATATTTAGATGCTGTTAAAAGTCAAACGATAAAGCATCGAAAATATATTTAATTTTAAACTTTATTTTTGGAGAAATAATTATTTCTTATTGTGGTAATGTATTTAAAAGATAAGTAGATAATTATCTCATCAAATTATTTTCCGGTACTTGTCGCGATCGCGTTTAGGAAATGAATTTGACGGAGCGTCTTGCACAGCTACTTTACTGCGCAGATGTCGTCGTGTGAATGATAACACATAAGAAAGGAATTTGATGTCGACGGAGCGTCCCACCCCCCATAGTTCTTATTCAAGTGTCGCTGTATGAGTAATAACAAAATCATGATACGTAAACAATAGCGCGCCAATGTTTACGCCACCAAGGCTGAATATCATGTTATTGAAAAGTCGTTGCCGAAATATTTTATGTACAATTACATTATATATATATATATATGTATGTCAAAAAGCTATTTTGACGACATTTAAAAAATGAATATTTTATTGCATACATCGAAACCCGCAAAAGTATCAGGATAACACGATAAGCAAAGAGATCGCACAGAGTTAAATTACTGTACATTTAATTAACAATGTTCTCTTCCTCTCTCTTCACATAATATCATGAAACAAACAGTATTACATATTTTTTAATGTTTTTGTTAAAAATTATATATATATATGCGAAAACTATATTATTGTGTGTATATAAAATAATTCGTAAAAATAATACCAAATGCTAATAGTAAGTTTTTTATTTTTTAAATAAGAAAATCCTTACGTAAAAAATTGTATAATATTTCTTGTTGATATGTTAATAATAAAGAATATATTGTATAACCACAATATCTTTTATATATATTTTGGTTATATTTTTATATATAAATAAAGTAAAAATTAAATTTTATTTACTTTCTTGCATTTTAGAGGGATCTAATGAACGTAATGCTTTCTACAATAGAGAGTATATTTGAGAGAATCTCTAAGGAACTTTCTTTAATATTTGGGCTATAATATTTAAGACTAAAATGCACTTAAAATAAAATATGGCATAAAAAAATTATGTGTAAGTGATTATCGTATGATATATTCCGCAGAATTCTCAATTATTGTGAGCTTTTATGGTAATAATGATGTATATATAATATTGTGAGAAAAATTTCATCAAGTAATATTTTTGCTGTTAGAATTATGTAAAATATAATATGCTGTTATGCTATTTTATTATTATATATATCAAAATAGATATATCTCATATTAATAAATATTCATGCTACGTTTTGTGATTAATGTTAATCCCTTATTTCGAATAATAGCAATATTCAATTTAGAATATTTTATATTATATAAACTATTTTTATTTGCACGTTCATACACACACAGAGTAAAATAGCAATTCAAATGGCAATGTTAAAACACAACTGTATGTTGCAGAAAAAAAATATTAATCTTATTTATATTATAAACAAAGTTTAGTTTAAAGTATAATTTCAAAGATGCTTTACGATAAAATAATAAATTGTATGTATGTTTACAATTATGAATATAAAATTTTTAATTAAAGTCTTCTAATAAAAGTTGACGCCACAGACAGATAAAACAGGCAATTGTATTAGTATTTATCTTTTGTGATCAAACAAACAATTATGGGCGATCTGTAGAAATTATCATGGATGGTTTTTATTTGCACAGATCGCAATTGAATGAAAGTAACAAAGCAATACACATGCGCGACGTAATTTTTTAATGTAATGATAGATTGGATCTCGTCCACTCATAATTCAACTATCACAATGTCATTGGAGACACAAAGTTTTTTAAAAAGTTAAAACTTTTCAGGATTTATGCAAGATTAAACTATATTGTGCATTACAACAAGATATAAATAACACAACTTATATCAATAGGTATATTACATTTTTATTAAAAATCGTAACATAGATTATGTATAATTTTAATTTAAAAGACATATTAGCATAAAATGTATTCAGAATTTATATAAGAGAGAATATATATAGAAGATCAAATATTGTATTATATATTACAATTAAAATTTAAGATATAAAAAATACAACTTATCTTGAATAATAAGATTACTACATTATATAATAACGTTACTATATTATTAAACGAAACATAAACTTATGTTATATTCATTGATTCACTTCATATTGTGTATTATTTTCAGTTACTTACTTATCTTGATACGTTCAAGGAAACGGGAAAAATAATGGGCCAGATGATAGATTCAGATGTAATAACAACATCAAGTACAACCATAGCTTCCGCAATGAATTCGCTAGGAATATTAATTATTCCTAAGATGAAAGCATGCCCTAAAGTAAAGGTAAAACTAACATTACTCTCATGTTTGATGATTGTTGAGAATATATGTAACTGCCAGATATTTCGACCAAATTCAAATCTATAACTAGATTAAAAAGAGGAATATTAACAAGATGTATATACCGTAAATATAATAAAATATCCCTTAAGTTTCTTGAAAATTCTAGTCTAGTTAAAATAATTTTTAATAAATAAAAGCAATATTTTTTACCGACAAAAATTTAATAGACGATCATCGATGATCATCTATGTCTATGTAATGAGCCATTAGCAATGCCGTATTATGAAATATAGAAAACTAATTAATCATTTGTTAATATGTAATATATCCACCACAATTCGCCACAAATGTTTTTCACTATTAATAAACATTTATTAAAGAGAAGTATATTATTATAAAATATATTTACACCAGTTCTTTATATTACAAATATTTTAATTAAATGATAAAGTTATAAGTCACTTGGTAATAGTATTAAAAATTAGTTATGAATAATAAGATTCTGTACAGAAAATAATTACAGGTCATACTTGACCAATAGAAAATCTCAGAGAAATACAATTAATAAATTAAAATTT
Organism: Polyergus mexicanus; assembly: GCF_030449975.1. Classification (NCBI taxonomy): domain Eukaryota; kingdom Metazoa; phylum Arthropoda; class Insecta; order Hymenoptera; family Formicidae; genus Polyergus; species Polyergus mexicanus. Next base: position 472,696 of record NW_027223344.1, read on the forward strand.
AATACACGTACGTATATATATATATATATATATATATATATATAATTATATTATATGCCAAAGAGATAGAGAAAGAGAGAGTATATTGTGTGTATATAATTTATGTTAATGTTTTATTAGAACTCTGTCGCACAGAGTTAAATTATAGAAAGCGGGAAATTTAATGCTTCGAAATTCGCAAAAGTATCAGGATAACACGATAAGCAAAGAGCTCGCACAGGGTTAAATTATAGAAAGAAGGGAAATTTAATGCTTCGATATTCGCAAAAGTATCAGGATAACACGATAAGCAAAGAGGTGACCACCAGTTATCGGGCGATAATTTTGGTCGGGCCGGTGGGCGGTAATTTCGGTCGGGCCGGTGGGCGGTACTTAACCGCGCCTGTATCGATTCGCGTACGTCGATCGGTGTCGCGGCAGGATATAGATCCTCCCCCTGAGCGGGACTTGGCGCGCCGTATTAATGGCGAGTCCGATTTCGTAAATGGCGGTCGCGGAATTATTGCCGGTTCGCGGATAGCGCGTTGTCGTTTCGTCCGGGATGGTCTTTCCCGTGGAATTCAGGAGTGCAACGGCCGACGGGAACACCCGTCAATTGCAGGGAACACCCTACTGGATGATCGCCGTTGCACGCAGGTGGACGGAGTTGTTCGAGGTGTCGAGAAATAACACAACTTATATCAATAGGTATATGACATTTTTATTACAGGTCATACTTGACAAATAGAAAATCTCAGAGAAATACAATTAATAAATTAAAATTTAATACACGTATATATATATATATATATATATAATTATGTTATATGCCAAAGAGATAGAGAAAGAGAGAGTATATAATTTATGTTAATGTTTTATTAGAACTCTGTCGCACAGAGTTAAATTATAGAAAGTGGGAAATTTAATGCTTCGAAATTGGCAAAAGTATCAGGATAACACGATAAGCAAAGAAAACGTGCAAATAAAAATAGTTTATATAATATAAAATATTCTAAATTGAATTTTGCAATTATTCGAAATAAGGGATTAACATCAATCACAAAACGTAGCATGAAAATTTATTAATATGAGATATATATTTTGATATATATAATAATAAAATAGCATAACAGCATATTATATTTTACATAATTCTAATAGCAAAAATATTACTTGATGAAATTTTTCTCACAATATTATATACATTATTATTACCATAAAAGCTCACAATAATTGAGAATTCTGCAAAATATATCATACGATAATCACTTACACATAATTTTTTTATGCCATATTTTATTTTAAGTGCATTTTAGTCTTAAATATTATAGCCCAAATATTAAAGCAAGTTCCTTAGAGATTCTCTCAAAAATACTCTCTATTGTAGAAAGCATTACGTTCATTAGATCCCTCTAAAATGCAAGAAAGTAAATAAAATTTAATTTTTACTTTATTTATATATAAAAATATAACCAAAATATATATAAAAGATATTGTGGTTATACAATATATTCTTTATTATTCACATATCAACAAGAAGTATTACACAATTTTTTACGTAAGGATTTTCTTATTTAAAAAATAAAAAACTTACTATTAGCATTTGATATTATTTTTACGAATTATTTTATATACACACAATAATACAGTTTTCGCATACATATATATATATATAATTTTTAACAAAAACATTAAAAAATATGTAATACTGTTTGTTTCATGATATTATGTAAAGAGAGAGGAAGAGAACATTATTAATTAAATGTACAGTATACATATAAATATAAATTAATAAATATAAAAAACCAAAAATTATATATTATATAATAATTTTATATCTTAGATCGCGGGAGGGAGAGCGGAGCAGAATTTGCTTCAACTATTGGATCAGCTATAACATCGGAAATCGAGACAACCGTAAAAACGGCAATGAACAAAAATAGATATACTTTTGTATTCATTGTTGCAAACTTACGTGCGACTTCTTTGCTTATCGTGTTCTCCTGATACTTTTGCGGATTTCGATGTATGCAATAAAATATTCATTTTTTAAATGTCGTCAAAATAGCCCTTTGACATCGCGACAAGTACCGGAAAATAATTTGATAAGATAATTATCTACTTATCTTTTAAATACATTACCACAATAAGAAATAATTATTTCTTCAAAAATAAAATTTGAAATTAAATATATTTTCGGCGCTTTATCGTTTGACTTTTAACAGCATCTAAATATGATTCGGATTAAGATCGAGCAATTAAACAATCGATTCGCAAAATCGAGTAATTAATACAAGACTTCGCGATACGTCAATCGTTTAATAAATATAATTAATCATAATTTAAAATATATTTTATAAACTTTAATATTTCCGGCGTATATATATATATAATATAATTGTACATATAAAATATTTCGACAACGACTTTTCAATAACATGGTATTCAGCCTTGGTGGCGTAAACATTGGCGCAGGTTATAGTTTACGTATCATGATTTTGTTATTACTCATACAGCGACATTTGAATAAGAACTATAGTGGGGTGGGACGCTCCGTCGACATCAAATTCCTTTCTTATGTGTTATCATTCACACGACGACATCCGCGCAGTAAACTAGCAGTGCGAAACGTTCAAATCTTCGTCAAATTCCTTTCCTAAACGGGATCGTGACAAGTATCAAGGAAAATAAATTGATTTTGTCGCCCCCTTTGCTCGAAGTAATCGGTGAATTCCCGACTTGTCGACTCGAAGTGTGATTCTCACGTGAAACGAGGTTCGATCGTGCCGAAATTCGAAAGTGCGGGAGTGTCGTTCAAAGTATCGCGCGTACAAGTGCGGAAGTAATCTTTTAATAAAAGTGCGGGAGTGCCGTGTAAGTATCGCGTGTGTAAATCAACCTGACAATGAGAGGAGGAGGAGGTTTAGGAGAGGCATCGGGCATCGGTGGAGCAACCCTGTGGTAAGTAAATTGTTATTTGTATATTAATTACTTATTAATTGCAATTTAAATTAAGCAATTAATCGCGTAATTTGATTCTTTATTTGTATGATTTAAACAATAGGAAATTAAAGAAACAGATTTTTGTATGAAAGCTATAATCTTGTAAAATTTTATACTTTTAGATTATAACTTTTATATATATGAAATTATTAGAGTTAGAGTAGTGTTTCTTTCTTTTTTCAAAATTTATAAAATTATTTTATTAATCAATCTGTTTATTATTATATGCATTGAATATAAAATTCAATGCGTACAATAAATTTTTAAAAATATTTATTACTTTGAGCGTTGCTACAATCTGGATTTTTTATTTCTATGTTACAGATCAATGTAACAACCTCCTAACAACCTGAGAGGAGGAGGAGGCCTAGGAGAGGCATCCTGCGCCAACGGAGCAACCCTAGGGTGAGTATTTATTATTTGTATATTAGTTGTTGAAAACCGCGTACGCGCATTAATTACATCTTTTTATTTGAATAAATTAAAGAAAAAAAAATTAAAAAGAAAGACTTTTACATAAATTCTATAAAAATTTCTATATGAAGAAAAATCTTTTTATGATCTATAAAGTGGTTCTTACAATTTGCATTGTATGCGTCGAATATAAAATATTCCGTATGAAATATTAATTATATTGTAAATGCTGCTATAATTTGAGTTTTATATTTGTATGTTACAGACAACGTAGCCTCAAGACCAACAACTCCGCTGTTGCGCATCAGTGCCGGTGAGTGATGAACTTAATTTTATTTTGAGGTAACGGATTCGTAGATATTGTAGATATAAATATAGATTATAGATTAAAAATAGATCCGTTGCCTTAAAATGGATGGGCTAGAAGAGATATATAGATTAAATTATATAATTTTTAATAGATTTTTTAATATGTATTGAAACATATTAAAGTATTAATTTATAATATTATAATTTCTCTACAATAAAGTTGTTCATTATTAGTATTAAAGCGTGGAATGTAATATTGTTGAAAAGTTATTGCGTGAAATAAAATATAATCCGAAATTTATATCGTACCATGACTTTCTCCAATGGACAGTATACGCGCTTTTAGGTTTATATATACTTTTTGATTATTATGATTAAAATGACATCAAATACAAAATACAATATAATTTGAATAATTTTTACTTATTGTTAAATAAGAAAGAAAAAATTTTTAACTGATTTTTACGTTTGTATCTAACTGAAATTTATCCGAATAATGTTGCGTTTGTCATTTCATTCGCAAAAATTTTATTAATAAATTAAAATTATTTCAAAAATATAAGAAATATATTTAGTTTAAAAATAAAGGAAATATAAAAGTTTTATAAAAATTTTTATATATTAAATAAGAGCACTTTGTTTGACATTAAAATAAATTTATATAAAATAGTTTTTAATGTGTATCGGTGCGCACTAATGCATCCAAATAATAAATTCATAAATATAAAAATTAATTATCAATTAGAAAAAGCATCTTATAAAAAATTGCAAGCTTCTCTCTGCTTACAATAATTTTAGCACCTATTATGAGAATAATTACGATTAAAAAATTGATACAAGACATAAAATATAGTTTTCGGCCTTGGCGGCGTAAACATGAGCACGCTATTATTGTTAATGTATTATGGCCTATCAATCGCACGGCGACACTCGAACAGTAAGGTAGTAAAGCGCGAGACACTCCGTTAAATTCTCTTTCTAAACGAAATCGCGATAAATATCGGGAAATAATTTGATACGATAAATATAAATTATCTTTTACATATTTTAAATAATTATATCGCAACAATAAATTTCGAGGCACGTATTTCGCGTAATGTGTATATACATTTAATCAAGAGTTGAAATGATAGATATCAAAATTGTAAATGTAAATTGTTTTGTCGCGATGTTTCTTTCCCTTTATAAATAATAATTATTTCTCTAAAAATAATTAAGATTTAATTATATTTCGTCCGTTCTGCTTCTTCATTTAACTTTTCGACGATTTAAATATGATTCGGATTGAAAACGTATAAAAAAATAGTCGAATCGCAGGTCCGAATAATTAAAATGACGATAAGTTTCGAGACATATTAATTTATTAAATAATTGATCTATAATTTAAAATATTTTGCGGATTTTAAAGCATTAAATTTCCCGTTTTCTATAATTTACCTCTTTGCAACCTCTTTGCTTATCGTGTTATCCTGATACTTTTGCGGATTTTGAAGCATTAAATTTCCAGCTTTCTATAATTTAACTCTGTGCGACAGAGTTCTAATAAAATAAAAGATTAACATAAATTATATACACACAATATACTCTCTCTTCCTCTATCTCTTTGGCATATAATATAATTATATATATATATATATATATATATATATATATATATATATATATATACGCACGTGTATTAAATTTTAATTTATTAATTGTATTGCTCTGAGATTTTTTATTTGTCAAGTATGACCTGTAATTATTTTCTATACAGAATCTTATTATTCCTAACTAATTTTTGATACTATTACCAAGTGACTTATAACTTTATTATTTAATTAATTAATTATAAAATTGTTTTTTAATACTAATAAATTATTTTATAGTTTAAATAAAAATATTAAATTGCAAATTTAAACAAATTTTTTAAAAGATAATAAATGAAAATATAAGAATTATAAAATATATTATATATTAAACTTTGAAGGTTTAGAGTTTTTATTAACATAAAATCTTAAAATAATTTAAATAAGTAAAATTATTAAAGATATAATTATTCTAAAATATGTTAATAATAGTAATTTTTTTTAATTAATAAAATTAAATTCAAAATAATAAATATTATTAAAAAGTTTAGATTTAAAAATAAATAAAAATACAGTTATATTTATTAAATTAATGTAAGTATACATTAAAATAAAAGAATTTTAGGGATTCTAGATAGATTAAGAGATAATATTAGGCATATTAAATTAAAATTAATATAGGAGTAATTATTAAAAAAAAAATTAGAGGATAGTTTAAAATGAGGAAAAATAAGGCAAGTAATAAATAAGATTAGCCTATAAATAAATATGTAAATTAATCATAATAAATTTTAAAAAAAAATTAATATTAATATTCATCTGGTTTGGTTAATTTATGAGTATGTTAATAAAGTTTTAAAATTAAGTAAATTAATTATTTTAATGGTAGAAATATGTGAAGATGAAAGAATTAAAAAATATATGAATAAATTATTTATTTCAATAATTGAAAATATATAAAATAGAGTAACTTTTTGAATAGTTAATAAAATAAACAATGTATTTCATGGCATAGTTAAAGATATTGAAGGTATTCATAAATGAAAAGGGGGAATTCTTAATTTTAATATTAAAGATATAATAAAATTTAAAATCAAAAAGTCATAATTGTTAAAAAATAAATTATTAATTATTAAGGAAAAAATTAATATTAAAGACGCTATAACTTGAATAATATAATATAATAAAGTTCCGAACGACGCATTAATTTCTTTAAAGATTGCTGTGCTTTAAGAGATAGACTCATTAGACGCGAATGACCCAGGAAAAGACGTTGCGATTTTCGCCAGCTTAATCCTTTTAATAATCGTCATCTTATTAATTTTAAAAATCTAATGCGTCAATTCTTGTAGCGGAGATCATGTAGAACAATGACTTTTTTGAATAATATCGATATCTTTAACGGTAATCGAAATCGAAGCGAATAATGTATCTGACGCAAGTGATTTCGGCAAAAGCGTCGCGATTTCGGCCCGTTGTAACGCTTTAATAATCGTAAGCTTATTAATTTTAAAAATCTAATGCGTCAATCCTTGTAGCGGAGATCATGTAGAACAATGTCTTTTTTGAATAATATCGATATCTTTAACGGTAATCGAAATCAAAGCGAATAATGTATCTGACGCAAATAATTTCGGCAAAAGCGTCGCGATTTCGGCTCGATTTATCGCTTTAATAATCGTAAGCTTATTAATTTTAAAATTTTATTGCGTCAATCCTTGTAGCGGAGAGCATATAGAACAATGTCTTTTTTGAATAATATTGATATCTTTAACGGTAATCGAAATCAAAGCGAATAATGTATCTGACGCAAATGATTTCGGCAAAAGCGACGCCATTTCGGCCTGCTTTATCGCTTTAATAATCGTAAGCTTATTAATTTTAAAAATCTAATGCGTCAATCCTTGTAGCGGAGATCATGTAGAACAATGTCTTTTTTGAATAATATCGATATCTTTAACGGTAATCGAAATCAAAGCGAATAATGTATCTGACGAAATGATTTCGGTAAAAGCGACGCCATTTCGGCCCGCTTTATCGCTTTAATAATCGTCATCTTATTAATTTTAATAATCTAATACGTCAATCCATGTATCGGAGATCATGTAGAACAATGTCTTTCTTGAATAATATCGATATTTTTAACGGTAGACGAGATGTAAGCGAAGAATATGTTAGACGTGAAGAACTTTCTATAATTTACCTCTTTGCTACCTCTTTGCTTATCGTGTTATCCTGATACTTTTGCGGATTTTGAAGCATTAAATTTCCCGTTTTCTATAATTTACCGCTTCGCTACCTCTTTGCATATCGTGTTATCCTGATACTTTTGCGGATTTTGAAGCATTAAATTTCCCGTTTTCTATAATTTACCGCTTCGCTACCTCTTTGCATATCGTGTTATCCTGATACTTTTGCGGATTTTAAAGCATTAAATTCCCCGCGTTCTATAATATACCTCTTTGCTACCTCTTTGCTTATCGTGTTATCCTGATACTTTTGCGGATTTTGAAGCATTAAATTTCCAGCTTTTTATAATTTAACTCTGTGCGACAGAGTTCTAATAAAATAAAACATTAACATAAATTATATACACACAATATACTCTCTCTTTCTCTATCTCTTTGACATATAATATAATTATATATATATGTATATATATATATATATATATATATATATATATATATATATATATATACGCACGTGTATTAAATTTTAATTTATTAATTGTATTTCTCTGAGATTTTCTATTTGTCAATTATGACCTGTAATTATTTTCTATACAGAATCTTATTATTCCTAACTAATTTTTGATACTATTACCAAGTGACTTATAACTTTATTATTTAATTAATTAATTATAAAATTGTTTTCTAATACTAATAAATTATTTTATAGTTTAAATAAAAATATTAAATTGCAAATTTAAACAAATTTTTTAAAAGATAATAAATTAAAATATAAGAATTATAAAATATATTATATATTAAACTTTGAAGGTTTAGAGTTTTTATTAACTTAAAATCTTAAAATAATTTAAATAAGTAAAATTATTAATGATATAATTATTCTAAAATATGTTAATAATAGTAATTTTTTATAATTAATAAAATTAAATTCAAAATAATAAATATTATTAAAAAGTTTAGATTTAAAAATAAATAAAAATACAGTTATATTTATTAAATTAATGTAAGTATACATTAAAATAAAAGAATTTTAGGGATTCTAGATAGATTAAGAGATAATATTAGGCATATTAAATTAAAATTAATATAGGAGTAATTATTAAAAAAAAAATTAGAGGATAGTTTAAAATAAAGCAAGTAATAAATAAGATTAGCCTATAAATAAATATGTAAATTAATCATAATAAATTTAAAAAAAAAATTAATATTAATATTCATCTGGTTTGGTTAATTTATGAGTATGTTAATAAAGTTTTAAAATTAAGTAAATTAATTATTTTAATGGTAGAAATATATGAAGATGAAAGAATTAAAAAATATATGAATAAATTATCTATTTCAATAATTGAAAATATATAAAATGGAGTAACTTTTTGAATAGTTAATAAGATAAACAATGTATTTCATGGCATAGTTAAAGATATTAAAGGTATTCATATATGAAAAGGGGGAATTCTTAATTTTAATATTAAAGATATGATAAAATTTAAAATAAAAAAGTCATAATTGTTAAAAAATAAATTATTAATTATTAAGGAAAAAATTAATATTAAAGACGCTATAACTTGAATAATATAATATAATAAAGTTCCGAACGACGCATTAATTTCTTTAAAGATTGCTGTGCTTTAAGAGATAGACTCATTAGACGCGAATGACCCAGGAAAAGACGTCGCGATTTTCGCCAGCTTAATCCTTTTAATAATCGTCATCTTATTAATTTTAAAAATCTAATGCGTCAATTCTTGTAGCGGAGATCATGTAGAACAATGTCTTTTTTTAATAATATCGATATCTTTAACGGTAATCGAAATCGAAGCGAATAATGTATCTGACGCAAGTGATTTCGGCAAAAGCGTCGCGATTTCGGCCCGTTGTATCGCTTTAATAATCGTAAGCTTATTAATTTTAAAATTTTAATGCGTCAATCCTTGTAGCGTAGAGCATGTAGAACAATGTCTTTTTTGAATAATATCGATATCTTTAACGGTAATCGAAATCAAAGCGAATAATGTATCTGACGCAAATAATTTCGGCAAAAGCGTCGCGATTTCGGCCCGCTATGTAGCTTTAATATAATCAAAGTTATATTTATTTACGACTTTATATACGGCTGCTTCGCCTTTAATGAACACATCGTAGAAAAAGATACAATTCGTAAAATATTAATGGCGTAATTTCAATAGCACGCAGTAAAATAATGTAGTTCCGAACGACGCGTTAATTTCTTTAAAGATTGCTGTGCTTTAAGAGATAGACTCATTAGACGCGAATGACCCAGGAAAAGACGTCGCGATTTTCGCCAGCTTAATCCCTTTAATAATCGTCAGCTTATTAATTTTAAAATTTTAATGCGTCAATCCTTGTAGCGGAGATCATGTAGAACAATGTCTTTCTTGTATAATATCGATATCTTTAACGGTAATCGAAATCGAAGCGAATAATGTATCTGACGCAAGTGATTTCGGCAAAAGCGACGCCATTTCGGCCTGCTTTATCGCTTTAATAATCGTAAGCTTATTAATTTTAAAAATCTAATGCGTCAATCCTTGTAGCGGAGATCATATAGAACAATGTCTTTCTTGAATAATATCGATATCTTTAACGGTAATCGAAATCAAAGCGAATAATGTATCTGACGCAAATAATTTCGGCAAAAGCGTCGCGATTTCGGCTCGATTTATCGCTTTAATAATCGTAAGCTTATTAATTTTAAAATTTTAATGCGTCAATCCTTGTAGCGGAGATCATGTAGAACAATGTCATTCTTGAAAAATATCGATATCTTTAACGGTAATCGAAATCAAAGCGAATAATGTATCTGACGCAAATAATTTCGGCAAGAGCGTCGCGATTTTCGCCAGCTTAATCCCTTTAATAATCGTCAGCTTATTAATTTTAAAATTTTAATGCGTCAATCCTTGTAGCGGAGATCATGTAGAACAATGTCTTTTTTGAATAATATCGATATCTTTAACGGTAATCGAAAACAAAGCGAATAATGTATGTGACGCAAATGATTTCGGCAAGAGCGTCGCGATTTTCGCCAGCTTAATCCCTTTAATAATCGTCAGCTTATTAATTTTAAAAATCTAATGCGTCAATCCTTGTAGCTGATAGCATGTAGAACATTGTCTTTCTTGAATAATATCGATATCTTTAACGGTAATCGAAATCGAAGCGAATAATGTATCTGACGCAAATGATTTCGGCAAAAGCGACGCCATTTCGGCCCGCTTTATCGCTTTAATAATCGTCATCTTATTAATTTTAAAAATTTAATACGTCAATCCATGTATCGGAGATCATGTAGAACAATGTCTTTCTTGAATAATATCGATATTTTTAACGGTAGACGAGATGTAAGCGAAGAATATGTTAGACGTGAAGAACTTTCTATAATTTACCTCTTTGCTACCTCTTTGCTTATCGTGTTATCCTGATACTTTTGCGGATTTTGAAGCATTAAATTTCCCGTTTTCTATAATTTACCGCTTCGCTACCTCTTTGCATATCGTGTTATCCTGATACTTTTGCGGATTTTGAAGCATTAAATTTCCCGTTTTCTATAATTTACCGCTTCGCTACCTCTTTGCATATCGTGTTATCCTGATACTTTTGCGGATTTTAAAGCATTAAATTCCCCGCGTTCTATAATATACCTCTTTGCTACCTCTTTGCTTATCGTGTTATCCTGATACTTTTGCGGATTTTGAAGCATTAAATTTCCAGCTTTCTATAATTTAACTCTGTGCGACAGAGTTCTAATAAAATAAAACATTAACATAAATTATATACACACAATATACTCTCTCTTTCTCTATCTCTTTGACATATAATATAATTATATATATATGTATATATATATATATATATATATATATATATATATATATATATATATATACGCACGTGTATTAAATTTTAATTTATTAATTGTATTTCTCTGAGATTTTCTATTTGTCAATTATGACCTGTAATTATTTTCTATACAGAATCTTATTATTCCTAACTAATTTTTGATACTATTACCAAGTGACTTATAACTTTATTATTTAATTAATTAATTATAAAATTGTTTTCTAATACTAATAAATTATTTTATAGTTTAAATAAAAATATTAAATTGCAAATTTAAACAAATTTTTTAAAAGATAATAAATTAAAATATAAGAATTATAAAATATATTATATATTAAACTTTGAAGGTTTAGAGTTTTTATTAACTTAAAATCTTAAAATAATTTAAATAAGTAAAATTATTAATGATATAATTATTCTAAAATATGTTAATAATAGTAATTTTTTATAATTAATAAAATTAAATTCAAAATAATAAATATTATTAAAAAGTTTAGATTTAAAAATAAATAAAAATACAGTTATATTTATTAAATTAATGTAAGTATACATTAAAATAAAAGAATTTTAGGGATTCTAGATAGATTAAGAGATAATATTAGGCATATTAAATTAAAATTAATATAGGAGTAATTATTAAAAAAAAAATTAGAGGATAGTTTAAAATAAAGCAAGTAATAAATAAGATTAGCCTATAAATAAATATGTAAATTAATCATAATAAATTTAAAAAAAAAATTAATATTAATATTCATCTGGTTTGGTTAATTTATGAGTATGTTAATAAAGTTTTAAAATTAAGTAAATTAATTATTTTAATGGTAGAAATATATGAAGATGAAAGAATTAAAAAATATATGAATAAATTATCTATTTCAATAATTGAAAATATATAAAATGGAGTAACTTTTTGAATAGTTAATAAGATAAACAATGTATTTCATGGCATAGTTAAAGATATTAAAGGTATTCATATATGAAAAGGGGGAATTCTTAATTTTAATATTAAAGATATGATAAAATTTAAAATAAAAAAGTCATAATTGTTAAAAAATAAATTATTAATTATTAAGGAAAAAATTAATATTAAAGACGCTATAACTTGAATAATATAATATAATAAAGTTCCGAACGACGCATTAATTTCTTTAAAGATTGCTGTGCTTTAAGAGATAGACTCATTAGACGCGAATGACCCAGGAAAAGACGTCGCGATTTTCGCCAGCTTAATCCTTTTAATAATCGTCATCTTATTAATTTTAAAAATCTAATGCGTCAATTCTTGTAGCGGAGATCATGTAGAACAATGTCTTTTTTGAATAATATCGATATCTTTAACGGTAATCGAAATCAAAGCGAATAATGTATCTGACGCAAATGATTTCGGCAAAAGCGACGCCATTTCGGCCCGCTTTATCGCTTTAATAATCGTAAGCTTATTAATTTTAAAATTTTAATGCGTCAATCCTTGTAGCGGAGATCATGTAGAACATTGTCTTTCTTAAGTAATATCGATATCTTTAACGGTAGACGAGATGTAAGCGAAGAATATGTTAGACGTGAAGAACTTTCTATAATTTACCTCTTCGCTACCTCTTTGCATATCGTGTTATCCTGATACTTTTGCGGATTTTAAAGCATTAAATTTCCCGCTTTCTATAATATACCTCTTTGCTACCTTTTTGCTTATCGTGTTATCCTGATACTTTTGCGGATTTTGAAGCATTAAATTTCCAGCTTTCTATAATTTAACTCTGTGCGACAGAGTTCTAATAAAATAAAACATTAACATAAATTATATACACACAATATACTCTCTCTTTCTTTATCTCTTTGGCATATAATATAATTATATATATATGTATATATATATATATATATACGCACGTGTATTAAATTTTAATTTGTTAATTGTATTTCTCTGAGATTTTCTATTTGTCAAGTATGATCTGTAATTATTTTCTATACAGGATCTTATTATTCCTAACTAATTTTTGACCTTATTACCAAATGACTTATAAGTTTATCATTTAATTAATATATTTTTAATATAAAGAACTGGTTTAAATATATTTTATAATAATATACTTCTCTTTAATAAATGTTTGTTAGTAGCGAAAGACATTTGTGGCCAATAGTGGTGGATATATAATATATTAACGAATGATTAATTAGTTTTCTATATTTCATAATACGGCATTGCTAATGGCTCATTACATAGACATAGATGATCATCGATGATCGTCTATTAAATTTTTGTCGGTAAAAAATATTGCTTTTATTTATTAAAAATTATTTTAACTAGACTAGAATTTTCAAGAAACTTAAGGGATATTTTATTATATTTACGGTATATACATCTTGTTAATATTCCTCTTTTTAATCTAGTTATAGATTTGAATTTGATCGAAATATCTGGCAGTTACATATATTCTCAACAATCATAAAACATAAAAGTAATGTTAGCTTTACCTTTACTTTAGGGCTTGCTTTCATCTTATGTATAATTAATATTCCTAGCGAATTTATTGCGGAAGCGATGGTTGTACTTGATGTTTTTATTACATCTGAATCTATCATCTGGCCTATTATTTTTCCCGTTTCCTTGAACGTATCAGGACAAGTAAGTAACTCAAAATAATACACAATAAGAAGTGAATCAATGAATATAACATAAGTTTATGTTTCGTTTAATAATATAGTAAGGTTATTATATAATATAGTAATCTTATTTTTCAAGATAAATTGTCTTTTTTATATCTTAAATTTTAATTGTAATATATAATACAATATTTGATCTTATATATATATTCTCTCTTATATAAATTCTGAATACATTTTATTTTTTAACTTTTTTAAAACCATTGTTTTAAAACCATTATTCTTTATATCTTAATTTTCTCATCTATTTCGAAATGATATAACAATGAAGAGATGCAGTCATATAAACAAATAGCGATAATAGATTAGCAATTTCCTAATCCAAGTGTATAAATCTGTTAAAATAAAGATTTGTAGAGGGGGACATTGTCTTATGTACATAAATAATTAATTTCTTATATATAAGTATTTTATTTATAAAATATTTTGAGTATTTATGTTAAAATAAAAAACCAAATTAAGACAAATAACATTAAAAAAAAGAATGGCATAGATTATAATTATGCCACAATCTAGCATTAATATTTTAATGCTAGATTGTGGCTTTTTCTTCTAATCTCTCTTTCTTTTAAAGTTGCAGCGCACGATTTATTACTTTTTCTCAACAAATAATAAAGTTTTATAACTATATTTTAATTATTATTATATTAATTTAATAAGAAAAAAAAAATGCATAAAAGATCACACTTTATCGATTTTATCGTCAGTTAGGTATGTTGTAGGGGAGGTTGTCTTGATTAATTTCGCGCAAAAATCAAGTGGAGGTATTGGTTTAGAAGATATAACGAAGTTTGACAACATAATTTATGGACGCCGTAAACTTTACTGTTTTCAACGTCAGTTTAATGTATTTAAGAAAAAGCATTAAAATTGTTACAGCGAAATACAACCGATCCTTTTGAAAAAGAACAATCGCATGAGAGCACATCTCAGTATTCGTCTTTAATAGATATTATAATAAAAAAGTAAATGTATGCATAAACATGCATGAGATCTTAACAGATATCTTGTCACGCCAAAAACACATAAAAAACATTATTGTTTGTTGAGAAAGAGTAATAAACTATATTGCGCTGCAAGTTTAAAATAAAGAAAAATCGAGAGAGAGAAAAATAAATATAAACATCAAGATATTTATTAATTCGCATAATAAAAAATCGAGTTTTATATAATTTTAATAGTATATTTATTCAGAAAATACCGATCTCTCTTAAAGTTTCCGATAAAATTCCTCAAGTTAAGTTCGTACTTTCCTGCCGTATTGTCCCGAGATAACAACGGTCAGATCACGCACGTTTACGTACATATTATTACAACTGCAACCTTGACTGTTGACACTTTATCGATTGATTAGATCATTGTAATTAATTAGACAGCTTACATAAGTAAACCATTTTAATTAATTAGACAGCTTGCGACATTTATCGATTCGTGCGATAAACATGTTTTATCAGCACGACCAATGGCGCAATACAATGTAAGCCGCAGGAGTTGCTGGTAAAAACATCACGTGCGGTCGCATAGCAAGGCAATATTGACCTTCGGACAAACTGATCGGCACGGTTATAAAATCTCGGTGACTGATAGTTCGCGGCATTATTGTGCATAATGTATGTGCTAATGTGCGCGTTAACAATACTATCGGCGGTGATTGCTCAGAAAGAACCGCATTATGTGAACGGCCACGATGGAATGGTGCATCTTTTCGAATGGAAATGGCCAGACATTGCGGCAGAGTGCGAAAATTTTCTGGGTCCTTTAGGGTTCGGTGGTGTGCAGGTGAGCGATATTAAAGAGAGAAGAATTATATTAGAAGTAGATAGTGACAGGAAAATTTCAGAGAGATTTTCCACAAAAGGTTTTATAATTAATATTTTCTGCTTTTTTTAAATCTGGGAATTAAAAAAATATTGTATTAAATATATAAAAAGATGTTAAATTTATTAATTATTTTTATAGATTTATTTTTTAAAATGTATTATTCGAAGAAATAAATTTTTTTGCATAAGCAGAGAAAAAAGAAGAGAGCAAATACGTCAACCCTCGCAATATATTGTACAATCGAATGAATAATATTCCTATAAATTGATATAGGTCTCTCCGCTACAAGAAAACGTAATTGTAGACAACAGACCATGGTGGGAGCGCTATCAGCCTATATCTTACATCTGGCGTACGAGATCGGGTACATCGGAGCAATTCAAAGATATGGTTCGTAGATGTAACAACGCTGGTGTGAGAATTTACGTCGACGTAGTATTCAATCACATGACCGGTGATCACAAAGTAACAATGGGTACCGGCGGTTCGACGGCGAATACATTCAACTTCAGTTATCAGGCAGTACCGTACACAAGAGTTGATTTTCACACACCATGCGAAATTAACAATTACCAGAATGCAACGAACGTGCGGGATTGCCAATTGGTCGGTCTGCACGATCTTGATCAATCGAAAGAATTTGTCAGGGAGAAGATCGTCGATTTTATGAACGACGCCATCGAAGCTGGAGTCGCCGGTTTTCGGTATGCAGAATTTTTGGGGAATTTATGTGATTTTATTACAATATTTTTCAAATATTCTTCACGATATTCTATGAAATTTTCATCAAAAAATAAATTTAAAAAAAATAATTTTACTATTATTTTAAAGCAACAAAAATATACTAATAATATTTTTAAGTTAAAAAAAATATTAGCAAAACGAGATATGTGTACGAATCTGTCAAATATAAAAGAGGCCCACCCCACGACTCCGCCGGAAACACTCTGTCTCCCATTATCAATTCTGATAATACCTGTGACAACGGCTGGATCTGCGAGCATCGGTGGCGTCAGATTTACAATATGGTGCGCTTTCGAAATGCCGTCAATAAAACCAGTATCAATAATTGGTGGGACAATGGCCAGAACCAAATCGCCTTCTGTCGCGGAAATGCCTGATTTATCGCGATCAATAGTGATCACTTTGACTTCAAGCAGACTCTCTTTACCTGCCTGCAACCTGGTACTTACTGCGACGTCATTTCTGGAAACTTGGTAAGCAACAAGTGTACCGGTAAAGTCGTGACAGTGAATGAAGATAGCAAAGCTTACATACAAATTTTGACATGGGAGGAAGACGGTGTACTCGCTATTCATAAAGGGGTAAATATATCTTTTGTGCGACGTTTAATTCTGTCAAACGTAATATTTTACTGCATTTGCGAGTACTTATATGTTTAATTATAATATTCGATAACTTGATATAATCTCATATTTAAAATAAGCACTTTTATCGCAATATTACTCTTGTATCTATCTTATCGCTCTAATATAATTTTAGAATTTGTTTTAAATAATATAATTCTCGATACTAGTACTATCTGCAATAAGACTTCTTGCACAATGACAGTTATTATCACGTGTACAGGAAATAGAATTTCATCATACATCTTAATTGCTTATTATATAATGTATCTTTTAATAATCGATTTCTCTTTGCAGTCCAGGGTACCATGATGAAGATCTGATTGTACGAGCAAGATAAAAATCAAAAAATATTATAAAAATATTTTGATATTATAACTTCTTATTATGTATATGTGTATATGTGGTACAGTATATAATTTATATATATATATATATATATATATATATAACATATATAAATATAAAAAATATTATGTAAAATATTATGTAAAATATTGCAGTAAATTAAAAAAAATTAATTATCTTCGATTAATCATGGCAACTATATGAGAATTAAAAGATTGTAAATTTGTAAATGAGTAAAATATGAGTAAAATATTGTATAATGTAACATATCAATGGAATGCGTCGTGACTAATCTTTTAATTAGTTTAATTTTTATTCCAGCTATTTTATATATCGCCTTATTCTGGAGAATACATCATTATTGTTATTTTTCGCTTACCGTTTTATCAAATCCAATAATATATCTATATGCGCGTCGTCGTGTCGGCTAAAATTGCATATAATATTCATATTTCCTATAAATAATATTCATAAAAATATAAAATATAATTAGTAAAAAATAAAAAAATGTAATACACATGTGCTATTTTTCAACAATGTTTATTTTAACAGAAACAATGTACTGTGTTTTTCCTCTTTTCACCATTAATTTCTACTATACATGATATGACAGTTAATCGTAAGATAATACACGACAGACTACCCGATGGAAAAATAAAAAGAGTCGAAGGGAGATCAGGTGAGATGAACTGGATACATAACATAAAATCGATCGATCTTAAGGAAGTTCTATCCATCCAAAGGATGGATAGAAAATCTTGAAATATCACAAAAAGATTGCTTTATCGCCGATTTTACCATCTCACTCTAGCCTTTAATCCGTATGCGATTAAATTATCCTTCGCTGAGAAATCTGTCATCGCGTTTACCGCCATAATTCGTCCGTTTATCTTTTCCTCTCGATAGACGAATATACTGTACGAAAAATAATTAATGCGTAACGCTCGTAGTACGCATTAATAGCGTGTGAACCTCGCGACTAAATAAAACACTAAATAAAATACTACAGAGCATTTGTAAAAGCACGACATAAATAAATGCTTAAGCGTTATGTACAGTGATCGCTTGTTTAAGTAAAAGCCGCTAAACTCGGTTAGCGCGCCCGAGTTTGTCATATATGACAAAAAGATATTTCACTTATTCGACATGAGATATCGTCGTAAATCAATGAGTGTTGCATTTCTTAAGCACGATTAACAAAAAAAGAAAAGTTTCTTTACCCATATTATCATATATGTACATATGTATGCTGAAAGATATCATACCACTAATTATATAAATAATAGGCACGTAAACAAACTTCAACCTACAATTATCTTTGCATACGGTAAGAGCAAGTGTAATATCGTATGCGACTACAGTCTAATTACCATTAATAATTTCGTACTACGAGTAGTAACAGACTTATGTAATCAGCCGCAGGAAATACGATGAAGTCCTCCTCTTCTCTCACCGCGCGAATGCTGTTTCTAATAATTTCCGCCGCTTTAACAAAATGTACATTCATCAAATTTGTCAAAAAGCTTTTTTGTGTTTGGTTTTTTTTTTCATTTTTTGTATTTTACTTTTCGGTTAAACGCAAACTCGGGAGCGCGAATGTATAGAAACACCGTTTTAGACGTACATAAATGTTTGTGCGTGTACATGTGTATGTATACATACGTTTATATAGTCTGCACAATAAATGTGTGGGTAAATCTAAAAAATACTGCTCATCTTACACAAACTGATTCATCATTCATAAGCGCAATTTGACGTCACTCTCTAACATCATTTATGTCTTAATCGTTATGTGAATACAATAAGGCAACGTGTATTACACAACTAAATAAATAAATGTTTACCTTGTGAATCTTGAAGATTAAAGGGGAGCAAAATAAAATGGGACGCTAATGTACAATTTCCTAAGAGCTATACAAGTCCATCGCACGTGAAACTATCATTGTTTGTTCGTACATCGAATATGTCAATATGTGTTTATGTGTTTATGTGCGTGTATGTGTGTTCGTACGTGGATTTTATTTTTGCACATAGAGCGTTAGCAAAAATATATAATTTAGTATATTTATCATAATAATTCATTCATATATATATAAAAAAAACTTCGTTAAAATATATAAAAGAAACAACGATTTGAGCAAATACGTATCTCCTACGGTAGTTAAAAAGTTATCGCATCGAAACGTATTTATTGTTATTGCACATAATTCTCCCTAATTTTATATAGATCGTCTCATTTTTTTTATATACGCATATCTATACTTACATCCCCGTTTCGCACTCGTACGTAATAGCATTCATTCCAGTATATGTATGAACACATATATCCGTACCATTCTTTCTCATGCATTCCTCTCTTCTCTTTATCTCTCCGTTTTTTCTCTTTTCGAAATCAAGTCAATGATTTGTCGTTTCGTCGACTTTTCGTATGCCGCTCGGAGACACGACTTCGGCCGTTACGATCGAGAAAGTTGTCGATCGAGAAATACGATTTCACATAAACAAGAGTAATATATATGAGTTCAATACGTATATATCGGAGATTAATCCGAACGCTATGATCAACGACGTTGTCTTGGAAGACTTTATAAAGATAGGCACTCATTTGCTTGATTTTGCTGACTTATCTGCCTTTCGCGATAGTTGTGGAAAAAAAATGAAACTTATCAATTACAATGCAACGAACATAATCTAATCTATTTATCGTAAAAAAATAATACAATTTTCGGCTTTTTAGTGATAAAACTTTAGAAATTGATTTATGTGATGTATTTATTTATGTTTGTATTTGTTTATATATTATGTTTAGAACTTAAGGAAAAGGGAGTGCATTTAAAAATAATTAATATATCAAAATTTATTTTATTTAGAAAAAAAATAGATAATTTCCTAAACATTTTGAACTACATAAAATAATTTCTGGATATGTTGAAATATTTAAAAAATCTTGAATATATAAGAATAACGTCATAATCTTTGAAACGGCCTTTTATAAATAAATAACGTGAAAAAAATTATATTTACCAATTTTTATATTTCTCTTTCTGAGAAACTACTGGTCCAATTGTTATCACTTTCTTTCAAGAGATAAGAAAAATATGTTCGGCTTGAAATTGTTATTTTATAGAAAAACAAAACCATTAAAAAGTAGGCTTTATTTTAATCATAATAAAAGAATTTTGAAGAATTTTTTATTCCTAACAGGCAGGTAGGCAAGTGTTCGTCTCCGATTTTAGAAATTATTCGGATATATTAAGAGCGTTGCCAGTATCGAGAGAAAGAAATAAGATGAGTAGTTTCGTCATATGATTTAACAACTACACTCTCTCCCTTAAGGTAGAAAAAAAATTTGATTCCATATAAAATATTTAAATAAAAAAAATTTAAATAAATACATTTCCGATATATTCTTTGTCACGTAGTGATTGTCACAGTGGAAGACAATCTGTTAGCAAAGCTAATATGAAGGTGAATTATTTGTTCGGCATATAATGCCAATTTTCTATTTCTTACATTGCGAAATGTATTATTTAAGTACTGAATCCATGATATAGATCACAAGTAATTTATAAGATATATAAATTATCATTTTATAAATTTTTCCATACACAACACATATTGTTCTACCAAAAACTTTGCCGTTGTAATTTTATTCGTGAATTTATTTTCACGATTTCTATTTCTCAAAAACATGAAAAGAATAAATATTTACTGTTTATACATTTTATCCATTGCCTACGATTTCTCTTCAATTTAATACAGTCTTAAAAGCGCGAATAAAAATAAAATCTTGAACTCTGAATTGTTTTGCGTAGATCCTTCGAAATATATTCTATTTTTATTAAAAAACACGTTCAATTTCTGAAATCGTTGTTTTTTCGCTAGTATTCAACAATTATATACATTAATTTATTCTTGTAACGATATGTATACAATCATGATTCGATTAAACTTCTCTTTCTGCAATCGTAAATACTCAATAGTTTCGTTTTGCGTTTATCGCATTTATACAGTTTTCGAAAATATCTTTCTGTTGACATAACTATTTAAATGTCATTTATTCAATTAAAATGTTAAAAAAATGTTAAGAGTTGAATTCGTCTCACTCTTTTATCACGCGCCTTTAATTTTACACTGCACGCCATTAAATAACGTGTCCTCATCGTCCTGCGTCGTTCAAGTCCTATATAATTTATCATCGTAGTTTTCAATTTTGCTAGTCTACGGTCCTTCAGGTCTCTATAGTTTAGATGTTAGATTATCCCGACATCCTCTTTCTCTCTCTCTCTCTCTCTCTCTCTCTCTTGACAAAACGCTCAAAAATCTCTATTCTTGAGCTCCATACGCTTTATGCATTAATGTCAATCAAAGTCTCTCTCCTCCCTTCTCTCTCTCTCTCTCTCTCTCTCTCTCTCTCTCTCTCTCTCTCTCTCTTCCTCTCTTTTTCCTACAGTCTAGTCTCGGCTAAACTGCACAATCTGAATTCTCCTACCTAAAAGTCCTTCCGAGTTCTTGATTACTGACAACAGGCGGAGTCTCCACTCTCCCTAATATATGAAATCGTCTCCTTTAATGTCACTGTTTGATAGGCTTCTTAAAGACGACTTCTGGCTTGCGTACCGGACGGGGTACGCGCCGTTCTATCCTGAGAGCCCGATTAAGATCCGGAGACGGCGACGATGGTGTCCCGACGACCGCCACTGTCTCGGATCCCAGTGGGGGAGTCTCCGCCATTGTTTGTCAGTTTCCGGTGCTGCTAGGTCGCCGGCCCGGCGTCTGTTGCTGCGGTTGCTGTTGCTGTTGCTGTTGCGTCACCGCCGCGGCCGCGGCCGCCGCGCTGAGCGTCGGTAGCGGTGTTTGATGACAGTGGGCACAATGCAAACAAACGGTGCAGGCACCGATCTTCCGAGCCAGCATTATGCGCAGCTTCAAGGCTGGACCGAGCTTCATGCCCATCGTGCCCGTCAGGTGGTTCTCCGAGAGCAGCGGCAGCGCGGCACCGTCTATACGATGCTCCCGGAAATTCTGCAAGCAGAAATTGTGACAGCGTGTTATTAACAATATACTTTGAGATGTGTCAAATAAATTTTCATTCCCCGTCCATATCGTTCTAATAGTGCGGGATAGAATTTTGAGCGAGAGACTTTATTTTCTAATATTGTGCCTATCGATCAGATGCATATGATCGCCAAAATATATTAAAAATTGAAACTTTAATTTTTTTCATCAATGATGTACATATCTACGTCACGGTCATAGTATAGGATTGTTATTGGAATTCGCGGCATTTAAATTCTGATTGCGGATCGTTAAGGCTACTATTGTATTCCTCCGTTCATTATATGATTCACCCGATGATTCTCAGCGTTGTACGAAATCTCGCAGATTCGTCTCTCGCGCAAGACGATCGGCAGGAGGACGGTCCGTCATCTTTCTGTCGGCGTGCAAAAAGTCCAATCGAGATTCGCCGAGAAACGATGAGCGAAGAGAATAAGAAGAGAAAGGGGGGGGGGAGGGAAAAGAACGCGAAGGGGCAGGCAAAACGGAAGGAGGTGAAGAAAACAAAAGAGAAGGAAGGAAAAAGGAGAGTGGCGTTTCATTCAACACACCGGATCGCCGCGTCTCCCGTAATAGCGGCTGTGCAACGACCGCGGGGTGCAACGCGTGGTACGTAAGCGCGATCGCGAGCGTCCCTCGCGCGCTCCGCATGTTCGTGAAATACGGTAATTGCTCCGGCCCGCTTATGAATGAAATATTCAGCGGCAT
This sequence comes from Polyergus mexicanus, assembly GCF_030449975.1. Lineage (NCBI taxonomy): Eukaryota > Metazoa > Arthropoda > Insecta > Hymenoptera > Formicidae > Polyergus > Polyergus mexicanus. The sequence continues at coordinate 495,985 of NW_027223344.1, forward strand.
AATGCGAGTCGCGCACGCAACGGCAGACCAGTCTCCTTCCTCGCGCATGCCGGCCCCTCGCCGAAGGTGGGGACCCGGGATCGACGTGGAGGATCGAGGCCGTGCATTCATGCCGCTGGACATTCAGGTCTCTCTCTCTCTCTCTCTCTCTCTCTCTCTCTCTCTCTCTCTTTCTCCTTCTTCTCTCGCGAAGATAGCGTTCAATTGCCCGGCTCGCCGAGGGTAAGTGCGAGGGTTATTTGTCATTGAAGGGAGCGTTTGTCGATCTCGTTACTCGTATCTCTCGCGCTGCATATTCGAGCGCTCCGACAATCGATTCGGATTATATTGAGTGTCTTATAAATGAGAGAGAAATTTATTTCTTGATTATCTGAAGTATCTGAATGCGCAAGTAATACAAAAATAAATTAATTCGCCATGTATGTAATAGTTTTGAGTAAATTAAGTTTATATAACGCGGAGATTTATATATATAATTACGCTGGCAATAAATAATTCATATCTTTTTCGTGAGTTAATTTATTTTCAATTGGCAATGATACGCGTTATGAACACTCGGAATCTAACGGGTGTATTCATACTGGCCGTTTCGCCAAGTAGCCTCTATCTACTATTTATCTACGTACGTATCGCGTAAAGAAATATCAAGACAATTTATCGCGCAACAGGAATCTATATTGTTAAGCATGCCCAAGGATCTCGCGATAACAATGAGACTCGTATAATCGCCGATGCTAAAACGCAAATGTCATTGATTATGGTAAATAGGCTCCATACCGTTTCGTATTCTCGATGCGTTTGCGGTTCTAACGGTACGAGTCAGCCACGCGCGAGAATAGCCGCCTCTTCACGGTCATCTCACGTAAAGCCTTAATTAGTTAAGTCGTTCACACAACGCGCAAGAAATCGTTTCCGCTAAATTTTGTACAGCTTTATCCAATGCGGAAGAAAAAATTTCCCTGTAAATAATTATTCATGAAAAGTAATTCCACATCTTTGCTCTAACGTCCAATTTTTTTAATTTTATAACAATTTTAATCATAATGTATAAATTGCTATAAAATTACCTGAAGTTGCTGTGAATTCCTTTCGTAATCGCAATTAATATAATATAAAGATCTCTAGTGTATTTTTCTCCTATATTTAATACGCTATTAATTTTATATTTTATTAGAATAACATAAGCGCGCGCTTTGATTTGCGAACGTTCTCCAATTTTTAAAATTTTTCTTTCCATAACTTTAACTTTTTTTTTTTTTCACAAACTGTTTAACTATCGAAATTCGCATGATTTGACAGTCGCAAATAATACGAGTGAAGCAAATCGCAGCGCGCAAATCAGACAGCCAATCAGCATCACGGAAAAAAGGCTTCAACGCTTTGATATATTCGAGTTCGAGGTTTCACGAGATTTTTTTTAGAAAGCGATAATAATTAAATGTACACATCAACCGTTTAATAAATAATTAATTATAATTTAAAATATACTTTATACATTTTAATATTCCGCGTATACATATAATATGATAGTATGTAAAATATTTCGGCAACGACTTTTCAATAATATGATACTCGGTCTTGGTGGCGTAAACATTGGCGCGCTATTGTTTACGTATCATGATTTTGTTATTACTCATACAGCGACACTTGAATAAGAACTATGGGGGGTGGGACGCTCCGTCGACATCAAATTCCTTTCTTATGTGTTATCATTCACACGACGACAACCGCGCAGTAAAGTAGCTGTGCGAGACGCTCCGTCAAATTCATTTCCTAAACGCGATCGCGACAAGTACCGGAAAATAATTTGATGAGATAATTATCTACTTATCTTTTAAATACATTACCACAATAAGAAATAATTATTTCTCCAAAAATAAAGTTTAAAATTAAATATATTTTCGATGTTTTATCGTTTGACTTTTAACAGCATCTAAATATGATTCGGATTAAGATCGAGCAATTAAACAATCGATTCGCAAAATCGAGTAATTAATACAAGACTTCGCGATACATCAATCGTTTAATAAATATAATTAATCATAATTTAAAATATATTTTATAAACTTTAATATTCCCCACATATATATATATATATAATATAATTGTACATATAAAATGTTTCGGCAACGACTTTTCAATAATATGATATTTGGTCTTGGCGGCGTAAAAATTGGCGCGCTATTGTTTACGTATCATGATTTTGCTATTACTCATACAGCGACACTTGAATAAGAACTATAGTGGGGTGGGACGTTCCGTCGATATCAAATTCCTTTCTTATTTGTTATCATTCACACGACGACATACGCGCAGTAAAGTAGCAGTGCGAAACGTTCAAATCTTCGTCAAATTCCTTTCCTAAACGGGATCGTGACAAGTATCAAAAAAAATAATTCGATTTTGTTGCCCGCTTTGTTGCCGATTTTGTTGTTCGAAGTAATCGGTGAATTGCCGACTTGTCGACTTGAAGTGTGATTCTCACGTGAAGCGAGGTTCGATCGTGCCGAAATTTGAAAGTGCGGGAGTGTCGTTCAAAGTATCGCGCGTACAAGTGCGGAAGTAATCTTTTAATAAAAGTGCGGGGGTGCCGTTTATGTATCGCGTGTGTGAATCAATCTGAGAGGAGGAGGAGGCTTAGGAGAGGCATTGGGCACCAGAGGAGCAACCCTGTAGTAAGCAAATTGTTATTTGTATATTGATTACTTATTAATTGCATTTGTGCAATTTAAATTGAGCAATTAATCGCGTAATTTGATTCTTTATTTGTATGATTTAAACAATAGAAAATTAAAGAAACAGATTTTTGTATGAAAGCTATAATCTTGTAAAATTTTATACTTTTAGATTATAGCTTATGTATGGAATTATTAGTAGTAGTGTTTTTTTCAAAATTTATAAAATTGTTTTATTAATCTGCGTATTATTATATCCATCGAATGTAAAATTCAATGTGTATAATAAATTTTTTTAAATATTAATTATTTTGATTATTTATTAATGCTACAATTTGCATCTTCTATTTGTATGTTACAGATCAATGTAGTGATCCTGACATTCTGAGAGGAGGAGGAGGCCTAGGAGAGGCTTCCTGCATCGGCGGAGCAACCCTAGGGTGAGTATTTATTATTTGTATATTAGTTAAATTAGTTAAAACTCGCGTACGTGCATTAATTCGGTCTTATTATTTGAATGAATGAAACAAGAGAAAATTGGAAAGAAAAACTTTTACATAAATCTTATAAAAGTTTCAATGTGAAAGAAAATCTTTTTATAATTTATAAAGTTATTTATTTATATAAAGTTTCTTTGTTAGTATTGTGTATTCATCGGATGTATAAATATTTCGAAATATTAATTATATTTCGCCGCTATAATTTGGATTTTATATTTATATGTTACAGACAACGTAGCGACGTAGCCTCAAAACCAACAACTCCGCTGTTGCGCATCAGTGCCGGTGAGTGACAAACTTTTATTTAATTTTAAAGTAACGGATTTATAGAAATTGTAGATATAGATTGTAGATTGTAGATTGTAGATAAATCCATTGCTTTTAAATGGATGAGCTAAAACAGTTGAATGGAATAACTTTTATTAAGGTCTCTTGATATGCATTGCATCTATTGCAAAAATAAATTAAAGTCCAAATTAAAGAAGGAAGATTATAAAAAAAATATTTTTCCAGTTTGTAAATTTTTTAATTTATTGAATAAAAAATGCCAGTAATTTTATCAATTATATACATGTAATGGTAACTCATTCTTATAACGCGCGCAGATCTTATCCTAATTTCTTACAGCTCATCCATATCGTAGAATTTGTTTGTAGACATTGTTCTTAAACTTTGTTTTAATTGATATAAGAGAAACCAAATGATCAATCAATTAAATTATCTATAATATGAGAATAAATGGCATAAATGTTGTTTAAATTAATTTTTTTTTATTATAAATTATATATATGTATTATTATATTATTAAATAAATTATATATTAATATATAAATTTTAATTAAATTTATATATTTATTATAATTTATCATAATTTTTTAATTAAAATTTTGATAATTTGGCTTTATGTCAGTTAAAATAAAATTATATTAAAATAAACATCTAACGAACGATCGTAAAATCACACGATCATCGTCGAGCGTGAAATGTTTACGCTCATCTACTGACGACAATAATTATCGGCAAAAAAAGGAGTTTATCTTCTTATGAGAGATAAATCTTGCGCTTATTCGTCGGCAATAATAAATAGCCGGCGATAAAGGGAATGTTATCTCCTTTTTCGATCTCCGGTTAGAGATCGATCCAGAAAATGGCCAGGAGCAAGAAAAAGTAGGTCTAACTGGCCCGAAAAATGGATATAGGCTACGCAAAATAGGCGGCCAATACTGACCAAAATCCGTAGCAAGAGGTTTGTAAGGTACAATTACGGTACGCGAGTAGGGCACGCGAGTAGGGCACGCGGTTAAATATCAGGGATACGTTCTCTAATTTTTGGATTTTTGCTGGTTTAGTTAGAAAGTAGGATTGTTAGGGCTATAGGCACCGTTAGGACATTAAAGAAAAAAACTAGGAATAAGATTACAATATATAGTAATAATATCTCGATAACGCGATTTTTGATAACGATATTTAAAAGTAAGACCCATTTTATACTGTTAAAATTGTCATTCGCGAGATAAAATATATTATATCTTATTGTTGATCGCGACATTCGTATAAAATCGCATATTGGAACATAAATCGGGCGGTGGATACTATATAACAAATCTCGAATGTCTGTCGAAATATCTTTGCATAAAATGATAGTAATTATATCGCGCGCGCGTGCGTATGTTGTAGGCTTTGATTATTATAGAAATTACGCGTATCGCAATCGAATATTACGAATATCGTCGGTTTATTTATTTGTCGCGTTATTTATTTGTTGCTCGCGGATTTTAAATCGCGATTTCTTTTATAATTTAATCGTTAATGTAGATCGAAGCTTTGTCTATTTTTTGCGTCATTAGATAAGTTGTGTTTTTAATATCTTAAATTTTAATTCTAATATATAATACAATATTTGATCTTATATATATATTCTCTCTTATATAAATTCTGAATACATTTTATTTTTTAACTTTTTTAAAACCATTGTTTTAAAACCATTATTCTTTATATCTTAATTTTCTCATCTATTTAGAAATGATATAACAATGAAGAGATGCAGTCATATAAACAAATAGCGATAATAGATTAGCAATTTCCTGAAATTTAATCCAAGTGTATAAATCTGTTAAAATAAAGATTTGTAGAGGGATATTGTCTTATGTACATAAATAATTAATTTCTTATATATAAGCATTTTATTTATAAAATATTTTGAGTATTTGAGTTAAAATAAAATACCAAATTAAGACAAATAACATTAAAAAAAAGAATGGCATAGATTATAATTATGCCACAATTTAGCATTAATATACACATATCATATATAATTATTTAGTAACAAGTTATTTAATTTACACACACACACACACACACACACGTGTGTGTGTGTGTGTGCAGATTCTTTGTATATTTAAAAAGATATATTTGTTTCAATAAATTTTTAAAATAAATCTACATATTCAGAACCAAATTTTATCGTCCAAAATGTTGAAATTTATTTATGTGGAACATGTAGTCGAATTACAGTATATTCAACTTGCATTACTACAGATTGATTCTTTTTATCTTGAGTTTTCATTATTGTTTTTAAATTTAACAATATACATATTTGCATATGTTAATATATATTATTATGCTAATATGTTTTTTGAATTAAAATTATACATAATCTAAGTTACGATTTTTAATATAAATGTCATATACCTATTGATATAAGTTGTATCTTTTATTTGTATCTTGTCGTAATGCACAATATAGTTTAATCTTACATAAATTCTGAAAAGTTTTAACTTTTTAAAAAACTTTGTATCTCCAATTTTGTATCTACCGTTAAAGATATCAATGTTATTGGAGAAAGACATTATTGTTCGTGCTCTTCACTATAAGTATTAACGCGTTAGTATTTTGAAATAAATATAACTTTGATTAAATTAAAGCTACATAGCGGGCCGAAATCGTGACGCTTATTCAAGCGATATAGCGGGCCGAAATCTTGATGTTATATAAGGCTGTTCCGCCTTTATAATGAACACAACTTATTGTTAGAAAAAGATACAATTCGTAAAATATTGATTGTGCAATTTCAATAGCACACAATACGCAAAATAATAAAGTTCCGAACGACGCGATAATTATTTATAAAATTGCTGTAATTTAAGAGATAGATTCATTAGACGCGAATGACCCAGGAAAAGACGTCGCGATTTTCGTCAGCTTAATCCCTTTAATAATCGTAAGCTTATTAATTTTAAAAATCTAATGCGTCAATCCTTGTAGCGGAGATCATGTAGAATAACGTCTTTCTTGAATAATATCGATATTTTTAACGGTAGACGAGATGTAAGCGAAGAATATGTTAGACGTGAAGAACTTTCTATAATTTACCTCTTTGCTACCTCTTTACTACCTCTTTGCTTATCGTGTTATCCTGATACTTTTGCGGATTTTGAAGCATTAAATTTCCCGTTTTCTATAATTTACCGCTTCGCTACCTCTTTGCATATCGTGTTATCCTGATACTTTTGCGGATTTTAAAGCATTAAATTTTCCGCTTTCTATAATATACCTCTTTACTACCTCTTTGCTCATCGTGTTATCCTGATACTTTTGCGGATTTTGAAGCATTAAATTTCTCGCTTTCTATAATTTAACTCTGTGCGACAGAGTTCTAATAAAATAAAACATTAACATAAATTATATACATACAATAGACTCTCTCTTTCTCTATCTCTTTGGCATATAATATAATTATATATATATATATATATATATATATATACGCACGTGTATAAAATTTTAATTTATTAATTATATTTCTCTGAAATTTTCTGTTTGTCAAGTATGACCTGTAATTATTTTCTATACAGAATCTTATTATTCATAACTAATTTTTGATACTATTCCCAAGTGACTTATAACTTTATTATTTAATTAATTAATTATAAAATTGTTTTCTAATACTAATAAATTATTTTATAGTTTAAATAAAAATATTAAATTGCAAATTTAAAACATTTTTTAAAAGATAATAAATTAAAATATAAGAATTATAAAATATATTATATATTAAACTTTGAAGGTTTAGAGTTTTTATTAACTTAAAATCTTAAAATAATTTAAATAAGTAAAATTATTAAAGATATAATTATTCTAAAATATGTTAATAATAGTAATTTTTTATAATTAATAAAATTAAATTCAAAATAATAAATATTATTAAAAAGTTTAGATTTAAAAATAAATAAAAATACAGTTATATTTATTAAATTAATGTAAGTATACATTAAAATAAAAGAATTTTAGGGATTCTAGATAGATTAAGAGATAATGTTAGGCATATTAAATTAAAATTAATATAGGAGTAATTATTAAAAAAAGAATTAGAGGGTAGTTTAAATTGAGGAAAAATAAGGCAAGTAATAAATAAGATTAGCCTATAAATAAATATGTAAATTAATCATAATAAATTTAAAGAAAAAAGTCATAATAGTTAAAAAATAAATTATTAATTATTAAGGAAAAAATTAATATTAAAGACGCTATAACTTGAATAATATAATATAATAAAGTTCCGAACGACGCGTTAATTTCTTTAAAGATTGCTGTGCTTTAAGAGATAGACTCATTAGACGCGAATGACCCAGGAAAAGACGTCGCGATTTTCGCCAGCTTAATCCCTTTAATAATCGTCATCTTATTAATTTTAGAAATCTAATGCGTCAATCCTTGTAGCGGAGATCATGTAGAACATTGTCTTTCTTGAATAATATCGATATCTTTAACGGTAATCGAAATCGAAGCAAATAATGTATCAGACGCAAATAATTTCGGCAAAAGCGTCGCGATTTCGGCTCGATTTATCGCTTTAATAATCGTAAGCTTATTAATTTTAAAAATCTAATGCGTCAATCCTTGTAGCGGAGATCATGTAGAACAATGTCTCTCTTGAATAATATCGATATCTTTAACGGTAGACGAGATGTAAGCGAATAATGTATCTGACGCAAATAATTTCGGCAAAAGCGTCGCGATTTCGGCTCGATTTATCGCTTTAATAATCGTAAGCTTATTAATTTTAACAATCTAATGCATCAATCCTCCAAAGTTTTGTAACCGGAATATGTCGAAAAATCAACCATGGTCGTGTTCTAAAATTCACCGCCAGTATCGGAAATCTCTAGGTCATATTATGCATGTTACAGATTTTCAGTACTAGCGATGAATTTCGGAACACAGTCTACATTGCGTGACGCTCGCGACGATTTGAAGCTCGCTCCCCATCCCCCCTCCTTCACCCGGCGATTCCGAGAATCGTCCGGCGAGCCTTCGCGTTTCGTTTCTAGGAATCGCGAATTTCGCGTATCCGTGAAAAAAAACTGTGTTTATATATTGTATATTACGTATATTCTCGCGTCGAACTAAAATAGCAGGAATAAACATATAATGTTTTAATCTTTTTTCCTCGATTACCGAAAACGAGAGCGGATATATTATAATAAAGTATCAAAATAAATTAACGATATTAATGAATAAAGTAATTGAATGAGGCAAATGTTTCTTTTTTTTAATATAATAGTAATTAGTATAAATACTTATATCAATCGATGACGAATATAAATCGATATCTTTAACGGTAATCGAAAACAAAGCGAATAATGTATCTGACGCAAGTGATTTCGGCAAAAGCGACGCCATTTCGGCTCGCTTTATCGCTTTAATAACCGTAAGCTTATTAATTTTAAAATTTTAATGCGTCAATCCTTGTAGCGGAGATCATGTAGAACAATGTCATTCTTGAAAAATATCGATATCTTTAACGGTAATCGAAAACAAAGCGAATAATGTATGTGACGCAAATGATTTCGGCAAGAGCGTCGCGATTTTCGCCAGCTTAATCCCTTTAATAATCGTCAGCTTATTAATTTTAAAAATCTAATGCGTCAATCCTTGTAGCTGATAGCATGTAGAACATTGTCTTTCTTGAATAATATCGATATCTTTAACGGTAATCGAAATCGAAGCGAATAATGTATCTGACGCAAATGATTTCGGCAAAAGCGACGCCATTTCGGCCCGCTTTATCGCTTTAATAATCGTCATCTTATTAATTTTAAAAATTTAATGCGTCAATCCTTGTAGCGGAGATCATGTAGAACATTGTCTTTCTTGAATAATATCGATATCTTTAACGGTAATCGAAATCAAAGCGAATAATGTATCTGACGCAAATGATTTCGGCAAAAGCGTCGCGATTTCACCTCGCTTTATCGCTTTAATAATCGTCATCTTATTAATTTTATAAATCTAATGCGTCAATCCTTGTAGCGGAGATCATGTAGAATAATGTCTTTCTTGAATAATATCGATATCTTTAACGGTAGACGAAATGTAAGCGAAGAATATGTTAGACGTGAAGAACTTTCTATAATTTACCTCTTTGCTACCTCTTTGCTTATCGTGTTATCCTGATACTTTTGCGGATTTTGAAGCATTAAATTTCCCGTTTTCTGTAAGTTACCGCTTCGCTACCTCTTTGCATATCGTGTTATCCTGATACTTTTGCGGATTTTGAAGCATTAAATTTCCCGTTTTCTGTAATTTACCGCTTCGCTACCTCTTTGCATATCGTGTTATCCTGATACTTTTGCGGATTTTAAAGCATTAAATTCCCCGCGTTCTATAATATACCTCTTTGCTACCTCTTTGCTTATCGTGTTGTCCTGATACTTTTGCGGATTTTGAAGCATTAAATTTCCAGCTTTCTTCAATTTAACTCTGTGCGACAGATTTCTAATAAAATAAAACATTAACATAAATTATATACACACAATATACTCTCTCTTTCTCTATCTCTTTGGCATATAATATAATTATATATATATATATATATATATATATATATATATATATATATATATATACGTACGTGTATTAAATTTTAATTTATTAATTGTATTTCTCTGAGATTTTCTATTTGTCAAGTATGACTTGTAACTATTTTCTATACAGAATCTTATTATTCCTAACTAATTTTTGATACTATTACCAAGTGACTTATAACTTTATCATTAAATTAATTAATTATAAAATTGTTATCTAATACTAATAAATTATTTTATAGTTTAAATAAAAATATTAAATTGCAAATTTAAAGAAATTTTTTAAAAGATAATAAATTAAAATATAAGAATTATAAAATATATTATAAATTAAACTTTGAAGGTTTAGAGTTTTTATTAACTTAAAATCTTAAAATAATTTAAATAAGTAAAATTATTAAAGATATAATTATTCTAAAATATGTTAATAATAGTAATTTTTTATAATTAATAAAATTAAATTCAAAATAATAAATATTATTAAAAAGTTTAGATTTAAAAATAAATAAAAATACAGTTATATTTATTAAATTAATGTAAGTATACATTAAAATAAAAGAATTTTAGGGATTCTAGATAGATTAAGAGATAATATTAGGCATATTAAATTAAAATTAATATAGGAGTAATTATTAAAACAAAAATTAGAGGATAGTTTAAAATGAGGAAAAATAAGGCAAGTAATAAATAAGATTAGCCTATAAATAAATATGTAAATTAATCATAATAAATATAAAAAAAAATTGATATTAATATTCATCTGGTTTGGTTAATTTATGAGTATGTTAATAAAGTTTTAAAATTAAGTAAATTAATTATTTTAATGGTAGAAATATATGAAGATGAAAGAATTAAAAAATATATGAATAAATTATCTATTTCAATAATTGAAAATATATAAAATGGAGTAACTTTTGAATAGTTAATAAGATAAACAATGTATTTCATGGCATAGTTAAAGATATTGAAGGTATTCATAAATGAAAAGGGGGAATTCTTAATTTTAATATTAAAGATATAATAAAATTTAAAATAAAAAAGTCATAATTGTTAAAAAATAAATTATTAATTATTAAGGAAAAAATTAATATTAAAGACGCTATAACTTGAATAATATAATATAATACAGTTCCGAACGACGCGTTAATTTCTTTAAAGATTGCTGTGCTTTAAGAGATAGACTCATTAGACGCGAATGACCCAGGAAAAGACGTCGCGATTTTCGCCAGCTTAATCCCTTTAATAATCGTCTGCTTATTAATTTTAAAAATCTAATGCGTCAATCCTTGTAGCGGAGATCATGTGGAACATTGTCTTTCTTGAATAATATCGATATCTTTAACGGTAATCGAAATCGAAGCGAATAATGTATCTGACGCAAATGATTTCGGCAAAAGCGTCGCGATTTCGGCTCGCTTTATCGCTTTAATAACCGTAAGCTTATTAATTTTAAAATTTTAATGCGTCAATCCTTGTAGCGGAGATCATGTAGAACAATGTCTTTCTTGAAAAATATCGATATCTTTAACGGTAATCGAAAACAAAGCGAATAATGTATCTGACGCAAATAATTTCGGCAAAAGCGTCGCGATTTTCGCCAGCTTAATCCCTTTAATAATCGTCAGCTTATTAATTTTAAAAATCTAATGCGTCAATCCTTGTAGCGGAGATCATGTAGAACAATGTCTTTTTTGAATAATATCGATATCTTTAACGGTAGACGAGATGTAAGCGAATAATGTATCTGACGCAAATAATTTCGGCAAAAGCGTCGCGATTTTGGCTCGATTTATCGCTTTAATAATCGTAAGCTTATTAATTTTAAAAATTTAATGCGTCAATCCTCCAAAGTTTTGTAACCGGAATATGTCGAAAAATCAACCATGGTCGTGTTGTAAAATTTACCGCCAATACCGGAAATCTCTAGGTCATATTATGCATGTTACAGATTTTCAGTACTAGCGATAAATTTCGGAACACAGTCTATATAATTGCGTGACGCTCGCGACGATCGGAAGCTCGCTCCCCATCCCCCCTCCTTCTCCCTCCGATTCCGAGAATCGTCCGGCGAGCCTTCGCGTGTCGTTTCCAGGAAAAGACGTCGCGATTTTCGCCAGCTTAATGCCTTTAATAATCGTCAGCTTATTAATTTTAAAATTTTAATGCGTCAATCCTCCAAAGTTTTGTAACCGAAATATGTCGAAAAATCAACTATGATCGTGTTCTAAAATTCACCGCCAGTACCGGAAATCTCTAGGTCATATTATGCATGTTACAGATTTTCAGTACTAGCGATGAATTTCGGAACACGGTCTACATTGCGTGACGCTCGCGACGATTTGAAGCTCGCTCCCCATCCCCCCTCCTTCACCCGGCGATTCCGAGAATCGTCCGGCGAGCCTTCGCGTTTCGTTACCAGGAATCGCGAATTTCGCGATAAGCGTATCCGTGAAAAAAAACTGTCTTTATATATTGTATATTACGTATATTCTCGCGTCGAAATAAAATAGAAGGAATAATGTGCTTTAAGAGATAGACTCATTAGACGCGAATGACCCAAGAAAAGACGTCGCGATTTTCGCCAGCTTAATCCCTTTAATAATCGTCAGCTTATTAATTTTAAAATTCTAATGCATCAATCCTTGTAGCGGAGATCATATAGAACAATGTCTTTCTTGAATAATATCGATATCTTTAACGGTAATCGAAATCAAAGCGAATAATGTATCTGACGCAAATGATTTCGGCAAAAGCGTCGCGATTTCACCTCGCTTTATCGCTTTAATAATCGTCATCTTATTAATTTTATAAATCTAATGCGTCAATCCTTGTAGCGGAGATCATGTAGAATAATGTCTTTCTTGAATAATATCGATATCTTTAACGGTAGACGAGATGTAAGCGAAGAATATGTTAGACGTGAAGAACTTTCTATAATTTACCTCTTTGCTACCTCTTTGCTTATCGTGTTATCCTGATACTTTTGCGGATTTTGAAGCATTAAATTTCCCGTTTTCTGTAAGTTACCGCTTCGCTACCTCTTTGCATATCGTGTTATCCTGATACTTTTGCGGATTTTGAAGCATTAAATTTCCCGTTTTCTGTAATTTACCGCTTCGCTACCTCTTTGCATATCGTGTTATCCTGATACTTTTGCGGATTTTAAAGCATTAAATTCCCCGCGTTCTATAATATACCTCTTTGCTACCTCTTTGCTTATCGTGTTGTCCTGATACTTTTGCGGATTTTGAAGCATTAAATTTCCAGCTTTCTTCAATTTAACTCTGTGCGACAGATTTCTAATAAAATAAAACATTAACATAAATTATATACACACAATATACTCTCTCTTTCTCTATCTCTTTGGCATATAATATAATTATATATATATATATATATATATATATATATATATATATATATACGTACGTGTATTAAATTTTAATTTATTAATTGTATTTCTCTGAGATTTTCTATTTGTCAAGTATGACTTGTAACTATTTTCTATACAGAATCTTATTATTCCTAACTAATTTTTGATACTATTACCAAGTGACTTATAACTTTATCATTAAATTAATTAATTATAAAATTGTTATCTAATACTAATAAATTATTTTATAGTTTAAATAAAAATATTAAATTGCAAATTTAAAGAAATTTTTTAAAAGATAATAAATTAAAATATAAGAATTATAAAATATATTATAAATTAAACTTTGAAGGTTTAGAGTTTTTATTAACTTAAAATCTTAAAATAATTTAAATAAGTAAAATTATTAAAGATATAATTATTCTAAAATATGTTAATAATAGTAATTTTTTATAATTAATAAAATTAAATTCAAAATAATAAATATTATTAAAAAGTTTAGATTTAAAAATAAATAAAAATACAGTTATATTTATTAAATTAATGTAAGTATACATTAAAATAAAAGAATTTTAGGGATTCTAGATAGATTAAGAGATAATATTAGGCATATTAAATTAAAATTAATATAGGAGTAATTATTAAAACAAAAATTAGAGGATAGTTTAAAATGAGGAAAAATAAGGCAAGTAATAAATAAGATTAGCCTATAAATAAATATGTAAATTAATCATAATAAATATAAAAAAAAATTGATATTAATATTCATCTGGTTTGGTTAATTTATGAGTATGTTAATAAAGTTTTAAAATTAAGTAAATTAATTATTTTAATGGTAGAAATATATGAAGATGAAAGAATTAAAAAATATATGAATAAATTATCTATTTCAATAATTGAAAATATATAAAATGGAGTAACTTTTGAATAGTTAATAAGATAAACAATGTATTTCATGGCATAGTTAAAGATATTGAAGGTATTCATAAATGAAAAGGGGGAATTCTTAATTTTAATATTAAAGATATAATAAAATTTAAAATAAAAAAGTCATAATTGTTAAAAAATAAATTATTAATTATTAAGGAAAAAATTAATATTAAAGACGCTATAACTTGAATAATATAATATAATACAGTTCCGAACGACGCGTTAATTTCTTTAAAGATTGCTGTGCTTTAAGAGATAGACTCATTAGACGCGAATGACCCAGGAAAAGACGTCGCGATTTTCGCCAGCTTAATCCCTTTAATAATCGTCTGCTTATTAATTTTAAAAATCTAATGCGTCAATCCTTGTAGCGGAGATCATGTGGAACATTGTCTTTCTTGAATAATATCGATATCTTTAACGGTAATCGAAATCGAAGCGAATAATGTATCTGACGCAAATGATTTCGGCAAAAGCGTCGCGATTTCGGCTCGCTTTATCGCTTTAATAACCGTAAGCTTATTAATTTTAAAATTTTAATGCGTCAATCCTTGTAGCGGAGATCATGTAGAACAATGTCTTTCTTGAAAAATATCGATATCTTTAACGGTAATCGAAAACAAAGCGAATAATGTATCTGACGCAAATAATTTCGGCAAAAGCGTCGCGATTTTCGCCAGCTTAATCCCTTTAATAATCGTCAGCTTATTAATTTTAAAAATCTAATGCGTCAATCCTTGTAGCGGAGATCATGTAGAACAATGTCTTTTTTGAATAATATCGATATCTTTAACGGTAGACGAGATGTAAGCGAATAATGTATCTGACGCAAATAATTTCGGCAAAAGCGTCGCGATTTTGGCTCGATTTATCGCTTTAATAATCGTAAGCTTATTAATTTTAAAAATTTAATGCGTCAATCCTCCAAAGTTTTGTAACCGGAATATGTCGAAAAATCAACCATGGTCGTGTTGTAAAATTTACCGCCAATACCGGAAATCTCTAGGTCATATTATGCATGTTACAGATTTTCAGTACTAGCGATAAATTTCGGAACACAGTCTATATAATTGCGTGACGCTCGCGACGATCGGAAGCTCGCTCCCCATCCCCCCTCCTTCTCCCTCCGATTCCGAGAATCGTCCGGCGAGCCTTCGCGTGTCGTTTCCAGGAAAAGACGTCGCGATTTTCGCCAGCTTAATGCCTTTAATAATCGTCAGCTTATTAATTTTAAAATTTTAATGCGTCAATCCTCCAAAGTTTTGTAACCGAAATATGTCGAAAAATCAACTATGATCGTGTTCTAAAATTCACCGCCAGTACCGGAAATCTCTAGGTCATATTATGCATGTTACAGATTTTCAGTACTAGCGATGAATTTCGGAACACGGTCTACATTGCGTGACGCTCGCGACGATTTGAAGCTCGCTCCCCATCCCCCCTCCTTCACCCGGCGATTCCGAGAATCGTCCGGCGAGCCTTCGCGTTTCGTTACCAGGAATCGCGAATTTCGCGATAAGCGTATCCGTGAAAAAAAACTGTCTTTATATATTGTATATTACGTATATTCTCGCGTCGAAATAAAATAGAAGGAATAATATGCTTTAAGAGATAGACTCATTAGACGCGAATGACCCAGGAAAAGACGTCGCGATTTTCGCCAGCTTAATCCCTTTAATAATCGTCATCTTATTAATTTTAGAAATCTAAAGCGTCAATCCTTGTAGCGGAGATCATGTAGAACATTGTCTTTCTTGAATAATATCGATATCTTTAACGGTAATCGAAATCGAAGCAAATAATGTATCAGACGCAAATAATTTCGGCAAAAGCGTCGCGATTTCGGCTCGATTTATCGCTTTAATAATCGTAAGCTTATTAATTTTAAAAATCTAATGCGTCAATCCTTGTAGCGGAGATCATATAGAACAATGTCTTTCTTGAATAATATCGATATCTTTAACGGTAATCGAAATCAAAGCGAATAATGTATCTGACGCAAATGATTTCGGCAAAAGCGACGCCATTTCGGCCCGCTTTATCGCTTTAATAATCGTCATCTTATTAATTTTAAAAATTTAATGCGTCAATCCTTGTAGCGGAGATCATGTAGAACATTGTCTTTCTTGAATAATATCGATATCTTTAACGGTAATCGAAATCAAAGCGAATAATGTATCTGACGCAAATGATTTCGGCAAAAGCGTCGCGATTTCACCTCGCTTTATCGCTTTAATAATCGTCATCTTATTAATTTTATAAATCTAATGCGTCAATCCTTGTAGCGGAGATCATGTAGAATAATGTCTTTCTTGAATAATATCGATATCTTTAACGGTAGACGAGATGTAAGCGAAGAATATGTTAGACGTGAAGAACTTTCTATAATTTACCTCTTTGCTACCTCTTTGCTTATCGTGTTATCCTGATACTTTTGCGGATTTTGAAGCATTAAATTTCCCGTTTTCTGTAAGTTACCGCTTCGCTACCTCTTTGCATATCGTGTTATCCTGATACTTTTGCGGATTTTGAAGCATTAAATTTCCCGTTTTCTGTAATTTACCGCTTCGCTACCTCTTTGCATATCGTGTTATCCTGATACTTTTGCGGATTTTAAAGCATTAAATTCCCCGCGTTCTATAATATACCTCTTTGCTACCTCTTTGCTTATCGTGTTATCCTGATACTTTTGCGGATTTTGAAGCATTAAATTTCCAGCTTTCTTCAATTTAACTCTGTGCGACAGATTTCTAATAAAATAAAACATTAACATAAATTATATACACACAATATACTCTCTCTTTCTCTATCTCTTTGGCATATAATATAATTATATATATATATATATATATATATATATATATATATATATATATATATATACGCACGTGTATTAAATTTTAATTTATTAATTGTATTTCTCTGAGATTTTATATTTGTCAAGTATGACCTGTAATTATTTTCCATACAGAATTTTATTATTCCTAACTAATTTTTGATACTATTACCAAGTGACTTATAACTTTATTATTTAATTAATTAATTATAAAATTGTTTTCTAATACTAATAAATTATTTTATAGTTTAAATAAAAATATTACATTGCAAATTTAAAGAAATTTTTTAAAAGATAATAAATTAAAATATAAGAATTATAAAATATATTATATATTAAACTTTGAAGGTTTAGAATTTTTATTAACTTAAAATCTTAAAATAATTTAAATAAGTGAAATTATTAAAGATATAATTATTCTAAAATATGTTAATAATAGTAATTTTTTATAATTAATAAAACTAAATTCAAAATAATAAATATTATTAAAAAGTTTAGATTTAAAAATAAATAAAAATATAGTTATATTTATTAAATTAATGTAAGTATACATTAAAATAAAAGAATTTTAGGGATTCTAGATAGATTAAGAGATAATATTAGGCATATTAAATTACAATTAATATAGGAGTAATTATTAAAAAAAAAATTAGAGGATAGTTTAAAATGAGGAAAAATAAGTCAAGTAATAAATAAGATTAGCCTATAAATAAATATGTAAATTAATCATAATAAATTAAAAAAAAAATTAATATTAATATTCATCTGGTTTGGTTAATTAATGAGTATGTTAATAAAGTTTTAAAATTAAGTAAATTAATTATTTAAATGGTAGAAATATATGAAGATGAAATAATTAAACAATATATGAATAAATTATTTATTTCAATAATTGAAAATATATAAAATGGAGTAACTTTTTGAATAGTTAATAAGATAAACAATTTCATGGCATAGTTAAAGATATTGAAGGTATTCATAAATGAAAAGGGGAAATTCTTAATTTTAATATTAAAGATATGATAAAATTTAAAATAAGAAAGTCATAATTGTTAAAAAATAAATTATTAATTATTAAAGAAAAAATTAATATTAAAGGCGCTATAACTTGAATAATATAATATAAAAAAATGATTTTTTTATTAATTAATTTTATACATAAGTGACAAATAAATAAGAAATTATTGATTTCTATAAAAAATCATATTATAAATAAGTCAGAAAAAAATTAATGAATTAAAGCAAAATTAAATAAATTTAAAGCAATAAAAAATTTATTAAATAAATTTAAAAAAAATAAAAATAAATATTATAATGTTAATAGTTTTATTAATTAAAAATTATATTATATTTTTATTTATAATAATAAATTAATAATTACATTAATTTATTAGAAAAATTGATTAATTTATATTTTAATGCAAGATGCATAAAAATTTTTGAAGTTTTTTGTAATAGTTTAATTTTTTTAAATATAATTATATGTATAAATTAATAATAATTAAATTTAAATTAAATTAATAATTAATTAATTTCATTAAATTAATATTATTTAATTATTATTTAATGAAAATATTTAATAAAAACATATGATTTATTCTATCAAAATAATCCTTTTTCAGGCATATCATTTATATATTATTAAAAAAAATAAGAGATATAAATCTATATTTAGGGTATGAACCTAAACCCTTTTTTATTTAGCTTACTTATTTTAATAATAATAATATTTTATATATCATAAATTTATGCGTTTTATATTAAATTAATTTAAAATATATTTGATTTTAATAGAGTGGGGGAGGGAGAGAATAATTATTTGGTGTATCTTATTTTAAGAGAGGGATCCACGGGAAGTGTGGAACTAATAAATTTATTATTTTAATAAAATTCAAGTCTAATATTGTTTTAAATAAAATTTATTAATTTAAAAATAAATTTTATTTAAAAATATATATTTTTATGTATAATAAAAATAAATAATTTATTATATTAATCTTTATTAAAATATAAATTTATATAAATTAAAAAAAAAATAATAACTATTAATAAAATTAAATTAAAATAAGCGAAAATTCAAGGATTTTAGGCAAAAATGAAAAGTTTATGGAAATATTCATTAGTTTTAATTAATTATAATTTATATATATATATATATATATATATATATATATATATATATATATATATAATAAATTTAATAAATTTTTATTTATATATAATTATATAATTATAATTAAAAATAATGAATATAAAATTATTTATTATTAATCATTAAAAATATATTTTATTAAAAATAATTTTAAATATTGAGAATTTAAAATTAAAAAAAAAGAAAGAATTAATAAAAATTATTAATAATTAAGAAATTGTATTTAATAATCATTAATTTAATTTAAATATACGGGATTAATAATTAAAAATTGATAGCCATTATTAATAAATAAATCATTAATTTAATTAATTTTTATATAATTTTATATAATTTTATATAATTTTATATAATTTTATATAACTCTATAAAATTTAAAATAATATTATTTAATTTTATATATTAATATATATTTATTTATTAATATATATAATAGTATATAAATATATAATTTGTATTTAAATAATAATATTTTATAATTAATATTAAGAATTTAATACCAGTGATTAATAATTAATTAGTATATTTATTATATGAATAAATAAATTAATATAAGTAGAAAAAATCTATAATAAGGGGAGAATATTATATGATTTGTGTATACAGTAAAAATTTAATACCAATGATTAATTATTAATTAATTAGTAATTTTATTATATGAATAAATAAATTAATATTAGTAGAAAAAATCAGTAATTTTCCGTTTTCTATAATTTAACTCTGTGCGACAGAGTTCTAATAAAACATTAACATAAATTATATATACACAATATACTCTCTCCTTCTCTATCTCTTTGGCATATAATATAATTATATATATATATAAATATATATATATATTTATATATATATATATATATACATATATACATACGTGTATTAAATTTTAATTTATTAATTGTATTTCTCTGAGATTTTCTATTTGTCAAGTATGACCTGTAACTATTTTCTATATAGGATCTTATTATTCCTAACTAATTTTTGACACTATTACCAAGTGACTTATAACTTTATCATTTAATTAAAATATTGATTGTGCAATTTTAATAGCACACAATACGTAAGATAATAAAGTTCCGAACGACGCGTTAATTTCTTTAAAGATTGCTGTGCTTTAAGAGATAGACTCATTAGACGCGAATGACCCAGGAAAAGACGTCGCGATTTTCGCCAGCTTAATCCCTTTAATAATCGTAAGCTTATTAATTTTAAAAATCTAATGCGTCAATCCTTGTAGCGGAGATCATGTAGGACAATGTCTTTCTTGAATAATATCGATATCTTTAACGGTAGACGAGATGTAAGCGAATAATGTATCTGACGCAAATGATTTCGGCAAAAGACGTCGCGATTTTCGCCAGCTTAATCCCTTTAATAATCGTCAGCTTATTAATTTTAACAATCTAATGCGTCAATCCTTGTAACGGAGATCATGTAGAACAATGTCTTTTTTGAATAATATCGATATCTTTTACGGTAATCGAAATCGAAGCGAATAATGTATCTGACGCAAGTGATTTCGACAAAAGCGTCGCGATTTCGGCTCGATTTATCGCTTTAATAATCGTAAGCTTATTAATTTTATAAATCTAATGCGTCAATCCTTGTAGCGGAGATCATGTAGAACAATGTCTTTTTTGAATAATATCGATATCTTTAACGGTAATCGAAATCAAAGCGAATAATATATCTGACGCAAATAATTTCGGCAAAAGCGTCGCGATTTCGGCTCGATTTATCGCTTTAATAATCGTAAGCTTATTAATTTTAACAATCTAATGCATCAATCCTCCAAAGTTTTGTAACCGGAATATGTCGAAAAATCAACCATGGTCGTGTTCTAAAATTCACCGCCAGTATCGGAAATCTCTAGGTCATATTATGCATGTTACAGATTTTCAGTACTAGCGATGAATTTCGGAACACAGTCTACATTGCGTGACGCTCGCGACGATTTGAAGCTCGCTCCCCATCCCCCCTCCTTCACCCGGTGATTCCGAGAATCGTCCGGCGAGCCTTCGCGTTTCGTTACCAGGAATCGCGAATTTCGCGATAAGCGTATCCGTGAAAAAAAACTGTCCTGATATATTGTATATTACGTATATTCTCGCGTCGAAATAAAATAGAAGGAATAATGTGCTTTAAGAGATAGACTCATTAGACGCGAATGACCCAGGAAAAGACGTCGTGATTTTCGCCAGCTTAATCCCTTTAATAATCGTCAGCTTATTAATTTTAAAATTCTAATGCATCAATCCTTGTAGCGGAGATCATATAGAACAATGTCTTTCTTGAATAATATCGATATCTTTAACGGTAATCGAAATCAAAGCGAATAATGTATCTGACGCAAATAATTTCGGCAAGAGCGTCGCGATTTCGGCTCGATTTATCGCTTTAATAATCGTAAGCTTATTAATTTTAAAATTCTAATGCGTCAATCCTTGTAGCGGAGATCATATAGAACAATGTCTTTCTTGAATAATATCGATATCTTTAACGGTAATCGAAATCAAAGCGAATAATGTATCTGACGCAAATGATTTCGGCAAAAGCGTCGCGATTTCACCTCGCTTTATCGCTTTAATAATCGTCATCTTATTAATTTTATAAATCTAATGCGTCAATCCTTGTAGCGGAGATCATGTAGAATAATGTCTTTCTTGAATAATATCGATATCTTTAACGGTAGACGAGATGTAAGCGAAGAATATGTTAGACGTGAAGAACTTTCTATAATTTACCTCTTTGCTACCTCTTTGCTTATCGTGTTATCCTGATACTTTTGCGGATTTTGAAGCATTAAATTTCCCGTTTTCTGTAAGTTACCGCTTCGCTACCTCTTTGCATATCGTGTTATCCTGATACTTTTGCGGATTTTGAAGCATTAAATTTCCCGTTTTCTGTAATTTACCGCTTCGCTACCTCTTTGCATATCGTGTTATCCTGATACTTTTGCGGATTTTAAAGCATTAAATTCCCCGCGTTCTATAATATACCTCTTTGCTACCTCTTTGCTTATCGTGTTGTCCTGATACTTTTGCGGATTTTGAAGCATTAAATTTCCAGCTTTCTTCAATTTAACTCTGTGCGACAGATTTCTAATAAAATAAAACATTAACATAAATTATATACACACAATATACTCTCTCTTTCTCTATCTCTTTGGCATATAATATAATTATATATATATATATATATATATATATATATATATATATATATATATATACGTACGTGTATTAAATTTTAATTTATTAATTGTATTTCTCTGAGATTTTCTATTTGTCAAGTATGACTTGTAACTATTTTCTATACAGAATCTTATTATTCCTAACTAATTTTTGATACTATTACCAAGTGACTTATAACTTTATCATTAAATTAATTAATTATAAAATTGTTATCTAATACTAATAAATTATTTTATAGTTTAAATAAAAATATTAAATTGCAAATTTAAAGAAATTTTTTAAAAGATAATAAATTAAAATATAAGAATTATAAAATATATTATAAATTAAACTTTGAAGGTTTAGAGTTTTTATTAACTTAAAATCTTAAAATAATTTAAATAAGTAAAATTATTAAAGATATAATTATTCTAAAATATGTTAATAATAGTAATTTTTTATAATTAATAAAATTAAATTCAAAATAATAAATATTATTAAAAAGTTTAGATTTAAAAATAAATAAAAATACAGTTATATTTATTAAATTAATGTAAGTATACATTAAAATAAAAGAATTTTAGGGATTCTAGATAGATTAAGAGATAATATTAGGCATATTAAATTAAAATTAATATAGGAGTAATTATTAAAACAAAAATTAGAGGATAGTTTAAAATGAGGAAAAATAAGGCAAGTAATAAATAAGATTAGCCTATAAATAAATATGTAAATTAATCATAATAAATATAAAAAAAAATTGATATTAATATTCATCTGGTTTGGTTAATTTATGAGTATGTTAATAAAGTTTTAAAATTAAGTAAATTAATTATTTTAATGGTAGAAATATATGAAGATGAAAGAATTAAAAAATATATGAATAAATTATCTATTTCAATAATTGAAAATATATAAAATGGAGTAACTTTTGAATAGTTAATAAGATAAACAATGTATTTCATGGCATAGTTAAAGATATTGAAGGTATTCATAAATGAAAAGGGGGAATTCTTAATTTTAATATTAAAGATATAATAAAATTTAAAATAAAAAAGTCATAATTGTTAAAAAATAAATTATTAATTATTAAGGAAAAAATTAATATTAAAGACGCTATAACTTGAATAATATAATATAATACAGTTCCGAACGACGCGTTAATTTCTTTAAAGATTGCTGTGCTTTAAGAGATAGACTCATTAGACGCGAATGACCCAGGAAAAGACGTCGCGATTTTCGCCAGCTTAATCCCTTTAATAATCGTCTGCTTATTAATTTTAAAAATCTAATGCGTCAATCCTTGTAGCGGAGATCATGTGGAACATTGTCTTTCTTGAATAATATCGATATCTTTAACGGTAATCGAAATCGAAGCGAATAATGTATCTGACGCAAATGATTTCGGCAAAAGCGTCGCGATTTCGGCTCGCTTTATCGCTTTAATAACCGTAAGCTTATTAATTTTAAAATTTTAATGCGTCAATCCTTGTAGCGGAGATCATGTAGAACAATGTCTTTCTTGAAAAATATCGATATCTTTAACGGTAATCGAAAACAAAGCGAATAATGTATCTGACGCAAATAATTTCGGCAAAAGCGTCGCGATTTTCGCCAGCTTAATCCCTTTAATAATCGTCAGCTTATTAATTTTAAAAATCTAATGCGTCAATCCTTGTAGCGGAGATCATGTAGAACAATGTCTTTTTTGAATAATATCGATATCTTTAACGGTAGACGAGATGTAAGCGAATAATGTATCTGACGCAAATAATTTCGGCAAAAGCGTCGCGATTTTGGCTCGATTTATCGCTTTAATAATCGTAAGCTTATTAATTTTAAAAATTTAATGCGTCAATCCTCCAAAGTTTTGTAACCGGAATATGTCGAAAAATCAACCATGGTCGTGTTGTAAAATTTACCGCCAATACCGGAAATCTCTAGGTCATATTATGCATGTTACAGATTTTCAGTACTAGCGATAAATTTCGGAACACAGTCTATATAATTGCGTGACGCTCGCGACGATCGGAAGCTCGCTCCCCATCCCCCCTCCTTCTCCCTCCGATTCCGAGAATCGTCCGGCGAGCCTTCGCGTGTCGTTTCCAGGAAAAGACGTCGCGATTTTCGCCAGCTTAATGCCTTTAATAATCGTCAGCTTATTAATTTTAAAATTTTAATGCGTCAATCCTCCAAAGTTTTGTAACCGAAATATGTCGAAAAATCAACTATGATCGTGTTCTAAAATTCACCGCCAGTACCGGAAATCTCTAGGTCATATTATGCATGTTACAGATTTTCAGTACTAGCGATAAATTTCGGAACACAGTCTATATAATTGCGTGACGCTCGCGACGATCGGAAGCTCGCTCCCCATCCCCCCTCCTTCACCCGGCGATTCCGAGAATCGTCCGGCGAGCCTTCGCGTGTCGTTTCCAGGAAAAGACGTCGCGATTTTCGCCAGCTTAATGCCTTTAATAATCGTCAGCTTATTAATTTTAAAATTTTAATGCGTCAATCCTCCAAAGTTTTGTAACCGAAATATGTCGAAAAATCAACTATGATCGTGTTCTAAAATTCACCGCCAGTACCGGAAATCTCTAGGTCATATTATGCATGTTACAGATTTTCAGTACTAGCGATGAATTTCGGAACACGGTCTACATTGCGTGACGCTCGCGACGATTTGAAGCTCGCTCCCCATCCCCCCTCCTTCACCCGGCGATTCCGAGAATCGTCCGGCGAGCCTTCGCGTTTCGTTACCAGGAATCGCGAATTTCGCGATAAGCGTATCCGTGAAAAAAAACTGTCTTTATATATTGTATATTACGTATATTCTCGCGTCGAAATAAAATAGAAGGAATAATGTGCTTTAAGAGATAGACTCATTAGACGCGAATGACCCAAGAAAAGACGTCGCGATTTTCGCCAGCTTAATCCCTTTAATAATCGTCAGCTTATTAATTTTAAAATTCTAATGCATCAATCCTTGTAGCGGAGATCATATAGAACAATGTCTTTCTTGAATAATATCGATATCTTTAACGGTAATCGAAATCAAAGCGAATAATGTATCTGACGCAAATAATTTCGGCAAGAGCGTCGCGATTTCGGCTCGATTTATCGCTTTAATAATCGTAAGCTTATTAATTTTAAAAATCTAATGCGTCAATCTTCCAAAGTTTTGTAACCGGAATATGTCGAAAAATCAACTATGGTCGTGTTCCAAAATTCACCGCCAGTATCGGAAATCTCTAGGTCATATTATGCATGTTACAGATTTTCAGTACTAGCGATAAATTTCGGAACACAGTCTATATAATTGCGTGACGCTCGCGACGATCGGAAGCTCGCTCCCCATCCCCCCTCCTTCTCCCTCCGATTCCGAGAATCGTCCGGCGAGCCTTCGCGTTTCGTTTCCAGGAATCGCGAATTTCGCGATAAGCGCATCCGTGAAAAAAGCTGTGTTTATATATTGTATATTACGTATATCCTCGCGTCGAACTTTAAAATAGCAGAAAGAAACATATAATGTTTTAATCTTTTTTCCTCGATTACCGAAAACGAGAGCGGACATATTATAATAAAGTATCGGAATAAATTAACGATATTAATGAATAAAGTAATTGAATGAGGTAAATGTTTCTTTCTTTTTAATATAATAGTAATTAGTATAAATACTTATATCAATCGATGACGAATATAAATCGATATCTTTAACGGTAATCGAAATCAAAGCGAATAATGTATCTGACGCAAATAATTTCGGCAAAAGCGTCGCGGTTTCGGCTCGCTTTATCGCTTTAATATAATTAAAGTTATATTTATTTACGACTTTATATACGGCTGCTCCGTCTTTAATGAACACATCTTAGAAAAGATACAATTCGTAAAATATTGATTGTGCAATTTCAATAGCACACGATACATAAAATAATAAAGTTGCGAACGACGCGTTATATCTCCTTTCTCTATATTAGATCGTAATATCAGAACAAAATTATTATTTCAAAATTTTTTGGTCATTGTTGATTAAACGTGTGTAGAATAGAACGATTACGAATCGAGCGGCGCGATTATTAATTATTATTTGCTATATAGGATCCAATTTAATCGCGCATTTCAATAATTTTCAATCGCGTTACAAAAATTCGGCGCTCCTTTTTTGCGGCGTACGCCGCTGTTGTTTGTACTAACTTAGCTATTATTTATACTTTTATACTACCCTTCACCTTGTCGTCATTCGCGCGGCGACACTCGACTGAGCAGGTAGTGAGGTGAGTCGCTCCGTACATCTCGCCGTAATTAATCTTCTTAATATTATTGCGACAGATACTAACTATTACAGAACGGTATGCCTCTTCTTAATCTATTAAACTACTAAACCTCACAATCAATAAAACTTTCAATCGCGTAATAAAAGTTCGGTACTCCTATTTTACGGCGCCGGCGGTGCGTTATTCTTTTACATCCCGTGACGTCATTGCTTCTCATTGCGGCGACACTCGAATGAAGGTAGCAGCGCGAATCACTCGGTGTATATTTTGTAGTATCCTTCGTAACATAATCACAAGAATTAGAAAGATTAGATTCTAGACAAGTTATTTCTTGTTTTTCTATATTAAATTGTAATATCGGAAGAAAATTATTGTTTTAAAACTTCTCGATCGTCGTCGATTAAACGTAACATGCATATGGATTAAAATGATTACGAGTCGAGCAGCGCGATTATTAATTATTATTTGCTATATACGATCCAATTTAATCGCGCATTTCAATAATTTTCAATCGCGTTACAAAAATTCGGCGCTTTTTCTTTGCGGCGTACGCCGCTGTTGTTTGTACTAGCCTAGCTATTATTTATACTTTTATACTACCCTTCACCTTGTCGTCATTCGCGCGGCGACACTCGACTGAGCAAGTAGTGGCGTGAGTCGCTCCGTACATCTCGCCGTAATTAATCATCTGAATACTATTGCGACAGATACTATCTATTACAGAACGGTATGCCTCTTCTTAATCTATTAAATCTCACAATCAATAATATTGTCAATCGCGTAATAAAAGTTCGGTACTCCTATTTTACGGCGCCGGCGGTGCGTTATTCTTTTACATCCCGTGACGTCATTGCTTCTCGTGCGGCGACACTCGAATGAAGGTAGCAGCGCGAATCACTCGGTGTATATTTTGTAGTATCCTTCGTAACATAATCACAAGAATTAGAAAGATTAGATTCTAGACAAGTTATTTCTTGTTTTTCTATATTAAATTGTAATATCGGAAGAAAATTATTGTTTTAAAACTTCTCGATCGTCGTCGATTAAACGTAACATGCATATGGATTAAAATTATTACCAGTCGAGCAGCGCGATTATTAATTGCTATATATGGTTGACTTTAGTCGCGTAACAAAAATTTATTGTTTACATTCCAGCGTTAGTGTTTACATTCCAGGCATCCCGGACATTGTTGTTATTCGCGCGTCGACCATTAAAAAGAGGAGGACAAAGATGAGTGATGAAGGAGGAGGCCCGGGGAGGCATCGGGCAACGGCGGAGCAACCGTGGGGTGAGTAGTATAAAATTTATTTAATTTTTTATTCGTAAAATATTTTGATCGCTTATTTCTCATCGCGATAAAGTCAATCTTTTTATATTTATTATTAAGCAATATAATGCAATTAATTATTGTTCATTATTTTTCCCACTTTGAAATTGATATATAACTTGCTCGAAATCTTCGGCAAAAATTGCTCATATGTATAATCATGTATAAAATATTGTGTAATCTATAAAAATTGCAAATTTCATTTTTCCTTAAAATAATGCGGGAACAGTGTTTATTTTTACAATATTATTTTTGTATGATTTATATATATTAACGATAATGACGCGTGTCGTTTACTTTGATAATTGTGAGAGCAAATTTCTTATATATAATTATGGATATTTTGTATATAATTATACGTTGACAATTTTTCCTGGATAATTATTTCAAACATTTTATATTATTCTATTATTATAAGTTTTATATAATTTGGTTATATTTATGTTTTACAGATTTCAATATGTGTACTACAACTCCGCTGTTGCGCATCGTACCGGTGAGTCAAATTTCAATCTCGAGGTAATGAAATTGTAACAATTATAATATATAGATATACATATATATGTATGTAATATATGTATAAAATAACAAATGTGAAAAAAAGGGTCAGAGTATTTTTAAAAATATAATTTTAATAAAATATCAATTAGTAAATATATAAATGTAATTTAATATTTGACGTTAAAATATAAGGAAAAAATGGATATATATATATTGTTTAATATAATTGATACGCTAAGAAATCTTGATCATCGAGTAAAGAATTTACATAAGTACAAATTCATTACCATATTTCAATATCAAAAATTTTATATTTAATTATATGAACGAAAAATATATGACCGTGTTTAATATTAGCGAATCTTAAATTTTCGCTGCAAATACAAAATGAATATTTTCAATAATTATATTGCACTGCGAATTTTGGGACTTACTGCTATCTGCGCAAAAATTTCAATTAATTCGCTTGTTAGTAAATTTATTAGTAAATCGAATAATTATATTTAAACATCCTATGCGCGTTATATCATGCGTTGTATCGTCGAGAGCATTATGTGAAACCATGAGAACATTTGTGTCGTTGAGCAAAAATTGAAAACATTGCGAGCAGGGTACAAGATCGAGGGGTGCTAAGACAATACCTCGTGGAAAAACGGATTAGAAGAAACGCAGCAGGAGGGGGCGGGGGAAGCCGGGAATGACAGAACGAGTAGGGGACGCGAATGCGCATCCCTGCCGCGGAGTCATATACTTTATAAAACGCAGTCGTTACACCGATGTCGGAGACATCGTCGAAATAGGGAGAACGTGTACGTGTGTACGTTGGCGCAAAGAAGGGGGACAGACTGGCCGGAACATATGCATCCCTTCGTAATATAGCGTAGAAGAACGTCTCCAGCCGATAAACCTCCACGGAAATGAGCTTTTTTCGCCCATTTCTCTCACCGGTATGCTCGCGCGACCGCTTCCTCGCAATTTTCGATCTGTCTCCCTTCTCCCTCCATCCTTTGTCTCTTACTCGCGAAAGTCGATTTTTCTATTCTAGTCTGTGATCCAGTGACAAAAGATCTTCCTATAGATACTATTTAGATAGACGGAATAAAATTACGAAATAAGCAAGGAATGAGCGATATAAAACGTCTGTTCTATTTATTTGCAAAATTATATTTTTCGTTCATATTTTGTATATTTTTTGCGTGTGATCACAAATAGAGACAACTAAATATTTCACTTGCAACGTGTGCACACGACCGTCTCTTACGTCTTCATCTAACAATGATAAATTACGGAATCTAAATAGACGATAAAATCTATTTTGTAATTAGCTATTACAAAAACACTTGTAGCTTATACTTAATATTTAAAATATAATTTTTTTTAAAACATTTAAAAATAAAAACTTATGACATAGCTATTCAAAAATTTACGTTTAATTTTGTCAGATTAGATCTTTCGTCGGCATTCTTTACGTTTGCAAGAGAAATTATATTCAAAATAAAAATCACCGCGGCAAAACTCGATATTTAGAATTTTAAATAGATAAAAATTACAACAGTGACAATTAAAGAGATCGAACAAATTATAAATTACGGAATCTAAATAGACGATAAAATCTATTTTGTAATTAGCTATAACAAAAACACTTGTAGCTTATACTTAATATTTAAAATAGAATTTTTTTTAAAACATTTAAAAGTAAAAACTTATGACATCGCTATTTAAAAATATACGTTTAATTTTGTCAGATTAGATCTTTCGTCGGCATTCTTTACGTTTGCAAGAGAAATTATATTGAAAATAAAAATCACCGCGGCAAAACTCGATATTTAGAATTTTAAATAGATAAAAATTACAACAGTGACAATTAAAGAGGTCGATCAAATTATAAATTACGGAATCTAAATAGACGATAAAATCTATTTTGTAATTAGCTGTAACAAAAACACTCGTAGCTCATACTTTATATTTAAAATAGAATTTTTTAAAAATATTTAAAAGTAAAAACTTATGACAAATATGAATCTCATTTAATTTTTATCAAGATAAAATTGACTTGATATTTGTGCAAAAGAGTCTACGATTAAATGCAAATGATTTCTGTGATGCATTTTATATAAAATTAGTAACAATGATAGTTCAAACAATAGAAACTCAAGAATTAAATGTTTTATAGATATCGAAGAATCTAGTGTAAGGAATAAATAGCTAAAGAAAAAAGATGCAAAGCCGCAACGGAACGTACGCAGTGTAGGCAGACAAACATGTCTGGATTCACCAGCATTGGTGAACGTTAAAGTATACGCAAGATTAAATAAAATGCAAATAAGATGTAATAAAAGAAGGAACATTTGTTCGATCTCTTTAATTTTCACTGTTGTAATTTTTATCTATTTAAAATTCTAAATATCCAGTTTTGCCGCGGTGATTTTTATTTTCAATATAATTTCTCTTGCAAACATAAAGAATGCCGACGAAAGATCTAATCTGACAAAATTAAACGTATATTTTTAAATAGCGATGTCATAAGTTTTTACTTTTAAATGTTTTAAAAAAAAATTATATTTTAAATATTAAGTATAAGCTACAAGTGTTTTTGTTATAGCTCTAATTACAAAATAGATTTTATCTATTTAGATTCCGTAATTTTTATCTATTTAGAATGCTAAACGTCGAGTTTTGCCGCGGAGATTTTTATTTTCAATATAATTTCTCTTGCAAATATAAAAAAAATGCTGATGAAAGCTTTAATCCGACAAGATTGACTGTAAATTTTTTTAATAGCAACCTAATTGTCTCGATTATGTCAAGACTGATTCGTCTCCGATTCGTGTTACCAATTAAATACAGACGGGGATCGTTCGTTGAACCGTAAGAAGAACTGCGGATTCCGCTTCAAATCGGCCTGTCGCGCGACATGGAATCGGTGCGATTCGTAGAATACCCTGTATGTAGACACGGCGTGCGCTGGCGGTTATATTTATTATACTTTATTATACTTTTACGTTCTCGACTGAAACACGCGGAGACGCGCGCGCGTTCCGTCCAGAATTTCTCCTCTTTCCGCTTTTCTCTCGGCTGTCGGTCACGCGAAATCTTCGTTCTCCGCGTGTATCTTTCATCGAGAATATCACTGCCGCTTTTATATTCAACGTTACTTGTACGCTGGTTTTCTTCGGAAATAGAGAGAAGCTTCTTCTCTCTCTCATACTCTTCCGACAACTCTCTCGATCGATCTCTTAAATCACAAATCTTTTAACATTCGACAACCATCGCGTAAATGAAGGGATGCCTGATCGAGCACTCGAGTCTCGATATTTTGCGCTTCATTTTTATCTATGACATATTGACTAAACTCATGTCTATCTAGAACGCTTGTCCTTTTTTAAGAATATTTATAGCATTAAAAACAAAATTAAATAAAAAAAGAATTGAAAATATTGTGATAATGCGGTCTTATCGTAAGAAAGATGATGATGAAACGAAAAGGTAATAGCAGAATTTATTATATGGTACAATCGTGGATCATTTTATTTCATTTAGCAAGATATGTTTCTCTATTTCTTTACTCGTGCAAACAAAAGGTTCAACTTTTATACGCGGTGTTATTTTTCTGTTATGCGAGCGTACATGAAGAGTGATACACTGCGATGTTTACGAGCGCCCGTTTGCAACTGCAAAATATACATAGAATCCTCAAAATTTGCGAGTGACGTTCTTATAAAAACTCGGGAATGGTATTTGGTTGGCGAGAACGTGGAGATGTGTGTGACGAATCCGAAATAGAAGATTTATCACGCTCTTAAAAATCTCGCGACAAGAGAGAATTTACACGTAATGGAAATGTAAAATAGTTGACAAACAGAGTCAATTACATAAACGTCGAGACAGGATTAGTTTTTATTGCTCGGAAAAATAATATACGAATTTTTTTCCAAATCTCATTAAATCCGGAAAATGGATCAAAATTTTGTTTCGGTGTTACGTCTATTCAAATTGACGCGAATTGTTTCGACTTGAATAATTCTGGAGGCTACAATTTTCTACGTGTCTATTCGAAATGATCATTCGATTAGCATACGGGATCTCCCAAGTTTAATCATGACGATCGTTCTCGCGTTTGCGGATATAATATAATTCATGAGATCGACCCTCTTGCGGAACAGAATGTCGGAGAGGATACAGAAATATTCCACGTTCATTCTCGTCTTCTCGTCTCTTCCGACCTTCGGGCTCTTTGTTGTGTGAAACCGTGATGTATCGAACGGAATATTGTCATCCCATCACGAGGGTATTTGTTTCGAGCATCGCTTTCCGTTATAGTAATTTTTTTTCGCGATGCGAAGATGCACATTGACGACGTTTTACGGCTGAACGGTGAAAATTGAGAAGGATATTGCGTCGAGCACACAATTCGCGAAGTGAAACGGTAATCGGGAGCGACAGGCCGCGAACTAACTTTTTCGATATTTGTGTGTCATACTCTATCTGCGTGTTTCATAATCTTTCATATAATACATAATTTTGTGAGACAATATTCTCAGTTTCACTTTTTCCAAACAATTTAAAAAAATATTAATTATATTTAAAAAAAAACAACAATTATATCCTCCTTGTGTATAAAATCAGATCGGTGGAACAATGCTTTAAGAATTAGAGCGTTAAAAGCCGCAAAACACAATTATTTAATTATCGATTATTTAATCAGTATACGCGGATTAACAGAAATTTTGTAAAATTCATTTACAATTCATAATAAGAGACACACAATGCTAACATAATAAATAACATTATTAAATTTTAAAATTTCCAGTCATTTGCGATCATTCTTTGAAATGCACAATAAACAGGATACACTTTACAATTATAATTTTAAATAGCTATGTATGCATATAAAAAAATTTAATTAGTATATAATATATGAAAATAAATAGTTAATTATTATTTTTATTATATTTCAATGTTTATATTTATTATTAAAAGTTATTTGCTTCATGCAGAAATAATCTTATTAACTATCATGATTTTCCATGCTCCGCATATATATATATATATATAAAGATATATTAAAAATATTTTTTGTACATATTTTTTATTTGATTTGAAATATCCGCATGAAAATATTCGTAGATTAAAAAGCGGAATAAAAAAGGAATACAAATTTTTTGCGTAATATTTATGCATAACGTAAAATTCTCTCTCTTTACGTTTCTGTGAAAAAAGCTTTAAATAACATTTAATTTTTCGCTATTAAATAATTCTAAATATCCTTCCCTTAATATGTTTCTATGTTGCATCATAGTTTTACAGCACATTGTAGAAGGCAATCGACGGATATAGAATACAATACATTCTATTAGTACCTGTGTTTATTGAATCTAATAAAACAAAAACGAGAAGAAAGAGAAAAAGACGAAGACATCGCGTTAGCTATGGTCGGTACGAAGTGACTCGTGTCGCATTTCCGATCAGGAGACCAATTATTTTCAAGAGGAAAAACGAGGTAAGAGGCGCGAGACGAGACCGCCGCCGTGGAAGAAACGTGCGGCAGGTCTGCCGTTGGCCAATTATTCTTCGCGATGGACGAGACGATATTTTTAAAACGGTCCAAATATGATAATTGACGACTGTCGTGGCAGATAGGCAAAGGAGGAAACACTCTTTTAAATTCATAATTTATTCTACAATTTTTTTTTTTTTAGTGGAGAAAATTATTTTTATTTTATAATTTAATTCTATGCTTTATTATATTTTCTGTTTTCTATATTATGTCGTTTTTTTTACATACACAAATTTATCACTTAATATCATTCTTAATATCATTCCTCTTAAATTAAGGAGATAAACGCGTTATCTTTGCGCGTATACGTTCATTAATTAAATAAAGCTCAATTAACGTCTGACATTAATCTCTTATCTTACCAGGTCATATTTTCTCTCTGTGATATATTCTTCCCTCATGTGAGATAATTTGGAATATATTGCAAAACTACTCGTAATAAGAGAGATGTTTTGTTTACATTTGTTTACATATGCATGAATGAAATGTCATACGTGTTAATAAAACTCGATATACATCACCTTTGGATTAAATGGGATGTACCATATATATCGAGTTCTGTAAAATATAAAACGTAGGAATCAAGGATTATATTATGAATATAAAAGAGATCTTTTTACGATACTATATATAACGATAAATACTATTCAGAATTAAAAAACAAATGTCTTATTTCTGTGTATCTAATTTTATAAAGATCAACATTTTTGCTCGGAATATCTTTTATCATAGTGAACGACTTATAAAAATTGCAGTTCGCATGTTCTCTTCCCCTTCTCTCTCTCTCTCGAATTGTCTTTCTCTCACCTTCTCTCACCGTTACAAACGATTCAGCAAGCCTAGTTTTCTGAAGCAAGCCCTTTTAAAATGTGATTTACGTTTTTTTTATGTCATGTATATCTTCAAAACGTTACTCTTATATGCATAGCTGACTCTTCGTAGGGTTGTTGAATCATTTGTAACATTTCTGTTAGAGACTTCTCTAATTTAGCACAGAATTTAATGTTGGTGTATCGTCAAGCGTTTCTTCCATTACACCGATTTTTAAATAAATTTTTAACACTACTTTGCATAACTGTGTCTCATTAATTATTGAACCAAATAATTTAAAACTTGCACCAAGTGTTGAGTATTGAGTTGTAAATAACCGTCTAAAATAGCAGCACAAACGGATCAAACGGAAATACGAAGCGAGTCTCAAAACTTTATTGTACATTGCTCGTTCTGTTTCTTGTCTCTTTAATAGTGTATGAGATCCAATCTAAATTATCGTATAATATTATACATGTGTTGCTTGTTTTTTCAAAACATATCTACATCGCATCTCTTTTAATCGAGGAAAAAAAGGAATATCTGCGATATAGTTAATCTCTCAATTATAAAGTATATTTTTCCTCTCTCTTAAGTTATATATTATATTAGAAAATTATATATTGTATAAAATAACCCTCCATGGGTACACCTTGACGTGGTGGAGTGGCTTCAGTACCTGGACGGTATGCCTTAAGGTCCTAAGGGTCCTCGAGGTTTACTGCGAAGGGGAAACCAAGTACCCAGCGTCGTCGTTGCTGTCATCGTGCCGCGGACGGCTCGTCGTATCGTTGGTGCTGTCATCGTGCCGCGGATGGCTTGTCGCGTCGTCGGCACCGTCATCGTGTCGCGGACGGCTTTCGCGTCTTTCGCGTCGCGTGTCCGTACAGCATTGCCACGAGTCGCACAATGGCTCATATGTGGCACGCGCATTTGTGCGTTGAACGCACATTAGTGCGTCGTCGTTGCCGTCATCGTGCCGTACGAGCAACGATGCGTCGCGTTGTCGCGGTATCGCGTTTTCGCGTCGTCGCGTCTTCGCGTTGAACTTTTATCTCGTTTTCACGATTGTCACCGAGGATCATACTTTGTTGCCGACTAAATGGGATGTCTCTCAGCGTTGCAATCGTTAATATATTAATACCTATTAATATAATTAATTTTATATCAATATCTGTTAATATTAATTCTATATTAATATTATATATTATATAAATATTTATGTATTAATAAATTTAATATATTAATGTAGGCGCAACGTTAAAACGCCTCAGTATCGCGGCTGAGGTGAATGCCGGCCGCGTAGCAACGTATGTTCGTGCATAGTATAGATGCATGTTCGCGCGGTTAATCTTGAACTTCGGTTCGAGAATCGGCTGTTGAGGGCACGTTCTGCTCCGACGAACGGTTCGGCCCGAATCGGTTAGAGTTCGGTCGATTGTTTTGGAATCATCGTTAATGGGTCCCTTCTCTTGTACCGTCTAACAGCACATTGTAGAAATACTAAAATGTTTGGCATCTGAGGAGTCGGCTGATCTAATTAGGTTCGATTTTCGCTCGCTAGAGAAGTTGATCTCCCGCTTTCGAAGTGCTAGATTGTTAGCACGTAGAAGGTGGGTATCTTCATTCTCGACCCGTCTACCAGCCTTACGATAAACCCGGCTCAGTCTGTATGATAGAGACTTGGTGGTTCGTATGAAATCGTTCCTAACGATGTTCTAGTCGGCCCTCGATGGGAGCAGGCGCGGGTCAAGAGTCGAGCGAACCCCATTCGCGATTATTCCATCGATCGATTTCGTCTTCTTCCGCTTCCGCTTAACCTTTGCTCGAAGTAATCGGTGAATTCCCGACTTGTCGACTCGAAGTGTGATTCTCACGTGAAGCGAGGTTCGATCGTACCGAAATTCGAAAGTGCGCGAGTGTCGTTAAAAGTATCGCGCGTACAAGTGCGGAAGTAATCTTTTAATAAAAATGCGGGAGTGCCGTTTAAGTATCGCGTGTGTAAATCAACCTGAGAGGAGGAGGAGGTCTAGGAGAGGCATCGGGCATCGACGGAACAACCCTGTCGTGAGTAATTTTTTATTTGTATATTAATTATTTATTCATTGCGTACGTGCAATTTAAATTAAGCAATTAAATCGCGTGATATTTGATTTTTTATCGATGACTTATTTATGATTTAAACAAGAGAGAATTAGAGAAAAAGATTTTATATATGAAAGTTATAATCTTGTTTCTATTTTTAAATTATAATTTTTATACGAGTTATTATTAGAGTTATTAGTAGTCTTTTTCAAAATTTATAAATTTATTTTATTCATCTGCTCATTATTACATGCATCGAATATAAAATTCAATGCGCATAATAAATTTTTTAAATATTAATTATTTTGAGTGCTTCTACAATTTGGATCTTCTATTTGCATGTTACAGATCAACGTAACGACCTTGACATTTTGAGAGGAGGAGGAGGCCTAGGAGAGGTATCCTGCATCAGCGGAGCAACCCTAGGGTGAATATTTATTATTTGTATATCAGTTGTTAAAAATCGCGTTCGTGCATTAATTCGGTCTCATTATTTAAATGAAGTAAACAAGAGAAAATTAGAGAAAGAGAGATTTTTATATAAATTCTATAAAAGTTTCTATTTGAAAAAAATGTTTTTTTCATAATTTATAAAATTCTTCCATATTTATATAGAGCTTTTTATTATTGTACGCATCGGATATAAAATATTCCGCACGAAAAATATTAATTATATTTTGAACGCTGCTATAATTTGGACTTTATATTTGTATGTTACAGACAACGTAGCCTCAAGACCAACGACTCCGCTGTTGCGCATCAGTGCCGGTGAGTGAAACTTAATTTTATTTCGAGGTAACGGATTAGTAGATTTGTAGATTGTAGATGCGAATGTAGATTGTAGATCGTAGATAGATCCGTTGCCTCAAAATGGATGGGCTAGATTAAATAAAATAACTTTCCCTAGATTTCAATATGCATTAAAATATATCACACGTACAATTTAAGATATAGATTAAAATAAAAATTTGAAAAAATATAAAATATTTTTTTCGATTCATAAATTTTATTCAATTTGTTTAATGAAGAAGGCGCTACTAATTTTATTAATTGTATGAAATAGTAATAACTTATTTTCATGTTACGCCGATTTTATTCTAATTTTTCATAGCCCATTCATCTATATCTATATTATCACATCAATTAAAAAGTTTTGCTTTAATTGATATAAAGCCAAATTATTGATCTGTTAAATTATTTAAAATATAAATGTTTTATTAATTTTATCTTAATATAAATTATATATCATTATAAATAATATTATAGTATTATAAGAATTTCAATCAATTAATTTTGATTGATAATTTGGCATTATATTAATTAAAGTAAAATTATATTAAAACAATGCATGACAAACGGTCGTAATATCTCACGACCGTAAATCAGCGTAAAATTACGCTTATACCAGCGATAATAATTAGCCGGCAACGGAAGGAATTTTTCTCCTTCATTGCCCTCTGATAGAGGTCAAAGATCTCTGGCTAGATGTAGCCAGAATGAACATGGCCAGGTAGGTCCAACGAAGGTAGGTCCAACTGGCCCAACGGAAGCAACTTTGTTGACCGTGGTCAAAGGGCACAATTTGTATAATTTCAAATAAATTAGATTTATACACACGTACTTAATATTTGAATTGTTGAATGCGCGGCTCAGCCAGGACAGCCCTTTACTGATATAAAGTAATGTATATCGCAGTGTCGAGATTAATCGAGACTAATCAGCATCGCGGAAAAGAAGCAACGATACTTGCGAGTATCGATTTAACATGCCTTTTTTAAGAGTGGGAAAGGAACGGAGAGATTAAAGCGAGAGCCAAAGATGACTTATAAACTCGACGCGTCCAGCATGGTGCACGTTGCATACATTAAAGAAGAAAAAAAATAAAAAAAAAACGCGTGCCCCCACGGCTTGACGAGGAGTACGCCTCATTGTTTTCGCGAGGCGAAAAGGCACGAGGCGAGCAATTTCGAAATCTCACGAAACGACCGAGACCCGACACGGCCATCGTCGTTCGACCCGCGCGGAATGGCGCAGCTGCAGTTGCAGCGAATATATCATCCTCGTGTTGCACCGCGGGCGACCGCGACCGCGCACCAAAAGGCCGGGTATAACGAAGACAACCTATATTTTCTCCACCCAGTTCCAAACTCTTAAGGGCAAATGCAATCTCCGGCTGGGTCCTGGCATCAATTATACCTTCCACAAACACGACGTTAGGGGAGGGCCCCCTCCGTGTACTCGTCCGTGCCGCGAAGTACGAGACGGCTCGCGAAGATATGTCGGCTCGGGAGCATGTGTTATTAAATTATTCGCGCGTCACTGCGTGCCGCGAAACGGAGGTGCGGGGGGGTTCCCCAACCTGAAAATTATGCGCGCAGACTTATCAGATGCGCCCCCTCCGGGCCAAGAGGCGTTAAGCGGAATTTAAATTGGTGAACATAGAAACGTTCGTGTATAAATGCACGTTGCGTCTTGTGATATTTATTGTGCATCTCGTGTCTATCGCTGAAATGTAATAAAATCTATTTATTTTTAGAGATATACTCATTTATCGAAAATTACTTATTAGTAACTTGAGTTCATGATTATTAGATACACTTTCTTTTCTTAATAATTTCGTCTCTTTATTCTATGCTTATATTAGCGGAATGCGTGGCAAAAAACATAAAGTCATCGATGATACGAATAATATAAATCCGCTATAAACAAGTAAGCCTCAAAATAAAGAAATTCGTCGAGAGTATTTACGAGATTGCATTCGACTGTGACCTGGGAAAGGAATCCTCGAAAAATAACGGCTCTCCTTTCTTGCCCGACTCGAGGAATCTCGGTGCTGCGGTTAAAACTTTAAAAGATCATTCGGTCGGAACAACGTCGCGTTAAACTACACGCGGTGAGCCCGAAGAATTCGTTTCTGGCCGATCGCTTGGTCGACGGACTTTTGAGACACAGGTGCGCAAGTCGATTCAAAAATTAATACCCTGATATATCAAGCCTCTGTAATTATAGAAAGAGATGACTAGTCTCGGTAATTACAGTAAGTTGTAATAATTATAATCATTTCTGAATTATAACTCTAATTATTTTTCAATTAAATACTATAAAAAACAGATGGCTCATATCGTTCGAAAAAAGTAGGAAATAGAATTATAATTAATTTTGGAGTATCTGATATAATAAAGTAAAAAATCTGCTTCTTATCATTTTATATCTATCTCCGTGCAATTGCTTTATCGATTAGGTTGACATAAATCTTATTAGCAATGCGCGTTACATGATAGATTAAGTATAAATAACTTGTTACGACATTTTGCATTATTATATTTGTCAAAGAGACACAATTGCATTAAAATCTATCTACACATTATGACGAAATAATATTTATGGGGAAGGAAAACGGTGGGTACATAAAATGTGTTTTTTTCTTCCTTTTCTTTTTAATTATTCAACAGCGTTAAATCATTACGCGTCATGTAACATCAATCTAAAACGAGAGAGAGCTTTCAATAGTTTTGCCATAAAAGTCGCGTCTATTCCATCCGTTGCTTCTGACTTTTTCAATCGTTATTGCATCTGTCATGCTACGAAATGACAGATTAAATATAAACGATGTTTTTCGGAATAGCTTCTCCTGTCAGGGACAAATAGCATCTGCGGATAACTTTTACGTCGTATCTCTCTTTTCTAATTATTGTAACGACACTATTAATGAAAGTATATTTTCGAAAATATCATTACTTCGCCATAAATATTATTTTAATTATTATTATTTATCGTAAAACTAGGATCTTATCGGGATACATTGCTCTTTCCACGAGTAGAAAAGAGTCCAGTTAACAATTAAGATCAGATAGATACTTGCCATTGTTCCGACCTATTCATCGCCTCCGTTTTGTGTGTATAATCTGTGGAAATTATAATACATCTGCTGTATCGAGTTTCAACTCTAACCCGTTATTCTTTTAACGTGGAATTATATACGTTATATCTCATCTCGTTGGCGCAACATTACGTCGCGTTGCCGCCGAACGAAACTCGTTCGACACGAGGAATGAAGCGTTTGATTCAATAAGAGCGAGAAAGCTGCTGTAACTTTTATCGGTCGCTACCCGATCGAGAAGCCCCCCCGGCAGTTGCTTTCGCGCGAGGCGACCCCTTATATGGAAAAGCAACGTTCGCGCGCGAAGGACACCGCGCGCTCGCGCGACCGAGCAGAATTCTACACGGGGGGACGAAACCCGAGGTTGAGAATTTGCGTTGGCGTACTCGCAGGCTAGAAATTCCACGCGCGTGTTTTCGTTCAATCGCGCGACCTCGCGCGGAATTGTTCCGTGAGAATGGGCGATGCCGCCGCGCCGGTACCAACAAGGTGCCCGGCCAGATCGTATACGGTAAGGACGGGGGGGGGGGCCATACGCGTTACACCGACATGCTGCAATCGATCAACAATTATTGCGTGGATATTGTCTCCCGCTATGAATACACGCGTAGATCGCTCGATGCTAAATTACGTAATT
Organism: Polyergus mexicanus; assembly: GCF_030449975.1. Taxonomy (NCBI): domain Eukaryota; kingdom Metazoa; phylum Arthropoda; class Insecta; order Hymenoptera; family Formicidae; genus Polyergus; species Polyergus mexicanus. The sequence goes on from NW_027223344.1 coordinate 537,567, forward strand.
TTTTTTACGTAATTAAAAATTAATAGAGGATCGTAATGTAATAGAGCGGCTATTATAATAATAAATTATGAAAGTGTATTATATAAGAAAATAAAAATATTTAAGAAATATATAATCTTATATAAAGTTATATTATATAACCGTGTTGATTATATAATTATGTATAATTATATATTATTACATTATTATACACATATAATAATGTAATATTATAGATATATGTTCCATACATAAATCATAAATTTTAGATAAATAAATAAACACATTTTATATATTAAATGCATATTATTTAATACATTACAAATATTATTTGATACATTCCATTATATATTTGTCAAATAACAAAGCATGAAAAATGTTAAAACAATTTATACGCTTAAAATAGAAGCAAAGAGATTATACTAAATTTTATCAACACTTTTTTGGGTTGTTTTCTAATATAATATTTAATTCATGTAAATTAATGCAGACGTTGCTTATTATAATAATTGTAACAAAATCTATCACAGAAATAATATAAATTCACGCACAATTAATAATAATCAAAACTTTCGAAAGCCGGGGGGGGGGGGGAAATCCATCAGACACTGCGCCACTGTACGAGAGCGAACGGAGAACCGGTGACCCGCCACGCCTTGGGGAGGTCGTCGCGCGCCTCTCTCGCCGGCACGGCGATCGGCGTGCCGACGGCGACCGGTCAACCTAAACCGGCGCGTTCGCTGGCACCGGCCTAACCAGATCAACATCCCCCCGTTGCGAGCGGTTCCCTCCATCGAACATCGCGTCCTCGTTCCTCCTGCGGCGGAATTTTCTTCGTTCTCTCTTCGTCTTCGCGGACGTATCTATTCACCTATCGCGTCTTCCATTTGCTCCGATTCCAACGAGTATCATTGGATCGCGTCTCCTTTTCATTTTTTGTTTGATTGCCCGATAGGCAATCTGTCCCTCTTTTAGCCGATGGGTCGATAATTATAAATTAGACGTGCACATTTTAGTTAAACTGTTGAAAAGTATGACGATTGATTATTGCTATCTCTCTGTCTGTCTCTCTCTCTCTCTCTTTCTCTGGAGTTCGTTACTAAAGTGTGCCCTTTTCTTCGTTTTACCGTATCGAGGAACTCGTGCAATAACACCGACCGCACCCACTTTATTGCACGATCTCGTATATAGATGCTCCGTGTGTTTCCCGCGCGAATTTTCTCCTCGTTACTGCCGCCAATATTTTAACGCGCGATGTCTCTGGAAACTAGCAAGGCCGCGCTTATCTCTCGGAATGTATCATTTCGCTTTGGATCGCGTATCCTATACGCGAAGAAAGAAGAAAAAAAGAGGAGAAAAAAATCTCCGATCAATCTCGATCTCGCGGCAACTATGTACGTCGGACGACGTCGCCATATAATTGAGAGACATTCGGAGTGCATTAGCATTGCCGGGCAGGCAGGCGTATTAATTGCTCATCAGCGATAATGAAGGGTTTGTAAGTCGATATTAGCATAACTAACAGGTTTCCCGGTAATGAAGCCACATTGCTCGGCCACGGTGCTCGTCTTTATATCCCCCGGGGACCGTCCCTCCCTCCTCCCGCTCGGTCGTCCGCGAATCCCACGGAACGAGCGAGCTGGAACGAGCTGGAACAGAAAACAACCTGAAGCCAGCTCGCTCCGATACCGAGCGCCGATGTTTCCGCGATGAAAATCAAAGGGGTGAGAGGGGGGGGGGGGAAGAGAGAGATAACGAGGACGATGCGAAGCGACTATCCTACTTGGCGCGCGGAAAAGGCCATTAAGGAAAGTCGACGCGAGCATAAGCAATGCACTTGGCACTGTCCTTGGAAGGCGACATTGTCCGGTGCAGCACATGGTGATAACGGTATGATCCTCGAAGATCCTACGATAAATTAATTCTTACTTCATTTCTGACGAGATGAAAGAATCCATTATTTTCTTTAATTATAGTGCAAATAATATTTGAAATCAATTAATCTTAGCTATATAAAAATAATTTGGCGTGTACCCGGTTAATGACAAGTTGTATACAAATATGCTGAGACGCGAACCCAACGACCGTGATCATTCGGTATTAGAGAAAGTAGCGGTATCAACGCTCCACGCGACCGCACTGTATAATACGGTATCGAGATCTCGTTATCGAACCGACCTTTCGCGTGTTCTTTTTTCTCTTCTTTCTGCAATCGTGCGCGATACTTTCTCCGATTGTTCCAATCGAGTCTGCTTCGACAACAATTTATTCCGCTCGCGTGGGCCGTTTTATAGATTTCTCGGAACATGCGAAGCCTCCGAGCTATTCCGAAATTTTCACCGAAATTGCCCCGAATAATATTGAAAATATAGCCGAATAACGATATTACGTTACTCGATATTACAGATATAACAAAGTTTGCGGGAAAAAAAAATCTCACGGTTTCATATTTAAAAAAAAAATGTTATTTAGTTCATTATGCGATTTTTCATGTCAGAGATTAAACTTTCGCGACTCGCGGATGAATGGAGAGCGAATTTTCACCGGAAGCGACAACGCGAGGTCGTTACGAGAGATCCGAGCACACTTACGGGCATGAGCCGAGAATTTAAATCAGCTTAGAAAGTTCAGGGTCAAGCGGATACGAGCGCGCGCGCGTGCGTTCACGCAGCGCAAGAATAAAAAGCCGCACGGCCGATTGAACAAGGGGAGAAAGATTTTTCTAGAATGCATAAACTGCGTTATCTGAAACTCTTGCTCTGTTTATAATTGTCGATTTATTTTATCATATAACGCGTAGCTTATTATCAAAATTATGTGATAGATACATATTTATAAATATAAAATCGCGATGTCCCATTGATGGTAGAGATATTCAACGGAAACGCGGAAGAAAAAGTAATATGCCGAAAAATTTTTCCAACTCTGGTTCATCTCTCGCGAAAAAATCTACTCGTATATTTACGTTTTACTCAACGAACAATTATAATGTACATATGTACAGACCGGAGGATGAAAATAAAAATCTGCGGAGTTGCCGTGCCACTCGCTTCTACGATTCGTTCGAAGAAGAATTACAGTTGCAGAGCTCATTATGCAAATAGGTTCATAACAGCGTCATTAAAAAGTAGAGGAATCCTCTGGACGCATGAATGAAATTGAACGTTTATCGTTTTCCGCAAGATGGAATGAAAACGCGAGTACTGCGAGTTGGAATAAGCGGGAGAGTAAATATTATTTTTTCATCCGTTTCTTCTTTACAATATAATGCGCTGATCTCACCGCTACGGTAGAGGATCGCATTCAAGGAAAGGATCGCGTAGGTGGTTATACATTATTATCGACTGCATACAAATTGCCGCCTCCGTGCGTTGCTCGCAACCGACTTCTTTCTGTTATTGCCTACACCTCTGATAAATTTTCGTCCACGCGCTGGTCCCTTCACGGAGTGAAATTATTATTAGCGATACCGCCTGCGATAAAGCGGCGATAAATCCATCCGATTCGATACGCTTGCAATTAATATCAACGATATACGCATGCTTTTTTGTTGTAAGACAATTTATATGAAGAAATGCGTCGAACGTTATCTAACGTTGCCTGATCCGCCAGCAAATCGACAAATCTATTTGTAATTTCTCTTTCATCTCTAAACGCATTAATTTTTTATTTGGCATACAAGTAAAAAAAATAAAAACAAAGAATATAAAATAGATAAAAGAATTTTGTTAAAATAATACGATAAAATCAAAAGGAATCAAAAATAGTTTTAATGAAAAGAATTTTAATTCGCTATTATATGTAGAATTGAGAAATCACAGTGAAACATAAGTAGCTACAAAATTCGTTTTGAAATGAAATCTTATCAGAGTTACAAGATAAATGGGAGTTTAAAAACGATTAATTCGCCGACAGATGACAGATACATCCCACCCGTTAGTTGAATCTCTTAATTTCGTGTACAAGTATTTTTCACACTCGAATGGGACAAAAACTCAGATTTATGTTGCGGTAGACAAATGGGCGTCTTGATATCTTATTTACGTATTCCGCATCTTGCATCTGCGAGCCATTTCTCTCTTCTCGACAGATTTGCCTTGTATTTTCGTCTTTATCAGAGATCAGTATTTTAATTTCCAGAAAAACATGGTCTTGAAAATTATGAGTGATAATTTGGACATATTTGGCACCGTTAAAACGGTATAATCGGCGTAAATCGGTGTGTGTATAATCGCTGTGTATATGAAAACTGTGTTACGCGTATAAAAAAATAATAAAAATTTTGATATAATTTCTCGTATCTTTTCCGTTCACTTGGCATTCTTGTAGCATCGCGTAAACGGTTTCAAGAGCGCATCGGAGCGTTCAAAATGGAGAAAGTGGGGAGGAAACATCCTCGCAAGGCAACCTTGCAATGACCTCGCGTGAACCCGAGTATCAGGCTCGTGCAAGATATCAGGCTCGCATATGCAATTGCTAACCCCGCGGATGCAATGAGACATTTCAAACATCCCAGCATTAGTTATGAAAATAATATCATTGAAATTATTTATAATTTACGAAAGATATATAAATTTATATATATATATATATATATATAATTTGAAATATATGAATGTGTCTATAAAATATTATCTGTGTTAAGAATTTTTACAGTGTGTTTTTGCAAATCTTTATCATTATACATCCTTAAAAATACCCCAACATTTTTCGCATTATTAGACACGCAAAGGTAGACGCGCCTACGGTGGGCCTCCGCGCGATTATCTGCAGGAAATCTACTCTTGTAGGTATGTCACGGGAGGAGAGGTTGGGGGGGGGGCGGGGGGGCAGGGGGGGTCGCGACCGGAGAAGCGACCGAAGAGGGAATGCAGGGTAAAGTCCCCGCAACATCCTCGGTCTGTCCCCGCTCGACTTCGGCGGGGCCCGTCTTTCGCAGCGAATAGCAGCGATTGTGCATAGAGGAAAACACCGCGATACCAGCGGGGGACCGCGGCCCCGATACAAGATACTGCCACGTGTTACACGCTGTTCGCCACCAGAAGAAACGCGCGCCTTCTCCCGTCCCGCAGCGCGGTATTCCATTCGACGTGCCCGCGGGACGATAGCGAAGATAATGGCGAATTTTTACGGAGGCAGGGGTGCGTGAAACCTCGAGGAACGCGACCGAAAGAAATATCCTCTCTTTCATCATGCGTCCCCTTCAGCGAACGAGCGGTATGTGCGGCGATCTAGCATTTTTCACGCTAATATGGACGTAAGCGTTGTGGCGAGGATAAGAAATTTTGCGGTAACCGCCGGTGTTGTAAATAATTTATAATATATTTTAAAAAATTAGTTAAGAGCACAGAGGAAGAAAAGGATTAGACTCTTGATTTTTCTAATCGTAATAAATAGATTTTGATAGTATCTTGGATAGGCAATTTGAAAAATTAGTGAGCTGATGAGAGCCATACGCAGGATAATAGCGCATCAATCTAAAAAAAAAAATTTATTTTTCTCTTAAATTAATTGTATACAGAGTACGAATTTTTCTTGGCCTTTATACCAAGTATAAATAAATCTCAATTCGAGATTTAATCTTAATAAATCCTTCTTACCCTTCTGAAGAAGGGTAGAAAAATATCGTAGGCGAGAAAAATATTGCGATGAAGAACTGAATTGGAAACTGACATTTATCTCAATTTTTTTTATGCCTTGTGTATAATTAATCAATGTAAAAAAAAAAAATTTAATTTCCTTTGAAACTGACGCATTATTATCCTGCGTATGGCTTTTATCAGCTCGCAAAAATTATAGCTGATATTAGCTCGCAAAAATTATAGCTGATATTAGCTCGCAAAAATTTTTGTTTCAAATGAGAGTCTTATTAATATCTTTTAATTGTTGAAACATTAGATTTACCGTTGACGGTAATTATCATTCGCCAATTTACAGAAATAATAACGAACGATCGATAAAATAACGGACGTCGAATAAGATATCCCAAAACCAAAAAGTGAAAACGTCAGTACGTAATAATCTGCGACACGCGAAGGGTCACGTCTCTTTCTCTCTTTGTCTCGACGGAAGGAAAAAGAGTCACGTCCGTTGTCGGTCAGCGATACCGGCTTTCTCCTCTTACGCGCCGGCGAGTTGTCATTATTTCGTCGCCCCGATTAAATTTCTCAAAGTCTCCCCGCGATCGACCCACTACGGTGCACAAGTGAATGGTCCCCCCTCCCGGATATTCGATCGGATCGTTGCTGGCGCGTTATCGCGGTGCCATCGGTATATCGCCCGTATAAACGCCCGGCGCATACCTCTCGCAAATGCCTGTTAAGATTATGCAAATGTCCAAAGCTCGGAGCACCGGCAGCATTTTCAAGAAACTGCCGCGACGAGTATTCCCCGCGTCCAGAATTAAGATATTCCGCGCCGAAGCGCGGAGGAGTCGTGAGACGGCTGCCGTTTCTCGTCTCTTTTTATTGCTCGCGCAGCTTCCCTCGAGCTATAACGACCGACGCGTGACATGGAGAAATATTGATATGCCAATTCTGGATTGCCCTGACAATGAGTGTGACTGTCGATGCACGAGTTCCGGGACTCTCGAGAATTAAAACGGTGAGGTCCGAATTTAGATGAAATCTTCGAGAGATGCGTTCTCACTGGATCGAATTTATTTCTCAGCTTCGAATATAATGACACATTTCGTTACGAAGGCGTATTTAATATTATATAAAACTGTGGATTGTCTATGTACGTTTCGTTACTTCAATTTTGATCTGCTTGATGCGATTTCTACTGAATAATGAAATTACCAAGTAAAATTCCTTTCTCTCGTTTAACCTGTTGTGGCCATAGCAATTTATAGGGATACCAGTATTCATCCCTTTCATCCCATGACAGGCATTCACTGACGTCAGGAGGCACACGCTTTCTTTGAGTCGCGTGTACTTCCTGCAGGGAGCGGCTCTCCCGTTGTGAATTACAATAGATAGATGGATACGCATGCCAAGCGATTGGTTCGATTTGCGTATCATTAAATCACCAAAATAATTTTATAAAAGAAATAACTTTCGTCCGATAAACTCTTGCGTGTTTTTCTTCTCGCTGAGATGTATATGTACGAAGGCAAGCTTAAATATTATCTGAAGAACTACGAAACGATTCCGATTAACGTTTCCGTTATGAATAAATCGCAAAAGCGTGCAGTGCGTAATGCTTCTAATTGCCTCACCAAGAGACAAGACGAGTCGGCTAGAAATGTCATTCTTTCATTAATGTCGCGTGTATAGTAACATAAGTGTACCGGTACTCCTTTCATTCTTTGACAGGCATTCACCAACGTCAAGCGCTTTCGTAGTTGCCGTAAGAACTTTATAAGGATTGAAAGAGGAATGCGCCGCATCGATCATGTCTTTTTCAGAGAGTAATATTTAGTAGCGTGGGTGATAGCGCAGACGCGAGGGAAATATCACAGGGCGCGATGATTATCGCTAATAGACATACGAATGTGTGCGAGGGAGGGGAAAAATCGATATAAATTCGCGTTGATATATATCTCTATGTAACAAGTATCAGCAACATCTGTAAAAACGATGCGAATTGCATCAATATATAAATTTAGAAAAAAATATTAAAGAAAGATTAAATAAAAATAAATATTGAAATAATTTGAAGAAAACTTCTTAAGGTCTTGCAATTTTTCAAGAGTCATGTTGTCATAACAGGATAAGATATAATTTATCATAGAATTGTCTATAAGATTTTTGACAAGAGATAGATGAAATTTGATCGATCCAGACAATGGATTGAAAAAATCTGATTCGCTAAACCGGGCATGAACGGCTCTCATCCTATTTGACAGATAGTCGATCGAACAGCATGTCTCGTTCGTCACAAAGAAACACTCCTTCGTTCGTGAAACGCCTAGATACCAATTGGACAGTTAATATCTCACTTCGATGGCACCTGAAGCTCTCTCGGCTTGGCATGTCTCAGTTCACGCGAGAGGAATTGGAAAGGTGAGTTTATGTATTCATTTCTCTCGCGAGTCTCTCCCGCGCGTGATGTATGAACGTACATATGTGGGAGCAGGTCGTTACGTCAGCCTCTAGCGCTTATAGAGTCCGCTCTCGGTGTGCAGCTGCTGTCCCGTTCCTTGATCCCGTGAAATGGCTTTACACGCGAATTCGTGTAACACTGGTTATGCCGTCGCAGGCACCTTCTCCTCTTTCGCGAACGACCGCGGACTCTCTCAAGGACCGTATGCGCGTCGACGAGAAATCACGGTGCATTCATCATCGCCGTCACCGGGGAGCGTATGTGTTAGAGTTTAGTCCATTATTCCGTGTTGTAGCGTGTTTCGAAAGTGATATCGCATTGTATTATGTTTTTACTCGTGTCCTCGCTCGTAGATGGAAATGAACCAAACATGCTCGGTAATGAAAACTCTCAAACAGTGTGAAACTGATTTATCTCTCACCGTCGATATCAATCTTTATATATAGTCGTGGAAAATTCTGTTACATTTAACCTATTCCGGTACAACAATATAATTAATATAACATAATTAAAATATAATAAACGCAATTATATATGCTCTATATATTTTTGATAATAAATATATATATTATATATTTTTGTAAACCAACATTATTATTGTTCACAATTCTGCGAACATTACCGTGTTTCATGCATGAGATTGGCGTGAAGCGATAATGACATACCCACATGTTCATCCAAGTATCTTTCTACAAAGTGCGGCAAATATTATATTGATGAGACTATTATTGTCCATTTCCTAAGCAAATTATCATTTTGCGGACTTAATAAAGTCTGCGACATCGCATCGTTAAATGAATGAACAAAAGTTAAAAGTATGAAAGCGCTTTCGCGCTCTTTGATGACGCCGCGTAAAAGGGAAAAAGAAGCGAAAAAATGATAAAACGGTAAATCATTCAGCTGTCTCGTAATTGTCTAAACAATCGTTGCAGATAAACGACTCGATCGATCGAAAGCGCGATCGAGTATAAAACGATCAACAAGAAACGGTTGGTAAAAAGTAGCTACGCCGATGTATTTGGGTTAAAAAGATATGATTGCCACAGTTTTTGTTTTTCTGATTTATCGATATTTTTGATTTATCGTTTTGTTGATTCTCGTTGATCTTCCAGTTAGAAACGTATAAATATATGTCCACTATGAGTCCACTATTATGTTACAAGTACTTTACAAGGCATCTTCTTGTATATCATCCACACACACACACACATAGTAGTCGAGACCGACGGTTTAAACTCAAGCGAGCACTTCTCCAGAGCTATCTCGGTTTACGGACGCGATCGTCCGTATATTCCTAAACCGCGGAATGCTGAAAGAATCCGCGGTTTTGCGTCGTGTTTTCTGCTCCGCTCTCCCGTAACTTCTTCTGCCAATCTTTTCGCAACGGAAGAAAGATTCGAAATAATAAAAAATTGTAACTAACACGATTCAATTAAAAGGAAAATAAAATACTAATTTATTATTATCTCGAGAGAAATGCAAACAACAGCTCGCCTTGGGATCTGCCATTCAGAGAGTTATCGATGATGCTGTAAATCGATTCTGATCGAGAGGAATTTCGAAAGAGATTGAGGGGAGAAGAGAGACCAGTAAACACACGCGCGTGCAGAAATACCGAAGAAAATAGCAGGCGAGGGAAGGAGACAGGGAACTACAGATTAAAGGAAGATAGAAAGTGGAGAACATAAGAGGTCGAGGGTTCATGGATCGTTCGTGTTGTGATAGGCCGCGATTCCCGGTTGCAATAAGAGCATTAGATGATCGCGAGAAGGGAAGAGAGAGAGAGAGAGAGAGAGAGAGAGAGAGAGAGAGAGAGGAAAAAAATCAATCGTGGCCCCGTCCATTACCATACGTTATTGGTTGGACTTCGGGCCGATCAGCGGTGGTGTGTTTGCCATAACTCCAGATAAATAAACCCCAGGGTCAGATAAATCTGCGTACGAGCCGCGGCATGTATAATGCAAATGCAATCATGTCCGCGAACCACAGCGGTGCCGCGAACCTTAAAACTTGGACGCGCGCCCGTAAAGGGCACGCAGGCGAGCCCCCACGAATTTACAACGCAACAACCATCGCGCTCGTACTCCGACAACAGGCTTAAACCTCGGCCGAGGGTTAGCGGGACCGTTTACGATGTGAACGGGGCACGACGGTAATTAAGATAAGAGGGCTTTGCCTCGGTGAAATATGTCGATCGTAATTATTTCGCGTACTGCCCGTAAATGCCCTTTTAAATTTACAGTAACGCTTCACCTTTTTTCGCAGCATACAAAAATAAGGAGATTTAAAGATACGTACGTTTTTCCGTGAGATATTTATTTTCGTTCTTAACGAAATGAAACTTTTCTCGTTTGCAACTATTCACATAAAATTTATAATTATTTTTTGATCGAATTATTATCATGCTTAAAAGCCCGACAAATATTTTTCTATTATCTCATTATTATCATCCGACATTACACAAATATATATTGCCATTACGAAACTTCAATAACAAGACTAATAATGAGTACCAATTAATTAGTGTAATTAAAGAAATAAATAATGACATATTGGCGCGACAATTGACGTAGGAATGAATCGAGCAGTTGCAGCGCTAGAAATCAGAGCGAAACGCGGAACGTCGAGCGATAGAAATAGCTCCCGATCGGATCAGGCCGGTCCGGACGATTTATGATTAATTATCGGCGGCGATCGAGCGACGTGGCGGGGGCAGAAACGCTTTCGATTACGGGATTAAACGAGAAACCCGTATTGTGCAATAGGCAACGCGCACGGTGGCGGCGGCGGCGGCGGCGGCGGCGGCGGCGATCTCCGCGATTTCTCGGACGGTACATATCCACGGGTGAACCTCTACTGACCTCCTCGCCCCCTCCGGCTCTTCGCTTCTCTCGCTTTTATGGTACAATTTTAACGATGACTCGAGATTGAGGTTAAGACCCGCGAATCATTTCAACGATGCTTGCTCGCCTCTATCCAGCGTGAGAATCAACGAAAGTAAACTCGGCGGCGACGGCGGCGTGACATTTATCTTACGTCAACCTGCGGAAAAGCGCCGTCTAACTCACTTTAGATTCTCGCGGCTACATTGCGATATATCACAAACGCATCCCGACAGAATTATAATACGATATCTCTCGGTTATTACGTGAATAATTCTATTTGTATGCCGTATACGTCATTATAACACATTCGTAATTGATATAAATTATCTTGCAACACTCGTGTTGCATCTCGCCGCACTTTCCTTCTAACTAAACGATGCGCAGTTGAAATTTTATATTTAAAAAAAAATTAACATTAATTGTTACTATTCAAGTTTTTTCGTTACGTCACGTTTGCATTTAATTAGATGTACGATTGTGATCTTGTCAACGATATATTGACTATGTAAAATCCGATCAAATCTATGGCTGATGTCGTACGCGAATTGACAGGCGCGAACTTTTATTACGACGACAAGAGAGTAACTAATGACAAGATCGTACTAATGCATAATTAAATACCACGTTGTTAGCAATAAAACGTCATCTCGTGCATTTAGATTTTCTCCTCTCTCGCGAATCGATATAAATGATCGCTGTCGCTCATCCTTTACGCCGATAAACATCGCGCGATAACGGAAACGCGTGCCGTTACTCACTCGAGGATACGACATTCTTTTTGCGCTGATTTTGCCTCTTTTGCCTCTCAACCCTCTTATCGCCATTCCGGATTTTTACCCGTCTTATCTCGGACGCGCGCACTTGGAGGCGAGCGCGCATTCTACCGACCTCCATTTCTACCGATCTCTGGGATCACTATGATTATTAATTCTCTTCGTCGCGAGCATATTATATTCGTTGCGTCTTGCTGAGGCCGAAAGTAGGTGATAGGTGAATTCTATTCTATCTAACACAAGCGGATGCTGATGTTCCCTTATCTTCCTCGATTATCTCCCGCGCTACGAGAGGCGATTCACTCGGAGAACGAGAAACGCTTCTTCGATTACGCATTTTTATAGCTGTCCCTGTAGAATGGAATCGTTTCATTATCGCGGCGCGAATGTATGCAGATGCTTCTTTCATCGTTCATTTCTACGCTAGCGGTAAAAGCAGACGGTGGTGCCAAAGATTATTCTGTTAATTAAACGCGTGAAAAACTTTTCCTTTTTTCATTATTCCAAACTTTTTATATTTTTATTTGATTTATTATTATATTCCTGTTGTTGTTCGATTAAGGAGGTTCTTCAAACATTTTCGCTAGCGCACTGACATGCGTTTTACGCGTAGAAACGTCGCTAATTCTTCACCAATTTCATGACCTTTGAATTTCCGTTGGAACGAGTCGTGACAATAAATCTCACTGCTAAACACACAAGATCAAACATTCGCGCTATTCAAAACTAATGACACCGATTATCAGTTTCACGATGTTGCTGAAAAAGGAACAAGAGGGCTATCGCATTTTCATTAGATCGGAGATGGATGGATAATTATAATGTTATTGATGAGATCGCGAAGCTGAAAAGCGTTTTATTAGACAGAAACTCTCCTGTTATCTGTTGACTATTAATGCAAGATTCTATCTTACGCGCTCTATGCACTTGTTGTTACTTCGCATTAATTAAGTATATCAATAGCAGCACTAATGATCTCTATCAATGTAAATGCGATTGAATAGAGTTATAAAGATCAAGTTTGTCACAATTGGAAGATAATGGGATAATTGTTGTTAATTTTAATAGCCTTAATGAAGTCCTTATAAGCTTTTAACATTAAGCAATTAAAATCTCATTTATGCTTGTTCTGATTAATGTAAATGCATTTTATGTTTTGATTTTATATACTCTGTAATAGATCCCTGCTTTTCCTTATTAAAAAACTGCAGCTATCTGTTTTAATAAACTACTATTCAATCTTATAACATGTTTCTTTCATCGGAGCATTTATTTTTGATAAATTAACACATACCTTTCGGAGATCAATATTATGCTCTCTAATTAAAATTGGATAATGCTAGTGGCAAATAGGAAGGAACACTTACCTGAAACAGAAAAGAAACATATTCATTAGGTAGGCAGCATAAAAATGACATATCTTTATATAATGTCACTTTTTTATAAATTCAACAAGAAATTTATTGTTTTTGTAACAATCATTAAGAATCACAAAGTTAAATAATTCCAATTGATATCTTTATTAATTCTAAGCAACAGATTATATCGATTACAGAGAGAGGCGGTAGAAGAAGGAAATCAATTACAAATTCTAGGACAAACATTTTTTTGCATAACTATGGAAAGGATTGAACCCTTGAACCATGTAATGCGTTGCAGCCAGAACAGGAATGTTTCGGTATTGCACACTCGATGTTCGTCAATCATGTAACAATTCGAATCGAAATCTTTCACAAAGAATTCCAACGGAAGAATGTTTCTCTCGGAACTCGTTGAAACATTCCGCTATTATACGTCCATTCGCGCTATTGGATTAAAGAACGTAGTCTCTCATACATTGCTTTTATTATTCAATTATCTTATGTAAAAGATATTTAAGGAACGCTTTCGTCAACGTCAAGATATGTCGACATCGATAATGCAATAAACACGTTTTTCACATTTACAGCATGACGTTCGTCTGATCCGCTATATGGTCATCCGTCACAATTGCTCAAATATATCGATTAATCAAAAACAATAATGACTCCATCAAAGCATGAATTAACTCGATTGTCGTGTGTGAGTAAATCAGTTTATTTCCTTCTTGGCCATTCGTCGACTCAAACTTATCGTCAATTTTACAAGTCGCGATTGTATCGTTGCATTATTTAACATACTCGTTAATTCGATGATTTCGGCGCACGTTCTCTTGCGGTTGCTGCTTTATCGCTCTCTACTCACGTTAAGCTCTCTTTCCTCTATGACAAATCGATTTAATTCTTGTCCCATTAATTACGTGAAGCAAATTATTGCTCGATGATGTATCCTTTTAAAATCCTTTGAGAAAAACAAAGTTGTGGATCAACCATCATATCCGTTTTTTTAATTATATTTTGAATAAATAAATGTGTATGTGTGTGTGTGTGTGTTATTTAAGAAATATATATATATATATATATATATATATATATATATGTTGTAATGCAAAATATTATTAAAACGCGTATGACTTATGTAAAGATCAAAGATTTAATGTTTTTAAAAAAAAAACAAAGCCTCTCAATGATCATACATTGCTTCGCTTACCGCGCTACGGAGAAGAGATAATTAATAAAATAAGATTGCGATACATAACTAGCGATGTATGTGCGCACTGTTTGTACGTAATAACCGTCCGTGGTTTAACATAAATACCGATGCGTTCGCCAATCGCGATCCACCGGTGTCGCGTTGCTCATACGTACGACGATTAAAAATGCATACGCGCTCCGCATGCAGATCACCCGCGTGTTGCGATACCGAATAACGATGGCATGTCCCCCGGGAGCGAAGAGAGAGAGAGAGAGAGAGAGAGAGAGAGAGAGAGAAAAGGAAAGAAAGAGAGAGCCCCCGGCGCGATTAATGCCGATTAAAAAGTCAAAATGCACCGCCTTCGATCATTACACTCCGCCGAAGAGCGCCGACGGCGCTGGTAATTCCACTCCAAAGTAAGGTAGCTGACGAAGAGAAGCTCCCCCTCCCCCTCTCTCTCTCTCTCCCCTCTTCATTCCTCTTTTATCTGCCTGCCTGCCTGGCCGCTTGCCCCCGTACACCCTCTCTCACCAACGCGAGAGCCTTTTCGCTTCCCCCGTCGTGAACCCGATCCCGGGGGGCTGCCGTCGCGCGGGCCCTCCGGGGGCAAGTAATTACTTCTAGTCCGGCGCTGAGCTTCGCCGGCGGTTCGATAGCCAAACTTATAATTTAATGGTTAATTATATAAAGGGTCCTCCTCTCCTCTCCTCCCCTCGATTCGGCGGAGCCACTGGGCGGACATGATGACGTGCAGGAATGCTTACTGCCTCTTACCTCTTACCTCTTTCCGATCGTATATAGGACTCGTTTTCCGAGCTTCCCGTCCCGCCGTCTACAAGCGCGATTCTGCTTGAGAGAGAGAGAGAGAGAGAGAGAGAGAGAGAGAGAGATATGTCATATATGTCCACCATGGAATATATTACGAATTAAAAGGGGGCACGTGTCGATTACGCTCGGCAAACTCGTAGGTATAAATAAAACAATGTATCGAACTTTTCATTTGTGATCCGCTACTAAAAAGTTTTTTTACCGTTTTTGTTAATAAAAGGATAAAAAATTCTAAATCACACGCTAAATAACGAAAGTTTAAATTGAGGACGTAACAAAGGAACGAAATGTGTGTGTGTGTGTGTGTGTGTGTGTGTGTGTGTGTGTGTGTGTGTGTGTGTGTGTGTGTGTGTGTGTGTGTGTGTGTGTGTGTGTGTGCCTGTCGGGCATGGCTTGTAATATCGTTTATTCCTCTGCGCTTCGACCAATATTCGGACTTGATTTAAAAATGTAATAGTTTCACCTTGATTGGCTCTCTTGCTCGCTTTGTTCGCCTCGATTAATCCGGCTATTCTGATCTATATCAAGAATTTTAAACGAACTCGAGATACGCTCTTATAAAAGCATTCTAGTCAAATAAAAAAATTCCTATTGAATACTAATCAAACTTTATATATTACACTCTAATTAACGTAAGATCGGGGTAAAAGAGAGGAAGAGACAAAAATTTATATACATTAGAGAAATAAAATAATAATATCATTAGCAATTCTCTTCACGACATGCAATATTTTATAATTTACAATTGCCTGCTCTAAAATTAATTACTGAGATATCACGGAGCATATTTCAGTCATCGACCTGCAAACATACGATTAATAATCGATGCAGCTTTATTTTTAATAAATCGCTGCTTAGTATGTACAGCGGCGGTTACCCGTTATAAATATTGATAAGCACGTGGATGTTGCTTTGAATATCGATCGCGCGTATAAGCCCGAAAGGTGTTCGCGTGTGTCTGTGCGGACCAATATGTCGTAACATTTTTATAATTTCCGCATTAGCATGATCGCATATGCAGCTATATCAGGAAGATTAATAACTGTGCACTTATGCAACTATCTTTCACGTTTATCAGCTATTCAATCAGCTGTTATAAAAAAAAAGAAAACAATAAAATATTAAGCAGCCAAGAACAAATGTATTAAAAAGATTAAGAAAATTTTAACCATCGTAATATCTGTATCAAATTGCACAATCAAGCAAATGATTTTTGAAACGTTGTTACCATTTATCGATTTTGTATAAACGTAAACAAACATTTCTGTAAAATGTAAATTTATTATGTATCAAGAGATATAAAGTCATCTCTCATAAATCTAATGTCCAAGCGATCGGAACCGATTCCATTTAGATGGTATGCAGTCCCCCGTGCAGGAAGCGGATCGCGTCCGGGTGAATAGATTATTCCGATCTGAGTAACTGTATCCGCAGTTAAGAACAGACGACGACGACGACGACGACGACGACGACGACGACGACGACGACGCCGAAGGGGCGCGGCACGATCAGCAGAGGAAAAAATCACCCTGGCCGTCCGCGCGGAATTACGTAATGGGCATCTGCGTGGATTAAGATCGCGGCGGTTGATGCCGGCGTAAGTGTCCCGCAACAGAATCGAGCCGATGCAACGTGCGGGACGAAGCCGAGTAAGTCGTTCCGCGTCCTCGCACACCAGGTGTGTCTCTCCTCTCGGTCCACGCAGTTAGCCCGAAGCGATCGATGATCGTCAAGCGAATTTTTTTCCCGATATCCTCGTCCTCTCATCGAAGGCCGTTCTACACGTATTTCTCGTCTCTCTCTCTTTCTCTTTTTAGATTCTTCGTAACACGCGGAAGATCGTTTCGCTAAATGACGCGATACCGCGAAATAATTATTAGTATGTACTTTAGGCAAAACGCAATAACTATTATCTTGTGTGTGAACAAAGATGGACAGAGGCTAATAAGGCTAGTTACGTCTAGAGATAAAGCTAATTGGTTTAAAGCGTAGGTTTTAGTAGGGTTTAGTAGGTTAAGTCTAAAAGTAATCATTAAGGAACGTTAATTAACGTTAAAGACAGTAAAATAAATTAGAATCTCTTTTATCGCGTTATCCCAGGAATATTTTTTCTGTATTCAGAATGATATTATCGGTACGAGTGTAAAATATCATTTCAAATAGTTGTTTGAGAGTATTATTATCGGTATGAGCGTAAAATATTATTTCAATAGTTGATTAAGATCAACAGCTAGGAGGAAAGCGCCAAGTAGACCGTACCGTCTAATAACTGTTTCCCTGGGAACACGAATTCAGCGTGCGATCATCAACCATTGTCGCGGTAATGACAGTGAATTTAAGAAATGAAACATGAATTTCTGATGTAAAAATCAACGTTTCACGCAATATTTTGACTTTTGAAATTTCGTAACACGAGAAACAAGAAGCTCAAATCATAATATTAATCACTCAATTATAAAAGATAGAAGGCGACGATGACAGGCACAAGAGAGATCCATGATTTAATAACACGATGTAAAATAGAATGCACAGATCAAGTGAAAATTGCGAGATGATATCTCAGGCGGCAACTTTTTATCTGATAATTAATTAATACGCTTTTCTCTGCAACATTCATGCCAACTGTCGCGACCATCATGATTTATGAATCCTAATACGCGTTTCTCAAAATTTCTGCTAAATGTCGAGGAATCATCCTACTTATTTACAATTCCAGGCGTCCATAAAAGGGATCCTTATTATAGAACAGAATGCTATTAACATAGAGTGAAATTAATTAAAATTTTGTTATTATTTTCAAATCTGCAATTTATTACAAGCTACAAACGGAATTTAATTTTGACTTTTTTATCAAATATTTAAAAAATAATAAATTTATTTTTTTTCTTAATGAATTTACGTTCGATTCGAACTGAACAGAAACATACTATTTAATTGTTATTTACGCGAAGAAGGCATCGCGTCGTCCGTCTCGGCACTTGCAACCAGTGGCATGCGTCGAGCGTTGTTTTCGTTTATGAATAATGTATTCGCGATTGATACCGCTGATATACACGAACTCGTGTATATAATTACGATCGGTGCGGGTGCCGCGATAATTGCGAGGAATGCGCCGAGAGAGATTCTGCGATTCGGAGTTGAGCAATGTTCCGATGTTTTTAGCCGATCTCAGTCGATCTAAAAGGGAGACGAAAATGTGAGATTTGATGATACCAAGAGAAAAAAGAAGCTAATCATCATGAAACATTATATGATATTAATCTTGGGTCGTGAAGAAATAAATTCTGAATGAAATTTTATCCTTGCTATTTGATGAAAAATAGCATACTATATTTATTTATCAAAGAAACAATTAATATTGCAATATATACTATGAACGAGGAAATATAATTAATAATCGATTATTAGAATAAAGCTTATTTTCAAGAATCCATCGAGATGATAATAATATAAAAAAATGCATGCAGACCATCAATTTCAATTTAACAACCGATTAAAGAAGGGAGAAAAGAGAGCAAGTATTCGTTTTCTAAATCATGCAAGCGAGTCATTATTTTTTCCTTCGATATCGTAAACGATACTCTCCGAAGTCATTACGCGTACTCTCAATCAGACTCGTGGAGATACAACGCGACCGATCATAAAAAAGATAATGAAGGAAGAAGAAGGAGCTTATCCGAATCAATCGAGGGGCCGTTAAATGGAAAGCCGAAATGCCCTAATTGTCGATACAGGGACCCCCTATTGGCCGTGCGGTACATATAATTACAAAGGAATGACTCGGCGCGACTTCGAGCAACTCTTCTGTTTCTTATCGTTCTTGAATTGGCCCGAGGGCCCGCAGTCATTTAATCTCGTGACGACGTTGGAAGAAGCTTCGTGACCTCGATAAGTTATTCAAATAATTTGGAAGCTATATATTTCTTCTATTCTTCGAAATATCATTATAAAAATATAAAGTAAATCGATACTTGTTTATCGGAAGATAGTCTAATTAAGGAAAAAATTATTTTTCTTTTTAAGTGCGTGACGCCTTTACAAGAGTACGAGCTCCTTTATGGGAAAATAAAAATTTAAACTTTCGAGAATATAAATAGTGCGCGATCGCTCTTTATTGTCTTACATTATATTAGGTTAATCATTTTTTTTTGTATTGCGGGGATAAAAAAGTATCAATCGTACAATAGACAAACAAAAAGACTCTTGTTGTTGTACGCTTCCATCGATCCTGGCCTCGGCGTTTGATCCGGCATGCATACGAGGAGAGGTCGGTTAAAGGCTCGTACCAAAGCCACGTGGCGTGCGCGCTTCTGTGATTGCAGAGTTCGGGCCGTCATTATCTGACCTTACCGTGATCTTTTCGCGAAGGCCCTGCAGGGTCCACGCCAGGTACAACAGGGTACCGGCGAAGATGCGGGAACGCGCGTTCTAGATTGCGAGAAGTTCAGATCGACACAAGAGAGATTAAGACCGTCGAATAATACATTTCAACAGCTGTATTAAAATTTATAATTTGCGAATTTTAGGGCGAAAAGTGACATTTATAGTTGAATTAAAATATACAGATTTATCATTTATATAATTTCACTCTATTTATAAAGGCAGATGGTAAGAAAAATTTGCTGAATTTTTCTATTGTCAAAATTTTCGGTGAGATGCGCAGATTCTCATCCCAATTTGTCAACGCTAAGTAGAATGTAGATCCGATCCTGTGAGATTTAATGAGTGAAATTTAATGAGAATGTCCTGTAATAAAAATACTCATCGGCGATATATCGAAAGAGGAGTGCGCGAGAGAATGTACAATATATAGTAGCAAACACCGGTAAACCACCCATCGGGGTCTGTGAGGCCACGCCGGGATCTCTCGTACGAGCTCGTGTACGGTGAAAAATTAATTTCGTGACCTCGTTCAGGAGGAGGAAGCTGCGGAGGAGGAGCGGAGTTCGGGACGGCGGATGAAGAGGAGTAAAGAGAGTCATGAGCTCCCACAGGGGCTGACCCCGCGACCCTATCAGCCGGGCTTCTCCATGGTATTGTTTATAGCGCTGAACCGTGCCCCCCCCCCCCAAACAGTACGGGGCCTCGCCATTGTTCCACCGAGAGAGCCCATTGTCTCATATACCCCTCTCTCTTACGCCTCGATCGCTCCGCCGTGCCGTAATTTACAGAGATATAAAGCCGGGGCCTAATTATCACCGCGTAATTGCTCAATTCGGATCGGATGCGGCGTCAATAAGAAGAAGGCACCTGTGAAGAGAAATCCGCCGGATTGCCAGGGAGAGAAGAGAGGCGAGAAGATACATATACACACGCACGTGCGATTGGAACCTCGCGGGGGTCGTCGGGAGAAAAATTTAGCTGTCCGTTATCGACGCGCTCTCGAGTGCGTTTTAATTTCATCAGACGCAATAATTAAGAAGTAATATAATGATAAGAAGGAACTAAGAATTGAAAGATCATATCTACAAATATAGACAAATATAGACTCTTGTTTTTCAAGGTTTATGTTATCCGAACGTAAAGTCACTCAATCGAATCGTAGTTTCAATCCCAGATATTTTCTGACATCTATTCATGTTCCTTTTTCCGAGGCTTATGGTTAACAACAATGTTCTCCTCGCTTCCTTCGAGTACGAAGCGGCAAATGGTGAACGCACGAACCACCGTCTTCTCGTCCGAGGGGCGGTATCGACCAGGTTCGAAGAGCTGTAGCCGTCGCCGGTCTACCTAATGACAATGTAGATGTGGATCAGGGTAATGATAATAGCCGGCCTGTCGGCTGCGGCGCGCAATTCACGGTTATGAGTGCATCCGTGCGTAAATCTCGACGACAAAACCTTTCCTCCGTCACGCCACGACTCTTCGGCTACGATCCGCCTGTTACTCGCGTCGCGAAATTCTCTCTCGCCTCTGGACGAAGAAGAGAATTTCTTTTTAAATTTTTTATGCATCTTTTAATATATACATATACGCATATCATTAAATTGTCTAAAAATTTCAAATATGCAATATTAATTAATAATATACAAGGCTATTGTACAATATATTTCTATGATATATAATTTTTTTCTTTAATAATTTCAAAATATTTCAAAACAGTTTCTTTTTAAAATCTTTATGCATCTTTTAATATACATATATACATGTATCGTCAAATTTTCTATTAATTTAATAAAATTTAATTAATATTTATGTAATATTAATTAATAATCTACATGATTATTATACTTCTGTGATATATAATTTTTTTTCTCTAATAATCTCGAAATATTTCGATATAATTTTTGACAGTTCTTCGCTAGCTAAATATCGTTTTAAAGAACTATTGAATTTTTCGGAGAATACAGACATACATTACGTTCTTCCGCGATATTACAGGTTTTGATGCGATTCCGTAGAACTGCGAATGCAAAATTTTGCATTACGTTGGCGCGATATCGCGGCGGCGCGAAACTATTGACCCTAGTAGGAGTAAACGCAGTCGCAGTGGAAATTGCGCTTTTAGTTTAATTGCGGTGAAAGTTCAGCGCGAATACTAGCTTAGCGTCTTCGAGATGAAGCAGAGCGGGCCCGCGCGCGTCTATTTCCTAAGCGAAGAGACGCTCGGAGGCCTACGATTTCGCGACTCGTCGGCTGCTTAATTGCTGTCGCTATAATTTCGCGTTTTCACTCGGACTATGGACAATTGAGGAGAGCAAAGTTGATACGGTTGGTTCGCAATTCGCGAGCGCAATATAACGAAAGTATTATTCTCGTAGAATCGCATCACGTGATACGATACTTATGCTATTGTTCAAAATTATTGTAGAAAATGTTAAATGTTAAACATTTTCGGTATAAAACTTTCAAGACAAAATATTAACAGAAGAATTAAAACAAAGATATCGCTAAACAAGAGAAATAAATTTCACATTTATAGGATGTCTATTCGAATCTTGTAAAAAAATTTCCTGAAAATATCTTCATCTTTCAGTTATCGGTATAACATAGTGGGCGTACATATACACATATACAAGCTGAATAAATTTATATTAAAATAAAAACTGAAATTTTGATTTAATAAATAATTAAATAAATTCTAATATAAATAAAAATAAAAATTTATTGATTACTAACAAGAGATATATCTAATTCCAAATAAAATATTCTTCGTTTATATATAAATGTAGTGTTTTATTCCTTATTTACAATTTATTATTTGAAGTAAAATTGGCCAAACTTTGATGCAGAAGGGAAACAAACAAGTAAATATTGCATATTTACCAAATATTCACACCAAAATATATCACATATATCACATCATGCTAGATTTACAATATCGAAAAAAAAAAAAAAAAACGATAGCTTTCGTTAAGATAAAAATATTTGTAACTTGCATAACACATTTTAATTTTTTATCACTAAAAATTAAAATAAAGGATATCTACTGCATATATTTTGTTAAGACGTTAAATATATAAACAAAAAAGGATATATATATATATATATATATATATATATATATATATATATATTTAGAATATATTTTAGATATATAATTTACAACTTAGCTTATTGACGGATTGCTTATAGTATTAAAGCAATATTATCAAAAAGAGAAAATAAAAAAAATAAATAAAATTTTTTTCAATAAAATTCCACGATAAAATTTTGATTTCTTCAGGTACAAAAAAAATTCTCGGAGAATTCCAGGTTTTTTATATTTTTCCAGGGAGTGGATACCTTGCTGTTTAAGATTTACGCATGTGACACATTCTCCATCACTTTATCCGCGTTTCTCTTCGTTCTCCGTGATATCTAAATTTCATAGATCAATAAAATCGCCTTTTCTAGCTCGTAAACACAGTAGCGACGATCACCAGAGAAATCGTGTAATAATAAAACGCCCACGATTTTCCGGCGTTTCATCTTTAACCGAATCTCACGTTAGATAATTTCATCTTCAACGTGATCGTCCGTCACATCAAATAACGCAGACCACAAACGAGCGGTTGTCGCGTGTTCGTACCGCGTAACCGATCCCGACGTTAATCGCTTACTCATTTTCTCTTATCTTATGCGGCACCGCGTTTCTTATTGCCCATTAAGATCAATCATTGTTTTTGCGAGTACCGTTCGCTCTCCGTCGATGTACAGCTAATTTAACTCTTCGTGGCGCCACGTCGAATTTTTTTTACATCGTCTAATTTCTCTGCGCTCCCATTTTTGCACGTTACAATTCCGATATATATTTCCGAGAGAAAAAAATAAAATCATCATTTCAATTGAACATTCCACGAATGTCGCGCGTTGTTTCGAATTATCGTAAGAATCAACCGCGTTTTTAACGTGGAGGTTGCAAAGATCCTTGAAGCCATCTGACGCAGCCGAAGCAGAGAGAGTCAGCATCCTTACCTTCAGCATGTCGGCGCGGCGGCCTTAACGTTCCTGGATACCGGCGCGTTGAAATCCAACGGTATCCCCCGGGGGCCGTGTTCCAGGAAAGGTGAAATCGGGTGGATTGTATAAGGGGGGGAGGGGGAGGGTGAATGAGAGGGAGAGGATGGTCGGATCTGGACGCACGCGCCGGGGGCAACCAGGGGCTCGCGCTCTGTAATCACTTCTGCCTCTCTCGTCCTGTCCCCCTCCTATCACTATACCCGGTCTTACCACCCCCCTGGATCTTCCTTCTTCACGTCTATACGAGACGCACACGTGTGCTCGGGGAGGAAAGGCGAAGAGAGGGATGATGCCTGGCTCAACCGTGCACGCACATGATCGCTCGTCGAAGTGCATACTAATTCCGGATGCATGAGTGATGGGATTACATTATGTAGGTGTGTCTACGAACACGCACGCGCGACTGCGAGAGAGGCGCGAGTGAGCTGAGGAGAGGGAATCGACCCTTTGCACGTCCTCCTCTTCTGCTCCACACAAGGCACACATCTGCGTAATCGTCCCCGCCGGCAGCATCCGACCGATGCTGGACGTGTTCTTATTCTACAGTGTGACTCAAAAATGCTGGACTTGAAGTCCAATGCTCATATGTTCCATGTTTAACACTAAACGTAATCGTGTGTCAAATTTCTTGCCTCGGATATTTTAAATCTAAAGACACGCGCAAATGAAATGTATCCTCCAAAGCGTTAGATAAATGAAATTTTGGCTAGCGAGATAACTTGTCCGTGAATGCGAAAGGGTTAAATCTCTCGCCCGACGATTGCCCTTGGCCACGCGCGTACCTCCGCCCCTGCTAAATCATTTCATTATCTTCGCGAAAGATGATGCTAGGCTCCTTCCTGCTAAGAAAAGAGTGAAACAAGGGGCTGACCGGTTCTCAGGCCTTCCTAAAATACGTGCAACCATCTCGTAGACGTTCCTTCCGGGCACAAAACTTGACCAGAATTCGCGTCGGTCGGTTTTCCTACGCTCTCGTCGTTCTTATGTACGCAAAAGTAACTATTTCCAAAAATAAATCACACAACTGATCGTTAATTTGCCTTTCGAGCAATCTTGACACAGAAGGCTTCGAGGGATTATTTAAATTTTCTTTCACAAATCAGAGATTAAAAATCGAGAATCTCAATTTAAACGATTGAAATGATGAGATAAATATGAGATTACTATACCGTTTAATGATGTGATTCATAGTTACGCGTTTATCACTTTTTTAAGCATATTAATTGTCGAATTTTTGTAATTCTTAAGTTTATTTATAGCTAAATTCATTCAACAGTAGAGAAAAAAATTGCATTTTCCTATAACTACGCTACGTTCCGTTGAACGTAATGAAATCTATTTAGAATTTATGGTTGTTCCAACTTCTTGGTAGATTTATCCGTCAATCACCCATTAGATAAATATCAATAATTGTTATTTCATCTATTGTAAGGTTTATCTATGGATTAAATTATTATTATCGAATGGTAGTTTTACTCTTTATTCCAACCATCGTATTAAGGTGTCTATTTATATTAATATTTATCTAATGGATGATTGACGGGTAAATCTATCAAGAAGTTGGAACAACCGGCTCTTAATGTCGCGAAAATGTTTGACAAGCAACAAAATAACAGCAGCATCTCTGAAGCATAATATCGCGATTTTTTATTCGCGGATACATATAGACGAAATCCCGAAAGCTTATATGGAGAGACAAACTGCAATTGGCTTGGAGAATTTCGTTTCGCTCATCGTCAACACATGTTACGATTACAACATAACAAGGATGTCACGACTCCTGCGCGTTTCTATATCATGCAATCCTTGATTCGAGTATTGTACTCGCGTAAATCCAGTTGTACCGCCGCCGCCGTCGCGATTATCTGATTGTTTTCGCAACAAGAGGGCGCGAAATAGTATCACTTTGTTCGACGTGCGGCATAAAAATGACACGAATGATCTAAAGCCGTGAAAGTCGGGAAGAGTCGATATGTTTCAGATTCGTATATTCATGACCGGCGGTGATGTTATTCATCATTATCGTACATATGCAGAACGCCGATATACACGTACGGTATATCTCTCGTATGCACGTTTTCGGCTGACGATAAATCTCGCCGTAAGCATATCGTATACAAGCACGACAGCGGGATGTGAGAGATCTCTTTCGAGAGACGTCGGGGAGAAACAAAGCGAGAAAGCGCATCGACTGGTTTGCGGTTCCGCCGTCGCGTCGGTCTGGTTACATCTTTCTGGGAAAGTCTGTAACTCGCGCGCGAGAGAGGCCCCGATCTATCTCGCGCGAGCAATAAATCTTCGGCACACTTGGAGGCAGAGAGGATCATGCATTCGGTCCAAGGCTCGGCTCGTCTCGTCTCAACCGCTTATGACAATATGTATTACCAGCGGCGAATACCGGTCGTACGCGGTACAGAAGAGCGATGAGGAATGAAACAAAACATTTCGTTGTCTTAATACATACGTGTTACACCGTAAAAAAAAAGCGACTGAAACTTCGGACAAAGTGTGTCTGCAGCTTTTTTCCAGACACACTCTTCGGAACTTTCGGAAAAAAGCGATTTTGATGATTAAGACAGATTGTTTAAAATTTTTTTCGGGCACCCAGATCTGAAAATTCGGACAAAAATGTGTTTGAATATTTAGAAAAATTTTTACAGTGTATATGTGATTATTTCATTGTGCAATAAAGCTAGGGTTGCTATGATAAAATTTTCAAAACTAGAATTTATAGCCCATAAATTTCGGACATATACAAAAATACGAATAGGTTAACAAGTTGGTTATAACAATAAATTAATAATCATTTTATCTCGTTTTCATTAGTACTTATCGTTAGAGTAAAATGAATAAATTAAGCATGTTAAATTTAAAAGAAGTTTTATTATTAAATACCTATTTATCTTACTGTATGTGGTTAATTAAATTTAAAAAGCAAAGTATTTAAGAATATCCTTAAATCCCGGACACATTCGAAAAATCCCCACAAACATCCCCGGTCACCCTAAAAAGAGGACGATGTCTGGGGAAAAAAAGGACGTATGACAACATTAAATAAAACGATAAAACAAACAATTCCATAGTTATTGACCATTGTTTTTTATCCTAATTTTGTGAATAAATGAGATTTGATAAAAACATATATCTCCTTCGCATGTCAATCTTCTTCCTTGTCTTCACAAAATATTAACTTGGTTATTTAACGGTTATGTAATTAGTAAAATCCTACATACAAACGATATGATTGATTCTCGTCGTGAAGCAACGCGGTCTCGAACACAACCGCATCTACTCCAATCTGGTACAATCGTGAGATTCGAGACTATGCACGTCGGACGGAGATTAATAATCCGGTTAAGATTGCGATAGAGGAATATTTAAAGACGAGATGACGCGTTCTATTAAAAACACGCTTTACGAAACAATCGCGTATACATCAGTAGATTGCGAATAGAAACATTTAAAATGAGGAGAATACGCAATTATATATGAAATAATAACTTAAGTCGTTCATCTATCGAGAAATCAATGGGACATTCATTTACGTTAACGCAACGTGTACCAATGTCGTGATACTTATCGTCAGACGACGAAAGACAAAGGCGAGTGAGAAACAATAAAGAGAATGTAATGCAATTATGTTAACACACTGCGCGCCGCAGAAACGCACTCGTCCCACGATCTTGAGAAAATTCTCGGAAGAAAATTGCATATGAAAAAAAGGCATTGGATCGCGAGTAACGCACACAAGTTAATCGTGCAGTCATTGCCAGGAGTGACATTACACTCGCGATCTCCCACGAGAGGTGAGATAATGCGCTCTCTGCCCCGTCCAAGTATCTATCATCTTCGATCTGTAGTTAGAAAAATACAGTTGTAATCTACAAATAATTATTCACTATCGTGCAACACGCTCGCGATAAGTGCTCGAGGCTGTTGCGAAGAAATTGTTTCTAGGCGCCTGCCTTCGAGGTGATTTTCACACACAACGAAGAAATTTAATTACGTATGTACTCGTGTTGAAGAATTGCAAGTGATTAGACAACCGGTACAGACGATCGATAATACTCGTACGCAATAATGATAAGCCTCTTCAAGATTAGAGAAGAGAAGTCTGCCTCTTGAGGATTGTATCCGAGAAGAATGTTCTTTCGAAAATTTATATTATTTTAATAAAAATTTATTATAATAAATTATAATAAAAATATAAAATAAGATAAATGTAAAATAGATATAAAATAAAAAGATAAAATATTATAATTAAAATATAATATAATAAATCTATAAACTTTCTCTTTCGTAGAGTCGCAATCAGTAAAGCTTTCCGATTATTAAAATCTATCTATAGGCACAGAAATTATAATAAATAAACGAGAATATAAGTTGAGATATTTTTATGGTATATGTAGCTATTATCGGATTTTTTGAAAATTGCCAAATTTTTGCGTAATCATAACGCAACGCATCGATAAGGTTTGCCTCTTAATCTCCAGTACTATCTAACGATTTTACGTCCTCGAGGGTTATAATCGCCTAACCCGAGGGTTCTTCGAACCCGGCCTAGCTCGAAGGTACCGTTCGTCAGGGTCAATGCGGCGAGGAGAACCGGAACGGTAACGCCGGACTAGGTGACGTTATTAATTGGTTAATGGGAAGAAAAGAGCGGCTGGGTCGACGAAGTGAAGGAGAAAGAGGAGGAGGGAGGAGATCGGTACGCGGTCGAACGAGATGGAGGAACAACACACAACGGCTGGCGTGTTGGCCGACGTTGACCGTTGGCGTGGTCGAGCTGAAAGGAGCGGTCCCCTGGTGGATTAATTATCATTACCCTCGTGCAGGGAATGAGATCGTGCGTACCCCACCTAACCGAACCTTACCTTACCTTCGCCGTGACTGGCTACCGCGCCCGTATCACGACCCACTTCTGATCTCCTGGATATAACGACAGATCGGGTCGATTAAGAGAAGGAGAACGTCGAGCGCACGATAAACGGTAATATTTTCGGCGGCAGCAATTTCTTCGGGGTATATTAACGACATCAATATGCTGTTAAAATCTCACAAGATAAATAAAAATCATTTCCACCTCCTCTATCGTTATTATTGAACAGATTGAACAGAGTGTCCATGCGCGTGAAGTTTATCTGACATTGATTAACTAGAAAATTAAAATATTTATATTTTTCACGGGAATATTCTTTTTTCATCAAATCATTAATCTTTTCAAATTTTCTAGGAGAAACAAATGTTAGGTAATAAAATTGTTCGTAGAAGCTAGAAAGATCAATCGTCAAACTAATGAAGAAAAAGTATTAGAAATAGCATGGATTCCAGAGAACCTAACAAGAAACGGTAGCTAAAGCGGCGCTCATTAGACGTCTTACGTTGTATCGTTTTCATCTGAACCGATTGACGGTTTCTTCGTTCGCCATATAGTATTCTACGCCGTGAAAGGGGGGTTAAAGCGGATGACGATCGTAGGACGATTAGCCGGGACACTCTCTATCCGCGCGTTGGTTGTTCGCCGGGAGAGATGTGGGCGATACACACGACGTGACGTTTCCTCGTCAGTCTCTCGCTCATCGGATCGCTCATTGCGTTAGACATCAACCCGAGTTAAGTTAGGGGCGTCTCTCTATCACGGTCACGTACCGACACGCTCTTCCCTTTCATCCCGAACGGCTAACGATGCCCATTAAAGCGCGATGCCGAGTCTTCCTGACTAATCGTATCTCCATATCTCGTATAGATCCACTATTCGTGTTTCACGGTATCCTCCAGTTTGTCAGCCGAATCGAGAATGCGGTAAAAATACCAACTGTCTATAACATCCGATAGCCGCGCGTGCAGTTGGAGACGGGAAGACAACGGTGGGGAGACGTGAATGTACCGGGAGATGCGTTTTAACGCGACAGATAGAATGAACGTGCCGATGCGTACCGGAGGTGGGTAAGACGAGAAGCACGCGGGTCCTTTAAAGGAGAAGTGCCTATCCGCTTGCCGCATTTTCAATGCGTTAAAGTGAACCAGCTGGTTGAGATCGGTAAGCTTTAGCGAAACGATGGAGAGATGTGAGCGAGAAAATTTACAATTTCCTCTTCGCCGTATGATATTTATTGCATCTCGCGCGATAAAAAAGGTCTTTAATGAGATTAAAATATATCAATATTAATATCAAAATTAATATTAATATCAATAAATATTAAAACGGGCAAATAAGAGCCACGTGCTGGAAGAAAGACGTAATTAAACAAAATTATATAAATCTATTTAAATACAGTTACGTTCATTAATTATAAATTCGTTACACTTTTCGTTTCGTTTCGTTTATATTTTTTTAACGTTAATTATATTAGCGTTATGAGGATCGAGTTTGACACTTGACGTCTGTTTCATCCCTCCCAACAACTGTCATCGATGGAAAGTCTCTCGAATTACAGATTCACGGTTGATATTCTCGGATGTAATTGTTATTTATATAGTTTTAAAGTATGTTCTCTTTTGTAATTAAATTTTATATTATTATTTCCTATTCTTATTTATTGTACTTTTTTATACTGAGGATGGCTCAATGTGGGACATAAATGTATAATTAATAAATGTAACTGTATTTAAGAAGATTTACATAATTTTGGCGTCTTCCTCCCGGCGCGTGACTCTTATTTGCTCGTTTTAATATTTATTGATATTTATTATTTAGAAGCTTTACATATTGATATTATGATTATATATCAATATTCTAACATAAGATATCGTAGATCAATTAAATAATGGGCGCGAGATCAATGAAGCGAACGACACGCGTCGCTTCAAATTATCTATAGTCGATATCTTAGGAGAGCGAGATCTCTGATTCGGCTGTAATGAGCGTGTCGTAAGTGCACGCTCGCGGGAAAAGGTGAGAGCAGTTCGTGTAGTTTCGCTCGCGTGGCACTTTCTTGACGATGATCGACGTGAGTCGAGCGAGATGAACAGTCCCGCGGATGACCCGAGTCTCGTGTTCCTGCAGGAGGAAGAGGAACCATACGAGCTCGCTTGAAGAAAGATTGCGCGGTTGAATGACGTAAGCGCTAGCAACCTAGATCTGCCACCCGAGCGATTACGAGGTAGTATCGGAGAAAGCGGGAGGAAGAAAATAGAGGGTCGCCCATTCATCAAGCTGTAACTCGAAGAGGGAGAAGGAAAAGGACGCGTAGAAATGATTCGTTCGTCGTTCATGATTAAAATAAGAAGAGAAAGAAAGAGAAGGAAATAGAGTCGGCCGTGACGACCGTGTCGCCGATGTTTCATGATTCCAGACCTCATCATCGCGCAATCATCTCCTCAAAGCGGCCCGCGCATCTACCACGTTTCGTAATCAGCCTTAAACGATAACAAGATACGCGGCGAACGAAGCGAAGCGAATCAGCTTCGGGGAAGTGAGGTACGCGCGTAACACGTGCTCATCGCACACGCTTCGTTCGTAGGTAGACAGGTAGGGTGGAACTTCATAAAATCGAGAGATATCGCGCTACCGTATAACGCGTGAACGCGTTCATTGCAGGAATTCTCCATATGCGTTGAGTTGATCTAAAAGTATGTACGAATATATCCCTAACGATATTTATACATATACAAACGTATACAGGAGGATGTTATAAAGATATATAAAAGTATATAAATTGAAAAAAATGTGATATAAATAGAGTAAAATTGATATTTTTTAAAAATATTTTTACCTGTATTTGCTAATAAAATGAAAGAAGAAAATTTTAAAATACTTCGCGTGCAGGAAATAATCACGGTTTGTGCGATAAATCTCTCGTTTGTGAAATTGCGGATGATCATGTTCCTGCGATTGTGCGTGCTTGCGCAATCGATTAAAAATGTCTGAGATAAAGAATGGCGTATAGGAATTTAATGAAACTGAGAGCGCGCATCCGTTTATACAAGGACATGCCATTTAAAAATCGGCGTGACTTTATGCGCGTATCAGTACACAATACGATGCGGAAAAAAAAGTTTGTGCAATTTATTTATATTATATGATCAAACAGACTTGTGTGCGCACTCGAGGCTATCCTATATTTTTTGCAAATTAAAGAAGAATAACGCGCTATTAGTCTTCTCACATTTAAAACTTGAAAGAACTATTATTTCCTTTCTTACTCATTAATATTCTTCAACCAGTATTTCACTTTTGCCTGTGTCCTTTTCCTTCTCGTCGGTCGTAATGTCAACTAAAAGACAGCTCGTGCAGCATGAAATTTAGCGGGAGCATTAATTTCGTTTACCACTCGATTAATTATGTTCATACGCGGACGGTACAGCGGGACGCGTGCATGTATAAATATAAATTGGTAATTCTCGTTACATCGCTCGTGGCATATGAATGCGGGGGTTCGCGGGAGTTCAACGATATTCGGAGCAGGAATTATGGTGTTCGTGCATAAAATGGAGGCAGCGGCTACGGGAGAACCTGTTGCCGCTTCTAAGATCACGAAGGCGATAAGACCGAAAGCGGAGGTGGAATCTCACCCGCGGTGTAATTAAGCTCTGACCTATAACGAGGTATAATTAGTCATAGCCCTAACGAGCTGAACGGGAATCAATCGATAGAGTCGGCGATATCACGCCGAGACATCCAGCCGAGACATTTGCCGATCTTTGATCTTGAAACCGGCACATAAAGATAAAATCGCGGACATTTTATCGTAGGATCTGTAACGCGCTCCGTAAATCTAAAGCAACATTATGACAATCCTTGAGACTTGAATAAATATCGATGTTATTGCTCGACGAAGATTTCTACACAGAGAACAATATTAACATCTCTATCTTGAGTCTCGAAATTAATTCTGATTACACGCTATCAAATAATTATTGCGCAACGATTGTGTTCGCTTCATAGAATAATACTGTAAAAATTCTGTATGATTAAGTCCATTAGAATTATCATCAATATATCCAAGCTCTAACATTATCATCGACGAGCGTTTTCCTAGTAAACGACTTAACCGTTGACATACATTATCCTTAATTCAATCGCTCTCGACGTTGTTCATGCGAGCGTGCGCTAACGAGAACGGTAGCCGAAAGAGATATACTAGAACGATCCCCGAAGAAGGGCAACGAGACTTATAGCATGGCGAAGACACGCCGCGAGAGTTCAATCAGTTCTGGGATTTACTTGCACATTTCGGCCCGTGGCTCACGCCTATTGTTCCCCATTCACCGCTCGTGCGTTAGCAACGAGTCGCCAGATACGGTGAGTGAGAGGCAATAGGCGTGAGTCACGAAATCTGGCCAAAATGTGCAAGTAAATCCCAGCACTAATAAGACATTGATTACAGCTCGACTTTGGAGAGCGACCAGCTGTCGATACACATTGCGTGCACATCGTATACATCGTCTTTCCCGCGTTGTTAGCGACCGCCTGGCGATTACAATGTCCATAAATACGTAACGGCGTGTAGGATGCGGGCAGCCTTAACTAGTCGGGAATATGTGGTAACGTGATGTCGAAGCTGGAAGGGTTCGACGACCGCAGCGTGGAAAACGTGAGCGATAGCTCGCAAACTCAGATTGTTAATATGCGATCGCGTATACAACCGTACGAAAAATAGAGGAAAGAAAAGGGCAAAAAAAAATGGGAAGAAATAAGATATATACACGTTGTTGTTAGATCGTGCACAGATGATTAAGGAGATATAACACGTATATTACCGTAACAAAGTTCAGATATCGTTCAGATTGTGTAACGGCTTGTGACGTCACTAAAAGCGAGGTCATATACCGTTTCGTTTCTTACGAATAGAATGCCTTTCCATTTTTTTTTTTTTTTTTTTTTTTAGTAAATTGACAGTTTGATGAATGCTTGTTGAACGATTATTATTTTTATATTTCTCGTATTGAAACGAACTGATTCGAGAAAAATTGAAATATGACTGAAAGCGTTTGCTAACCGTCCTGCTTTCAATCGTTTCTAATTAAATGCACATTTGACGAACACGCCTCGGAACATTTCTATCCGTAAATGACAGAAGCTATACAAGATAGAAGCTTGAGGCCATTTCGCGATTATCGGGTTCGTATACGCTTCTAAAACGTACGGTAGCGATCTGTCAGACGGAGAAAAACGGTGTTAGGCCCAAGTAAGAACGTACGTGTCTCTCCTAGTTCACGTTCATGTGGACATATCTGCGTGCTCCTGCGCGCCTATATAGGATGCAGGAGAAAGCGCGCACGTGGCCCCCAGGTTAATTAACGTTCTGGCGATTAGTAGGCGCTGACCACGTGTGGCCGATCATTAAATCGATCGACGAATCGCAATAATTTCGTGAAAACCCTCGGGCACTTTGTCTACTGCCCGCGATAAAAGGCTACTTTCTAAGTATAATTTGCACTCGCCATAACAAATTCGGATTTATTCGTCCGAATGGAGACGTATATCATTAATTACTGAATAATTGCGATTATTAATTTGCCGGAGGACGTACGTGAATTTGTAAAACGCTACTTCGTTCCGAACGAAATGCGACATCAGATATCGATTCTTATATTTCCTTATTTTCAGTGTATTTATCGGATAAAAAATATATATATTAATAAATATAATTACGTGTAAATTTTTTATTAATTATATAATGAATTATTTCAATACAGAATTTTATTAAATAAAATTTTATTAAATAATTTTATTAAAAAATGTTATTAAAGAATTTTATTAAATAAAATTTTATTAAATAAAATTCTATACTTCATTACATAATTAATATGAAATTCGCACGTAATTTTATATTTATCGTTAATATATAAAAAGACATTTCATTTATAGCGCACACACATAACGATAACTCAAAGTAAGATATGCGAATCGTATCGATTTATGAGGCATCGAAAACCATAAATTGGCTGGTTTTTTCCACGGTGTATTACCTTCTAATATTCATGCCGACACACAGCTCGCAATAAGTCGAATACGGGCCATTATGGACACGATTCATCGATATCATATGGCGAAATGACTACAATCACATCAAAATATCTGGAACGATCTACACGTGAACAAACGGGCCGCATTAGCGTCAGTCGACGCGCTTTTCATCATTAATTTCGTAAATACCTATAAATGCCCATGTATAACTGAGCGCGGAGCTATCATTATAGATACTTAGAGACGCAAGTATAACGTACAATCAGCGCGTAAAAGCTGCCACGATATCACTGTTTAAAATCGACAGTTGCCGCACGCTTGGTGTAAATATACTTATATAACACACTTAATTAATTTTGTTAACTGTCTTTATCGCTAAGTATTATATGTTGGTTTCTGAACAAAAAGTATTAATAATTATATATATCAAAAATAGATTGCGATTATACTAATCGAAAATTATAGGATCTTATGTCATCCAGTTAACTCAATTAAATTGACATCGATAATTTATTTATTTATTAAATTAATTTATTAAAGAGTTTAATTATTAAAATTTTTGATATCAAAAAATTGATATTGCGATAAACAAATAATAAAAAAAAAAAAAAACCTGTAAAGTTAACCAAAAAGAAGAATCTGTATAACATAGAGGAAGCGTCCAATCGCACAACAATACAATCATTTTTAATGATCTCCAACTTCATCGATCATCCGTCATAGAAACATCATACAATCCTTTCCCAAACATATCCGACGTCTATGTCGGGGCAACCCTCGGAATCGAGCGTGGCCGATGAAATTATAGATTGATCGACATAGAAGGAAGCGTTTCGACTCGAAGCCGCAGGAATCTGGAACAAGAACGTCCTGCATCATTCGACGCGCGCACGTTCGTAATCGACGCGGCGATACGCGGCGGGTATTAGCGCCTATTAATGATTAATTGACCAGTGCCAGGAGGCGCTTACGTGTGTGAAGGTGCTACACGTTAGTTCCAGTCGGCGAGAACGAGAGGTCGACCCGGGTCAGATCATGCCTCGCGCCGAATCGTTAGAAAGTCCGCGCTCTTGCGGTCTCGCCGTGCCGCATACGCTGCGTAGTATACGTTGCGAGTTGGGAAAAAGAGATCCATCCATCGGCTCGATGGCTCGTCCCGATTGCGAAGCGGCACGCTTCGTGCGCGTTGTTAGCGCGAGTAAATGCGATAAATACGATTTGCCGCACAGAGAGTTTGATCGGGAAATTCTTGCGCAATTGAAGATCTCACTCTGAAGAACCGACGCGTTTGAATCAGATTTTCATCTCATCAATATAAGTAACGTATAATAAATAATAGTTTACGACTTATCATCTCTTAGAAACACGATGATTTTGCAGGATTTTAAATAGTCACAGAATGAAAAAAGGATGTCGTGACAGTTGACGATTAATCAGGATGTTTATTCAAATCTTATAAAAAAAAATCCCTGAAAATATTTTGATCTTCTGGATATTTTTGTTCAAAATTCCAGGTAAAAAAATATTTATTAAGTAATTTTAAATTCTAATACGAGTGCAACCTGTTGCATCGATAACCCATGGAAATTTAGCAATATTGTAAAGCTCTTGACGTGTTACTTTTCTGTGTTTTCTGGAAAACGATGATATTTAGAAGCCAGAGGTATTGTTACTTTTTTTATAATTCTGCATGCGGTAGATTTATAAATTCCTGCAAAATTAGCTATAGTAATTTGAAAAGTTCCAGTTGCGTTAGAAACGGTCGATAATAACTGATGTATCGGTGTTATAGCATTGTTCTTAAAAAACATTTCAAGATTAGATTCAAGTAAGTTTTCCTTCGAAGATGGATAAAAAATATAAATAAAAATGTTTCCGATCAATTTCGTTCGATTAATCGGAATCCAAAAACCGAGAAACGCTCGATTAAAGCATAATCGAAGACTGATCTTGAATAGTTGACAAATATCGAACCGATAAAACGCTAGCGACAAACGAATACAACGGAGGAGCGTACGTGGGACGTGAGGGGACACTGTATCCTTCGTGTGCTCCGCATCACGGAAGACATATGGACCGGGTCGATCCACATTCATGACTTTCTAACGATCCAGGACGGAACGATCTTATGTCAGCCAGGACGCGTAGTCGCGCTTATGTATGCAGCGGTCGCTTTAACCCCCTCGTTCGAGTCTTTCGAGCAGACAGAATCTCTTATACCCACTTGACGTTCTCCCCGTTGCGATAAGTTACACCTACGTACCCCATCAGTCCCTAGCAATCAACGACATATATATCGTTAAAGGAATATATTACAATTACTTTTACTCTTCGCGTTTACATGATGCATAATAGTTTACGGATCTTATCCTTCAGGAAAAGTTTCGTCGAAATTTTAAGAAATAAAATTGCGAGGATTAAAGTTTTGAATCTAACTACAATAATTTTAATCATTTAATATTTGTCACACAAATCAAATCGTATAAATAAAATCTTTTCGGACTATGCATAGAATTTATAAATATGATTGATAAATATTGAAATTTCTTGCATTGTTAATAGCGCGTGTCACATATAATCCTAGTAATATGTTCATTATAATTATTAATATATCAAAGTAGAATTGATCACTTCAAATTTTTCTACGTCGTAAAAATAAATACTCAACGTACAAAGTATTAATTATAAGTACTTGTATAAAATTTTGCAACGATAATTTTTCACGTTTATTTATCCGTTTCGCATCGTTGATTCGAACGAAAATAAGCGTACAATTCGTAATAATATTGTATAAGGTTCATCGCCATAATTCGAACTGATCTACGGAAGGCTCGCTTTTGCCGTTCAATTGACGGCATCCTTTTCGCGATTATAATCTCGAAAATAATAATATAATCATCGATAAAAATAAAATATAAAATATTTAAAAAGATATGATATATTTAAATATTTAAAAATTTTATATTTCTAAAATTTTATATTTATAAATTTTATTTTATTTTATTTTTAATTTAATTTTTATTTTTGATATTTAAATTTATTTAAATATTAAAATATTATAATCATCGATACTATATAGTATCGATGCCATAATTCCGAGAGAATCCATTGCGGTACTCGAGATGAGCATCGAGATCGTGCTCTTTGCACTCGAAATTCATCGTGATAATTTGACAGTGAATCGAATATTGCATGCGCAAAATATTCAAATGTAATTGACGATCGCGTACAGAGGATATTACGGCTCCACTTTATAATCCTTAAACGATTTATTTAGATTTCACTTTTACGTATTTTAACGATCCAATATTGCGTATTCGCGCGATCGTTACACTTGCATTAAACCGGACATTAATAACAGACAAACGCACAAATTGCCGCATTAATTATCGCCATTTTCATGATATTATCTCGTGATATAATTAATTATAATATGATCGAGTCCGCTCATATACAATATTATATATATAATATATATTATATGTTTTTAATATATCGAATTTTAAAGAATTCATTAATTCATTTGCAAAATCATTATCAGAGATTATCCCGAGATTATAATATGTGCTCGTTACGGATGACGGTACCAAGATTCCTCTCGAACACTGATTCTCTCGAGAAGTGTAGCGAGGTCCCTGGGGGCACGTCAGTTTCGATTATCCTCGGCAATCGTTAGGCCTCGTTCGGATGCTCGCGCGCGTGTGCTCGTTCGCGCGAACGCAGTCGCGGTCCTCGAAACGTCAGACTGTCAGGGTCGGAAATTTTTGCGCGGGCGCCCACCTCTTGTCATGCATATTCATGAATATTCGAATGTAATCGAACGCCGAAGCGGCGGTAGAAGGAGACAGCGGGGTTCTCGAGTACTTCGATCAGCCGTCGACTCGATTCAAGAATGACGAGGGCCAACCATGAGAGCATATATAGATAAGAGAGGCCGCTCTTCTTGGTGAACCTCGTCGCAAAATACCGAGACGACCGCCGTGCACTTTATGCGAGCCCCGAGACGACACATCGATCCTTATCTCGCGAAGGATACCGCAGAATCGGGTACTGCGACGTGATCGAATTTAATTTCGACACGGACCAATAAATTTCCTTCGTTAAAATATATTTACTAATAAGTATATCGGATGTTCAATCTCATCAATTGGCGACGCAAAGATTTTTGAAAAGTTCGACGTTGACGTTATATTCGCCTTAAGCTATTCTAGCTATAAATAACTATAAATATTAATAATTTTTACCGAAAATTTCACAAAAGATACTTCAAATTATATTTTTTGCGATGTTAATAACACGATTTAACAAAAAAAAAAAAAAAAAATACAATTATTTATTAGAAAAAAATCCTTAAAAATAGTCTTTTTTTTTTAGCCGTTGCGCTCGGTTTCGTTTCTTAATAATAATGAAATCTTTATCAGATTTATATGAAGGAGCCGCCATAAATTTGTATCGAGTCTTCATTTTTTATTGCGAAATAACTTCCCAATGTGAAATGAGAAGATATTGCGACTCTCGTGACACGGATGAGGAATTTTTCTATCGCGGTGAAGTCATGGTTCTTGCTATCTGTCAGGTGTGAGTGAACGGTGTGACAGCCGGAGGAATAACTTCTGTCACGAAGTCTCGCGAGGAGTGGCGCGGTTCGAGAGCCCCCCGCTCCGTGACCCCGTCGATTCGCGAAGTGGAAGAGATCGTATCGTGTACGTGCGAGATAAGCGTGTCGGGTTATCTATAATTAATCAATTTGCGTCTACCAGGCAGCAGCTCGATAATTACATCTCTCCGTTTTATCGCGAATTATGAAACCATTCATCGTACGGTTCTCGACGATCGCGAGTAAGGACGGGGTCGAGAAAGTGGACCGCGCCCCAGTTTTAAGACGAGAGGTCGTTACCGTCTAGTAAAATTACGCGCTTCTAAATAGAGAAAAACGAGCGAAAACATTTGAATAAATATGTGATCGCGAATAATTTCAATGGACATCTGAGAATCACGCCCACGTCTTTCCAAGGAGATGAGGAATGTATTAAGTGGTTCATAAAACTGTCATTGCGAGCAGTTGCAAGTGGCGAGATCGTGTTCGCGCATTTCGCTTCGAACGATAAAGAAATAAAGAGAGAAAAGAAACAGATACAGAGTGAAAGAAAGAGAAGGAACAAGAGGAGAAAGTGTAGACGCTATAAACTAGAGAGGGGGTGGAGGGTCGACGTTAGCTTCGAGGGGTCATTATAGAACTCTCGTTGGCGCTCCGTCTCGCCCTACTCGCTAATGTCAGACTGTCTAGATTGATTGATGTCAGATCATTCGAAGTCTTCTAGATCGCTTTGCTGCCTCGAGAAAATATTGCGCGATGGACCGCAACGAGCGCGTCATTACGGGGTTGACTTTCGAAATATTAAATTTTCCAATTAAAAATAGGAGTATACATATTATCCGAAGCATAATTTTACGAATCACTGGAATCTTATATGGTTTTTTTTTTTACTTTAATAAATAAGTGAACCTTGTCGCGTAATAAATTATTAAAGTTGATTGTTATATTAATCATTCTTTTCTTGCCGCCAAAAATATCTTTTCTTTCAAATTTATAGAAATATTTCGCAAACAAAATTATCGCAAAAAAATTTATAGAGAAATAGCACGAAAAATAATGTATCTGCATCAAATCGTCTGCGATTTGTCTCGCAGAAAATAGCGTCGTGGAAAAAAAAGGTTCCGCTTGACTTACCTGTGCGTACTCGGCGCAGATGTCGATCGACGAGACGTAATTGACGACGTCCTCGATGGTCCAGCGATTCACGGCTTGTCCGTCGCCGCAAGGCATGTGAGCATAGAGTGTCGGACACCTGACTGGCGGAGGTGTGATTGGTCTCGCGATAGGTTTCGGCTTGGGAGATACGCTTTCGGATCTTCTTGTTTCCGGTCTTTGCCGCTTGCGAGGTGCGAAACCACCGGGACTCGAAAGGTCCAAAGGACTCGTCACTCCCGCGTCTCTTTTATTCGCACCTGCGTTTTAAATCAAAATGTTGTTAGCTAATCTTTCTTGCAGTTGGTCATCTCAATATTCTTGATTTACGAATACTTCTCAATTAATATCAGAATTAATTTCTCCTTAATTTCAAAAGAATGTCAAAATATCGATTGTTTTTAAATATTACAATATAAATTATAAAAAACATGTGTAGAATAAAAAATAAACAGGAATTAAAAAATAATTATTTGCGGCAGATAAATGGGACTTCTCTTATCTGTAAACAAGGTCTTATTTTTTGATATTTACCTTTGAGATATGTTTCCAATTCAGCAGCGTTTTGAGCTGCATTGGCAGTGCGTACCATGTGAAGAAGAGCCTGAGTAGAAGACATATCGATCATAGGCGGGAACACGGGATTGCCGAAGAGACTATCCTGTTTCTGTTCTTTCGGATCTTTGTTGGAAAGAGGGGAGGTCGTCGGGACAGTCGGTGGTTGCGGTGCCCCTAAAGGCGCCATCAGACCAACAAATGGCGTCGCCGCGGTCTTGAAAGCCGGAAACCTCGGATCTAAACCCGGAGGATATCCGTTCCTTGACGTGCTGAAGTAACTGAAACAATCAATCGGTTTTGGTTATGAAACTTCTTTCTTGTGTAAAAAAAAAAGAGAAAGATTCAAAAAAATATATACTTCTACTTTTTTTAAATGCTTTTACAAGCATTTTAAAAAACTCTCTAATCTTCGATAAAAAAATTTTAATAAATAAAAATGAATATATTACAATTTCTGATATTTTAAACTGTCTTAATGTCAGATGAAGAGATCCGAGACACTTCGATTATCTAATCTCCAAATTCGATAGATTAACGTACAGATTAAATATGACAAGATGCAAATAGGCATGCAATGAATTGGAATATAAAACTTTCTCCTTCAAATGTCAAGAAGAATGAGCATCGCACAACTAGAATCTGTTTGGTGTTTAACTGATCAATTAAGTATTCATCTGATCTGCTTCCAACAAGTGCTAGAAGATATAATACAAAGCTGAAAAGTCAACGTACGACGCGAACGGACAACCGGTTTTATACGAGAGTAAGATCAGATCCTTCGGTTATTCTTTGCGTCTTACAAATCTTGATCACTTGACTCATCTATTTTCAGCATTCAAGTCTCATTTTTTTTTTACAACAACGTCTCGCGGTCTTCATCGATCGATAAAAGTCAATATACTCGCGTGTCACGTTTCGACGAAAATATTGAAAGATGTTTTTGCGAAATTATTTTCCTTTAATCACATAAGACATTATGATAGATACGACGTCAGAATCGATAAGACGATATTGAACGAGTAATATCTATATGCCGATCCTTCATCGTATATACGATTCGATTAAAAATAAAATCAAAACAATATTATTATTGCAATGTATTTTTTTTTTTTTTTTTTTTTTTTTTTTTGGTATCATTATTATATTAATCCCGTAATCAATACGAAAAATATAACTATTAAAAAAAATTAAGTGTAATAAATAAAGTAAGATAGACGTACTCGTTGGGATTGGCATTGTTGTATTTGGCGGCGAGACTTCTCATGAAATCGCTATAATTTCGCCCCATCATCTGTTCCATATGCTTGAGATGATGGGATGGCGGTGGACCCTCGGGTCCTCCCAACGGCGTAGCATTTGGCGGCGTCCCCGGATGACTCGACGAAGAAGGCGTCACGCTCCTCGACGATGTCGAGTTATTGTCAGGCGTGAGTCGTTCCGTTTTAACCTGCAACGCGACACAATTGCCCTTCTTTAAACGAGACCTCACCGTGCGCAACCGGATGCGATAATGCGAAGATGAATACGGAGCAATTAACCGGCAATAAAGAGAACAGAAGTACTAATTAGCAGATGATAAAGACAAACGCAACGGAAGTACACACTTAATATTGCTTGATTTAATTAAAAAAAATACCAATTGTTAATGTTTTTATACATCAACTTTTTTTGCAAAAAATTAGATTAATATTGTATATAGGCGATAATTTGTTATAATTCTAATATAATTTAAGATATCTATACAAACAGAGTTATGTGTAAATAACACTACTTTTATATAATTATAAAAAGTATCTCAATTTATACATTGATTTTTAAATTTTTTCAAATTTTCAACTTCTGTTGCTCGATTCGTGTATTTTACCGCGCGATGACATGTACGATTAATAAAATTTGAACTCTTAAGTGTCTTCTCACGTAAAGCTGCCAACGGCACGTTTGCGAATTGTTCATTTCATCTTATCCGCAATAACAATAATCTTACTATCTTTACTACTTTACTGTCGTGCCTCATGTTTGAATATTGAAGGCCGTAACCTTCAACAATACATCTTTACAAGAAAAACAACTTTAGTTAAGTATCGATACCGATCTTCGCTTGCACGTGGAAAGTCCCTTTATATATTATGTTTAAAAATATTCATTTCTATAAAATACGTAATAATTGATGATTGATCGAAAAATAAATAATTGGCTGCTTTCTAACTCTACGAGTTGTATACGTGCAACGCAAATATTAATTTTAACTAATTAAAATGCTTGAAACAATAATAAACGATGAGATAATGAAACAGATAATTACAATTAATAATTATTATTGTAAATCTATTTTCTGCGATAAAGAAACGTCTGCTTTTCCATTGTGTCACCGATTGTCATATGATCGATATCATGCCCGCGCGACTATACTTAAAGACTATAAATGAGTATATAAACGAGTATATGAGAAAAAAGATTGTTTCGTTTCTCTCGAGACGGATCAACGACGGGCCACGCCCTCGGTCGTGAGGGATACTCGTCGGCAGCTGCGGCGCGCGATACGTTTCGCTCCGGGTAAGATCCGAGGCGGTAGGAAATATCTCGGGTACATTAATTCCCGGGAACAGATTGCATCTGAGATATGGTAATGAAGGTAACGCGTGGCGTAAGAGTTGACTCCTCTTCGGCGACGCGACGCGGCGAGAGAGCGCGCCGTGACACTAAGAAGAACGAGAGTCGATTGGCGTAGAATAGGGTCTCCGAGAGCGCGGTCCGAGAGGATTCCGTGGCCGCCTCTCGCACAGAGAGGCCACGGTAAATCTCTTTCTCGCCTCCAGACCTCTTCCTGACAAGGGACTGCTTCAGGCTCACGAAGCGGACACGATCTCGTATATACCTATATTTCGAATAGAGGTTTGCTCGGCGATACCTTCGGGCCTCGATAGAGAAAATACGC
Organism: Polyergus mexicanus; assembly: GCF_030449975.1. Lineage (NCBI taxonomy): Eukaryota > Metazoa > Arthropoda > Insecta > Hymenoptera > Formicidae > Polyergus > Polyergus mexicanus. The sequence continues at coordinate 581,230 of NW_027223344.1, forward strand.
GAGAAGGCGAGAAGTAGCGATCGGTGGCGCGAGGTAGCAACAGAACTTTGATGCACAAAAGTCATCTTTTTTTTTTTTTTTTTCTTCAAATAAAATAATAGTTTCCACTCGATTGCAAGAGATGAACAGAATAATTTTGGAGTCAAAAAGATTTTACGATTTTTCTTTTTACATAATTATATATATAACAAAGAAATTATTATAATAAAATAATTAGATTACGTTACAGAAATAATATCTCGGTATTAAATTTAAAATATTGCGCGCACGTTTTTCGTATATACGATAAAATTTTTCACTACCGAGTATGCTTAATTTTTTTTTCCAGATAATATATTCCAAGCGAGAAAAAGATTAATTTTTCCGTTCGTATTTATCGATCTCGCTCGATTCACTCTAGCTGATTCTCGATACCAAAAGTTAATAAGTCAGGATGACGCTTGCCACACGCAAGGGATTAATTTCTCGAGTTGCTACCAAGAGTTCTTCCAAGATCTTTCTATTCATAAGGCTTACAGACCTGAGTTAGGAGAAATTCTCGCGTGTCACGGACGCTATTCTTTCTATCGATGATCATCAATTTTTTACCATCACGACTCTAAGCACTGCTAAGCACAACTACCAAAGGCTCTTCTTCACATCTTTTTTTTTCCTTTTTTTTCGGTCAAGTCGTTTACAGAAGCGTCGAACGGGTCGACGGATGTCAACGGTGGAATGACACTGCGGCTTTCGACGCGGTTGACATAGTTGCCGCGTGGTTGATTTTGAACGGGACTCTTCGCGTACACGTGTACGAAGCTACCACTCGGGCAACAGGAGCGATGGACTCTCTCGTCGAGAATATCTCCCCAGACTAGCGCACGTGTCCCCAAGTGCTCAAACACTCCACTTCACGGAAGAAGCAGCGGGTCTCTCGAAAAATTTGTACAACAAATCTCGCGTCCTCGCGGCAACTTGCGTCCTTCTCCCAATGAATAAAAAAAAATAAATAAAAATTCCAAACGACGCGTTCAATCACTCTCTACGTCAATATAGTAGGATTGTGTTTGCCCATATGTGCGTAGAAGTTTTGTGTACCGTGTCAAAATTTAACTCCAAACATCCATTGTGAATCTTTTTGGAAGCGAATAATCAGAAGTACCAAAAAGCAAATATTATTCGAGAAATATGAGAATATATTAAATAATTAATAATAATTAATATAACTATAAAAATGGCATAGCGTCCGCGATTTGTAAACGGAAAACACTTTCCACTTACTTGGGTAGTGTCGAGACCATTCTGATTCTGCCGCCTTCTACTCCTTGGCGGTCTGGGGGTCGCCGCACCAGACAGGTGGGCACCCTGAGGACTTCCGCCCCTGGCGTCGACCGCTGTGTTCGCTGCCAGGGTGGCCCCGTCGTTGTTTTCCGTGTGCGTACCTAAATCCGCCGCCTCTCCGCGGTCGCCGCCACGTGTCGGTCCCGTGCTCGCGGACACGTTTTCGCCCGACACTTCACCTGAAAAAATCAAACGGGCAAATACAATATGTATTAGTTTTCGATCTATAAAAAATATTAAAAGTACACGAATTTCCGAAAAGAATATTTATATTCCACTTGAGATTGTCGAATTATACGAGAGAAAGATTACGATATATGTATCTCTCAGGCACATGGCGATTTTGAGAAGCGTTCAAAAGTTTTAGCTGTCAAACGCAACGATCTTGTGTCGAGACTCTCAATATTGGACCTTTGACGAAGAGATAAATTCGTGGCATTTCCATCGCATTCGTTTCTCGCGGGATGGCTTCAGTTTCGTAACGAGACGATAATTCTCACGCTACATCGTAAAGCTTTCGGAACATCGCGCCGTGTAAACGGCGTCTTTCGACACGCCGGCAATTCGAATGAAATACATTAAGAGGGATAACCGTAGAACGCGATTACACACGGTGGCGGCGCTAGCCACCGGCGCTCAAGATTTACGCTCAATAAATGGTTCCATCCTGGCGCCGTTATCTTCCGCCTTGATCAGAGACCCCGGGGGAAGATCGACCGAAAAGACACGGGGAACGAGGAATATCGTGGGGGTCACTGTCCACTACCTAAAATATCCAATAAATTCTTGTCATCGTTAAACGCTTGGAATTTTATAGAGGCAGTAACTCGTCCATGTCGCCGAATTTGCCGATACGATCGGCCGCGGTTTAATGCAAACGACGATGCCGGCAGCGCGAGAGATACGAGAGCTTCGTATTTCGCAGCTTTTTCCGCACCCGGGTGTGCTCCGTTATTTTTTACTCATCTCCTTAGCGTGCGATCGAACGCGCTTCATTAGTCGATAATTATTCTGTAACAAATATATATTTTTTAAATGCCTAATAAAATATTTTTGCCTATCTATCGAAACGTGTCGAAGAGTATAACCGATTCATTAATTAAATTTTTATCGGATACTGTAGTTAAAGTATTTCATAATAATGCAGAATAAACACAAATTCTTCCGCACAAATTTTGTCGCAGTAAAGCGGTATCAAAAATACACGAACGGACACATTGTAATTATTTTTATAATGCCTAGAATTAGCACTTTTAGGCAGGCTGTGCTCAGCTGCTATCGCGTTACATTCTCCAATCCGGTTGTAGAAGCGGCTTTACATTTAAGTGGGATATAGGTAAGGGTAGCGATCGTAAAAGCCATTTCTACGATACTACCGAATGTCTTCATTATTTCGAGTTAAAATATTTACAACTGCCCATAAAAATTCCATTGAGCACTATTTGCTAGCGGGGAGATCGTTCTCGGTCCCTCGACGAGACGTTTAAAGGCGCGTTCTCTCTCTCTCTCTACACGCAACTCGCCATAAAAGAATAGTTATAAAATCGGAAACTACGCGGGCAGCAAACACATTGCACGCACATTGATCGACGAATCGGTTGCTAACGAGAATGATATAACGATACGTTAAATGACACGTTCGATGAGAAAGGTTTTGGAACATAACTTAATTAACTCTGATGAATTTCAGAATGAGGTCACATCGGGTCAATGATTTGTGGACTGTTAGATTGTATAATACCCTATTGAATATACAGTAAGACAGAAAATGTAGAATGTATGTTGATGAAAAAGACAGTTATATCATTTTATGAAGTTGTCGAAAACATAGCATGTCGGCAAACACGAATTTCGAATTCCTCGAATATAAATTTCTAATTACCAAGAAGTCGTACGTGTTGATATTGCGATAATATTTATTTCTCGATAGAAGATTCTATAGATCGTACGTTCCAAAATGTCATGTTTCGCGTATCGGAGACTTTTTTTCCTCGTATTTTCTCACGTTTTTCTTTTGCGAGATTTATATTGATGCGTCGATGGCACGTATGACAAATATCGTAACGACACTTGAGAAACTTGCAAGGGAGGAAGCCATTGTTTAAAGATCGTCCGAGCGTGTTTTGTTGTGTTTGACGATATTTGCATAGTAATACAAGAATTATCCGCAGCTATACTCGCGAGAATAGTTAAAGTTTAAATTCACAGAAACACGTAGAAAAATTTCATTGTCGTAGGACTTATTTTTTGTCAGAAAAAAAGATATAAATATAGATAAAAAAATAATAAAACTAACACACAGTACCTACGATGTGTGTATAGAATCTGCGGACCATGAGATATTTAAATTCTCCGATGATATTTCAGAAAATAAAAGAGAAACTTGTTTCAAAAATAAATTTCTTTTTTTCCAAAAACGAGCAGCAATATATTCCTAAACATATTGCACCGTCTAAAAGTTTCGCAGCCAGATAGTTTCCAATAAATACTATTGCCAGGGGACTTTGTTGCACGTAAACGAAGGAGGCTACAGCAGCGGGATATCTACGGCGATAATACTGAGAACCGCGCAAGGTCTGAGTGTGAAATATCGTAACGACGTGTTAAAATGAACTAACATGCAACGCACGTATCTTTCGCGACAATGCCCGCTCCATGAAGCCCGTACGTCAAGATTGCGCTCGTCAGCGGACGAAAGCATGAGTCAGAGTTGCACCGCGATACTTGGGCGTCTCGGACAAAATAACACATCGTTGTATGCAAGATGAGATATAATGCTAACGTTCTTCAATTGTATCGGAATCTTTAATCCAACGCGTCTGCAATTAGTAGAAAGTAGAAAGTACGACGTGCGAAGCGTACAGGAGGCAAAGAAACGATAATCTTACCGCAAACAGTAGTTTTGCGCCTCTGATTTTATCTTAATACACCGTATTTATCAAGACACGCGTGTAATTTTAACACCGGTTTTAGCGAAGCCGCTCGGTTAACAATTTCGTTGCCGGGCGAGACAGGTTCCGCGAGAAAGAAAGCCACCGAGAAGACAGCGAGATGGGACATCAGAAAGTCATAGTAATAGCGAACACCGTAGTCATAAATTATCCGGCGCGACCGCGGCTAAAACGAATTGACCTTCGAGGTCGCGGTGTACTCGAGTGCCGCCGCGACGGAAATGAAGCCGGCGGACCTCTCTTCCCTCCGAGGTCGGCGTTAATTATTCTCGCGTTAAGAGTTTCAGAAATTTCACCGAGCTGAGAATTTTTCCACGATCCCGCGACCGAGATAGAGGACCCCGGGAAAGTCGCATAACGCGTCGCGAGATCTGGGATCGATCCAGCATCAAGTATCCGGCACAGATAAAAACGTCAGTTGGACGCTTCCGCGCGATCCATTGTTCGACGGATGCCTTAAAGATACATCAATGTGGGTTCCGCATGTAAACGCGCGTGAACCCTTTCGATACGGCAAAGTCGGTATGCGTTGTTGCAATTTTATTGCAATCTGCTAATAGTTAACTATAATCAATAGAAAATTTAAAAAAACTTTACGCTAGTTTACACAATAATACATTATTAAACAAATATTATAAAAAATTTTGCTTCGAGTGCCACAAATGTTTGTTAATAAAAATAATTCAAGATCTCTTTAATAGATAACTTTTATATTATATATTCTCTTCGAAAAATACCATTCAATCTTACCCTCTTTTCCTTTATACTTAACAACGATAGAGTCTCACGGTTTTCGATAGTCTTGCTGAAAACCGGATGCGGGCGCATACGTGACGTTTCTTCCGTTTCTTCCAGCCTCGGCAAGGCTGGCCGGGTCACGTTCGTGTTGCCGGAGCCAAGCGGCTGGGCCCCCATGTATGCGTATACGCGTGATGCGCGTGTACGCACGTCGTATAGAGTCGCGTACGTCCGCATCCGGGGTCGGCTCGACGCTTAATCAACGATCAAGCCGACTCACGCGGCGCGCAAGCCGTCATTACGAGCTACCGCAGCGAGAAGCCTCATCATTCCTTTTTGTCTTCCTCTTTTTTTCATACGTTCGACTTTTCTCTCGCGATCATGCGTGGCGGCGCTTCGACAGGATCCTCAATGGGGGATTCTCTATTTTTTCCCTATACACGCGGATTATCTCCGAGAGGGATCGATCAATTTTGCCGAGTCAAACAATTTCAATAGTATCGCGAGCTACATCATTTTGCACGCAAAATCAAGATTTATTTTGATTTTTTATTGTATTTCATGCACCTTTCTAATAGAAAAATGTCGAATCAAATAATTATCATTAAAAAAAAAAAAAAGAAAGAAAGAAAAACTTGTTATAAGTATCATGTACTACAATAACTTGTATTCGATGATAAAACTTTGTTGAAAAAATTAAACTTCATATATTTAACATCACACCATAAACATTCCTTCTAAAATAAATTAATAATTTACCTAATTCCACAAAGATTATTTTGTATCTCATAATAAAGCATTATAAAGTAAAATTATTTCTCAGAAAAAAATTACACAATTATCGATATATACATGAGACCATAACAAATGTGAAATCTTTTTCTCCGTTACGTGTGTCATTAATTACTACTAGTTTACAGCAACGATTTATTATCGTTCACTATTGCTCTGTCTAGTAGCAAATAATTATAATTGACTTCAACGATCTTAAAGATCGCGAATGACTCGAAGATAGATCGGATCTATCATCACGACGCATAGGTAATGATCACTTATTTCTACGGTCCTTGCTCGATCGTAACTTTTCTAAATCCACTGAAAATTATGCGCGTGACTGGCAGGACCGGTTGTACGAGACATAACATAAACTAATCACTTCGAAATAAATGAATATTATTAAATTACTCTTGTAAAGCGACACTAAAAATATCTTTATATATGTATATATATTACTTATACGTCAATAAAAAAAAAAAAAAAAAAAAAAATTACATATCGTCTGAAGAAAAGGAAAGAAAGGAAGAAAATATAATTTTTCCAATAATAAAATAATCAATAAAATAAAGTTTACGTTGGTCTAATCGAAAAATTAAAATAAAACCTTCAAAGTTATTGTCAATAATTAGCGTTATTTTCCTAAAGTGCCAAAATAATTAATCACCGCATAAGATACATACGGCAATATGAACGAGCGTTCGCAAGGATAATACCTATCGTTCATGACGACCTTTAAAGGCCGAGCCGGAGCTCGCGAGGGAGTGCGAGAAACCGAGAACAGGGAGGAAGAAATTACTGTCGTGGCGTTAACACGATCAACGCCGTCGTTGGCGGATCTCTTTTCCCGGCTGCTGTAAACCCGCCATGAGTTATGCGCGACCGGGAGGGCCGCCTCCTAGCGCTTGGCCATTAAAGCGGGTTATGCCCATTTCAAGTGGAAAATCATAAGCACCGCAAATACGCCGTCATTACTACAGACGCGCTACGAGCTCGCCACTTACTTTGTAATCATGACTGATGCATAATGCAGTAGCGACTGTGCGCCCGCACACGCTCCACGATCTATCTATGCGCGCGGCTACGTGTGTGCACGCGCGTGCGTGCGGGTACACCTACGCACGCTTGGCGCGAGTCTCGTTGGCGATTACGAGGGTGCCCCCGAGTGAACGAGGGAGGTGTAGCCTCGAGGAAGGTGTTCTCGTATGGAAAGAGCGTATTGCCGCGACGCTATCACGCGGAATTGGATCTTGCGGTAGAGATAGGTCTAACATATAACCGAGACAGAGAAAGAAAGAGAGAGACTAAGATAAGTCGTTACGTGACGCTTATGAAATTTTAGATTCGTCGTCTGACCATCTCATTTGCCGAAAACGACGACTGAATTTTATTTCTATATATTATGCACGCAAAAAATTAATATACATGGCAGGATTTAAAAAAAATTGACTTTTTTTCATCACTTGAATTTTATTAACACTTGCGAAAGATAGCGTCATTTCAACGATCCTTTAAAGCTCCGAGATCGTACGCGGCGTTCCCCTCGTTCATCGATCCTTTCGATCGATAACGATCACGGTTCTTTAGCAAAATCGCTTCGTCTTTGTCCCTTCAATGCGTAACCTTGGTCCGCACGCGGAGAATGGTCGAAACAGCTGTTTCAAGCGGGAGGCCTCTCACGAAACATACAATGGTGTTCACGTGAGGCGCAAGCGTTTATTAGCCGATCTGGCTCGGAGGGGAAGAGAGCAGGGGGGGTACGTGGCGATTTATAGCCAGCAATGTAAGTAGCAGCGGCACCAGCAACGGCCGAGGAGAGGCAGCAATAGCTCACCGTGGCGCGGCCCGAAGGTCGCGTGACGTCGATACGATTGCGTCTTATTAGGAGTCACCGCGTGTTCGACTTTACGTAGGAACGCGATGCCTGTATGCGCCGATGCATTCCTGCAACTAATTAGCTCCCGTTGTATTTGTCGGGCCGTTCGCTAACGTGCACGACCGATGCATAGGTCCACACATCGCTTTTCAGACTCCACGCTCGCGTCCTCTCGTGCCTGCCCTCTCGCGTTTTTCCTATGTCTTGACGTGATTTATAGATCCGTCATTTTCCAGTCCCTCGTGGCCTGCATTTTTTTTTTTTTTTTCTTCTTAAAGAGGGATCCTGAAGGATTCTGTACGAATAGATCTTGATTCTCAAGATTTTGTAAAGTAATTTCGCGGGATTTATAATCCTGTGTTAAAAAAAAAAATAAATAAATGACGTATTTGAAATTTTATTTTGCATGAAATATATTGTAGAAAAAAGACACACGTTCCTTTTAAGATGACTCCTTAGAAAAATTGCGCGACGTATTTATATATGCATGACGCTTCTATTTGTCGGCGCGCGCACACGCTTGCTTCGCAACCGGAAAATTTTCAACGCCATTTCCATGAAGAGACGCGTACACGTTTCAAACGTCTTATGTTGCACCTTTTGTCTATTCTTTTTACGATTCGCCTGTGCGTCCCCCTCTTCTCTCCCCTCCGCCCCTTGTCACCTTCTTTGACGCGTGGTACCCGGTCTTTTATGGTCTGCTCGCCAAGACACCGCGGCGATGGTGACACTGTACGGTCGTCAGGGTCACGCACCTGCAAGCAGGTCAGGCTTGTGCTACGCTCGATGTCGAAGGATTGTATCGAGGGGACACCAGATAGATGTCGATGCATGCTTAGCATCGATTAACATATGTGCGTAGCGTAATGTTTCTTGGAATTTATCATTTGAATATTCGACAATCTTCGATGGGATTGAAACTTTCTACGTGATGGCATTAAATTTTATATTCATGAGAAACTTCCTCTGCGAATCATTACAGGACATTTTAAAAATATACAGGAATATAAGAAAAATCAGATCGCTCCTCTTTTGAGCGATTCGTTGAATTTCTTTCTATTTTGCGCCTTTTCTTCGAGGCTGGACGAAGACTCCGAGGGTTTAAGAAGAAGATATTCTTCCTGCGGTTCGCCGCTTGTTCCACCAGTGGCAATGGGCGAGCGATGATCCCCGTACTCTACGAGAGGAAGAAAGACAAGAAAACTTGAGAAGAGAGCACACGCCGAGAAAGGGGCACGAGGGACGAGAAGAGGGAAGAGAAAGGGAGGGAGTCCGAGGTGCGCGTTCCTGCGTGACGTAGCTTTCGCAGGCCATCACGCATATGTTACCCTTCGCGAGGGACACGTACGCGCTTACAATACGATCCGCGGGGTCATTCCACCGAGTCCTCTCCTCGGACACCTCTTCAACTTCAACTTCACCGTCGCCATCGTCCCCGTTGTCGTGAACTTTGTTCCTCGTTCCCCGTCCGCTGTCTTTCGATCAACGATCCCTCTATTCCACGAAGCATCATACATTCTTCTAAAATAAATATATGTACGCGCGTTCGATTTATTATGGAATTTTTTCTTCTTCTCTAATTTTTAATATATGAGAAAGTCTGCTAATTTTTCTCGGGGTCAAAATCTTTTATAACGCTAGAACGTTGATTGAAATTTTAAAAATAACCATAACAATCTAATAAGAATTTATTCACTGTACAATTCATGTAAAGCTAAAATATGCATCGCGAAAAAAATTGTCAAGTTTTTTCCTCGTCACGAAGAAAATAATACTCTTGCAATAGATGGAATCTATATGTTCGACGTGCGCTGGAAATCTTCCATACGCAATTGTGCATCGCGTCTTGGCACCGTTTCTCTCCGCAGCTCTCTGTCTCTTTCCTTCCCGGACACGGTATAAGTTTAACGAGAGAGCGAGGCAGGTTGCGGGCGGATGACAAACAAAGAGCGCCGTGACCTCGTCGCCTTGTGCGCGAGGTGCGATTAGCGCGAACGATTCCCTCTCACGCGGAAAGACGTAGGTGGAAGGCGAAGAGAGAAGGAAACGCGCGCGCGAACGAAGGAAGTCGGATACGTAAGCCGACCAAAGGTCGAGTGCTGACCGCGAGTCATCTCAGTTGCGACAACTCGCTATTGCCGCTTACCTTTGCGTGTTCTCGCTTCCAATCTCGCGCAGCCATATTGCATACGAAACAATATAATATAAAAGTAACTTTCGTGTAAAAATTTTCAAACGTGAAATCCCGAAAAGGAAGCGGAATTTTCGTCAAGGGTGAAAAGTTATATAAATCACCAGAAATTTTATTATTTTATGGATAAATTATATTTTTTCTTGTATTATCAATTAACGACGAAATTTCTCATAGAAACGTTTACGAAATTTAAATAAAAAGATTTTTAATATTATTTATCTTTAATATGCATATAACAATAATGCAGATTTAAATTATTCAAGTCGATAAATATCGAAGAAGTAAACAATGGAACGAATGTTTTTGAAAGACAGATGGAACACGACGTCGCATGCGGATGCAGCGTAAAACGACCGCGCGTGCGATGAGCGATCAATATTAGATTATCTCACCTGCAAAGTTACCGAGAAGATCGGAGCGTGACGATAGAAGAATGAGAAAAGAAGCGACGGACTGGAAGCGGATACTTTACTCGATCAAAGGTCGAGCCGCGCGAATAACTCGCCGTGGCATCGATAAACGAGTTCCCTATCGCGCTTTCCATTTTTCTTCACGGAGATGGCATTTCGCCATATGGCGGATGAACGAAGTACGTACGAAGAATTAACGTAAGAAATTATTGACGAATAACAGATAACATGGCTATCACATCCCATTTTATATTAACAATAAGAAATATTTTGACAAGCGCAGATAAAAGATATCAAACGGACAATAATATTGAAAACTAAATGAATAAAAATATAAACTATTCGAGGAAGCTATAAAATCAAAATCAATTATGCGATAGAAAAGGCGAATCTAATAGCAGTGATCATCTTCTTTATCGCGAGCAATTATAACTGTTAATTATCATCAGCTTAATTTTTTCTGCCGCCAATTGCCACGTGGCACAGGTGACTCGAAGAACGGAATATCTCGACAATGAAGCATTCGACAGATTGCCAGCGGATGGTGGCGAGTTTGACTTCTTCCATACGAGCGGCAATTAGTACGAACGATTTTTTCGCGTAATATCACGAAGGCAAAACTTGAGAAAACGTGCGAGCACATCCGCCTCAAGATTCTACTGAATCGCTTCATCGCTAAACAAAAACTTGCGTGGAAAGCATTTTATCCATCAAGATGAGACTAGAGAATAAATTTCAACACACCTTTAAACATATATTTTTCCATTAATATTTGCGTCATCTTTTAAGATGATCACATAGTTTTATGAAACAGAAAATTCAAGACTTCTTGCAGAGAACTGTACGCTATCAAGTAGTTAGCATTAGGCACGATGACGAAGAAGGCCAGGGGACTCGGTGAGATGATAGCGAGCGCGCATCGGTCACACCGCAGGTGACACGTCGCGGTCCAAGTCTGGCCTATGCCCGACCCACGTACCTGATTCTATCCGGTGTCCCGCTTCGCCATCTCTAACTCCTGTTCTCTCCCTTGAGAGAAGAGAGTATCTACGCACAAATGCCACTAAATAATACATAAATAAACTTATATTCTTCTCATAAGAATTTCTTTCTCTTCGTTCTCCATTTTCTTTTATTGTAAACACGGTAAAATTATTTCTATGTGTCATTGCTGATATATAGATTTAATTGTGCGTATAAATTTCTAATAAAAAAGGAAAAAATCCTATCCTATCGTAGAATGTGAGAAAATTTTTGAGATTATTATTAATAAAGCTACAATACATTTTTATTTTTTCCGTCGCCCTTCCGTATTCTTGTCATAAATTCGCGTTTACGCAGTCGCTAATTATAATTATAAGCTGGACGAATACGAGAAGATGCTGTGTACCACCCCGTCAAACGTCACCGAAGTACCTGCGACCTCAACGAAGTTAATGATACGCGCGAATGGATGATCCTTACATAGAGAACGGCGGCAAAACTGCCCGCGCGTGCTCGTCAGCAGGCATCATTTCGAGTGATGTATTACTCACCGAGTGTCATCAGAAAACGGTTATGTGACCCTGGATGTGATTGACCGACGGTCGCGTATACACTCGCGGTCACTTAGCGCAGGTCGCGTGTATTTCACTCGGAGCTATCGAGCATATTCGCCTCGTCAGCGTTTTCTCTCGGGGCCCCGATCACAATTGACGCGGTTTCGCAAGCCAGCGTGAGCACAGCCCTCCGTGAGCTTTATCTTCGTACGCGAGAATAAATAAAGCCAAACGGTACAACGTGTGTCTTTCACGTGCCGCGATTTTTACGCGGCACGAAAGTGTTGGGATGTCGCCTTAAAGCAACTCTTAACGAAGCCGTACAATACGCCGTAGCCGTAGACAAAATACGTAACGGCAGTTGAATACCGGTTCCCCTTTGTGATCTTACGATACCCGTTCGCGACATTTAGACAGGCTTACGGTAATTAATGTTTCATTGATTATATATCATGCTGAAACAATATACAATATATATATACTAATTAATATCTTATAATACGACGATTTAAATTACAAAAGAGAAATTACATAGCATCCCGCAATAATTTCCGAAGCACTCGTAGTCTTTTATGCAGATCTTCGCGCCTGAGAGAATCTAATGCGAACGGAATGAATCGCCGTGTCTCGAACGTCACTGCTCTTTCGATGGAAAGAAGAGAATCTCGCGGGTCGTGGCCATCTCCCGAAAAGCGTGACTGATGCCATCGATAACAGTTGGGCGATATCGTAGCCTAGCTAATTAATCGCGAGCATGTCGCGTATCCGTTGGCTTCCCGAGCGGACAGGACATACCGTGCGCGGCGTAAAACGACAGGCCACCCACGACAGGCCTCCAAGGTATCGTCCGCAAACGTAAATTAGCAACTTATCGTATCACCGAGGTCATTAGGTCCCTCGATGGCTACTTGAAACTGCGCAAAACTCAAAGACGAGATCTTGCGACTACGTTGCAAAAGCGCTGACTGCTAACAAGATAAATCTGCGTTCAATCAGCTTCAACTGTAATCTTTTTCGTATACTGTTTCGGTTTTTCTTCAAATGAGAAACTAGGGAAATTAATCTTCCGAAATAACAAGATGATGCAAAGATAATATATTTCACGTTTTTCGATTTTTGCGTAATTAGATTTCAATAGAGATACAGAGATTTTTATCGATGCCCGAGTTGACGGACTACTTTTATAAGATTGTTATCGCACAGGGTTCCGCTTGGCATTCTCGCTACGTATATCCCAGAATCATTTTTGATTAATCGAAGTCTATCGGTACGGCGAGGAAGAAAGGTTCGCGAACTGAGTGCTCCTGTAAGAGATGTGGGTGTGTAGATAACTGCAGAAGCGGCTAAATCGATTTACTGTGTCGAAATCACGGGTGTCCGTTCCGTTAAAATAAATCACGCGCGGTAAAGTGGAAAGACTGGTTTCCTTTGCGCAAGATTTCGGATACACCCGGTACAAAAGTTACCTGGAACCGGGTCTCGAAATTCTCCCTGACCCGAGAAAGAGGTCCAAAGGTCGGCAGACGAGGAATGTCCGAGATCAGATTATACTTCGCTAATGAACTTCTATGCCTTCGATCCTGCGTAGTTCTGTATCAAAGACGACGAGAAAAATGAAAAACCATCACCTCGACGTTTATTTTCTATTACAAGGGTCGGGCAAATAAAAAGCTTAAGTACAAAAGACAAGCCAATAAAGTTTCAGAAAAATTCCAGCGACTTTTATCCGTCCGTCACGTATACCTGAAGAGCCTCTCCATCTTTTTCACGATATGAAAGTACGAGAGAGAGATTAGTAAACTCGTAATTATTATGAGATGAGTCGAAAGAAATGTCAATCCCAATAATATAGTATTATGTTATTTAAAAAGATGAGATGTAAAATTAATCTCCTCTGTTTAAATTATTTGTGTACGATAGACAGTTGTCTTTTTAAATATTTTCCATCTCGATACCAAAAAAATTTTTTATAAAAAAAATAAAACGTAACTTGTATGATATAAAGTATCTTTAAACAAGACAACTTTGTCCTAAGCAAAGTTCTCTCCAAGTAAACTAATCTCTCATCGCAAATTTCGTATCGAATGAGATCAAACGGTCAAAAGTATACGATGAACCGGATGATAAGAAACCATTTAACCGATCAATTTCGACGCTCGATACGATCACCGATATTATTTTTAATTACTGCCATGACGCAAGTCGTCTTATTATTAGATATAGATGATACAGCAAAGATGCTTTATCAGATACAAGTATCTAGTCACGTTGCGATATCAAAAATCGATATCAATATCGATAAAACGATCTCAATATCGATATGAAATCAGTTATAAATCTAAAAGAAAAGACACAAATTTAAAGAGACTATACCATTATTTATAAATCACATACTTCATGGTTCTGTTATTTATATTTCCAGTGAAATTAAAGTTGTAGGTACAATACTATCGATGTAAAAAGACAAAGAGGATAATTAGCGATCGTTCTCTCCCGATGCGAACAAGAAAAATCGTAAAGATTCTCCAGACGGCTTTAAATGAGAGACCGAGCAAAAAAATGAAATTCTAACTAGAAGCCAAACACGTGTTACCGCGTGTCTGACGCGACGGTCACGGTGATGGCGACCTCGAGATCGTTGATATCGCGCATTACGCGACAAATCGCCGGCCTTCGTATGCGCAGCTTTCCGCCGTAACGATAGATTTGCCGATTCGTCCATTGCATCGATGCATCGGACCGCATTAAACGCGTTCCAACAAGGCGATATTTATTGCCAGAACGCGGATGCGAGTAACCGAGGGAAAAGAGACGCGTTTGATGCCGAAGCCGATTCTTAAATAGATAAATCGAGTTGAACGGATTAACATTTATTATTAAAAATACGTTACTAACTAGCTAAAGCGCATTAAATTATTTTTACTTTTAATAGCAATGTGTTGATTCGTAGAGAAAAAAATTGAAGAATTTCTGGATGGAGCATTAAAACTTTTGCATTTTTTTTTAACTTTTGCATTACCAAAATCTTTTCGCTCTAAAAGTTAAAGAAAATTATTATGTTACATCTCCCTTTGATCGCGCGGGCGATTAATCTTTCCGGTAGGAAGACATTTCGTTGTGCAATCATACCTTATTCGCGTCTCCTACCACCTTCGTCCTCTGCGACTTTGCGAGCGGAGGCTACCGATCGAGAGGAGAAACGGTTTCGCTCGCTTATCTCGTCACGATGATCTGCCGACAGATACACCGCGCGCCTTGACACGTAACAATGCATGCATGAATTAATAGCGGCCGCTGCTGCGCTCGTACTTCTCCTCGCTTACACAGAGATTTACATCTTTATCGCGACCTAAGAGGTGTCACAGTTTGCACAGGGTGATGTTGGTGTCTCGACTTTGTTGTCATAAGTGATTAAATTTGGAAGCAGAAATCAAACCGTTGCTTTTCTTCAAGCAAATTCTTTCATCCGACACAAATTTTGAAGGAAAATTTGGGTCGGATATTTTATTGTATATGAATATAAAAATGAAAAGTCTTTCGAATAGTCAGTTTTAAATAGTCAGTGTTTTCACCTACTCGCACACTGTGTGATCAGATCCCTTTCTTCCGCTATATTCCGAGAATATATTGTGCAACTTTTTCGCGCATCGAGACACTATTCTCTGCGGAGAGATTATTAAATATAATTGTCGTCCTGAGAGAGACTCTACGCGAAAAGAGAGAGATGTATGAGAGAGAAAAAAAAAAGAAAAAAAAAGAAAAAAAAAGGAATATTCCTCGTGACGAGAATTGAACTCGTCGAGAAGGAGGCGGCAGGAGAGAAAGAGAGAGAACACACAGTGAAAACACGAAAGGTTAGCGCTTCAATAAATTCTGACGATCGAGACGAACGGCTGATCGATCGATCGATCTCGTTGTCGATCCCTCGATTCGCGGCTCGTAACGAGTCCGGTGAACGATGGAATGCGTTGAAACGCGATATTAATGATACGTTGTCGTGGCTTATATCGTTCGAGATAATTGGCTCGTATCGACGATGCGGTAATTAGCGTTGCGACCGAACATGTCAAATGTTTTGAAACAACTGTATAATGGCGATACGATTGAAAGTGTCCGTCTCACGTATTCAATCTCGACCCTTTAGCCATGAATTCTCCTTAATTAGGCGATCATCGTGTGCTACTGATCTAATATTTCGAGAATGTATCTCGCGTCTTCTCTCATTTATATTTATATAATTCATCTCGCATCTGCAATTATATATTCTATGTTCTTCCGTAATCGGCATTTTCGAAAGTCGTGGAAGCATCGCAATATTAATCCATATAGATCATTAAATTAATTATTTCCGTGGAATCTTTCGCCGTTATGTTTCACGCGCAAACATGCGCGTATGAATGCGTCTTGATTGAAAAAAAAGAAGAAAGAGACGCGGAATGGCCGTGTTAAAGCGCGAAAGGTCAACGCTCTCGTAAATCTTTCAACCTACGTGTCTTTAGGCGCTGCACTTTCAGCGGACGGGCGTTTTTTCATTTTAGATTTCCTCGCAATCGCGAGGCGCACCAAAGTGTGAGAATTCCTCGGGGTACGCGGCCGACAATATTGCGATACGACGGACAGAAATATGGCCATCGATGTACATTACCGAACTTCGTCTATACGATCGGATCATAGTGAGCGGTGTATACCTTGGCCACGGTTTCCACGAGAGCAGCGAGCGATTCTATCCACGCTCAGCATGTCTCTCGGCTCTCAAAATATTCCGCTTACCTGAAACAAAAATAATACACCTTGATTAATGTAATGTTCGTGTTTCCCGAACAAAAAAAAATTTTATTATTTTTTCTAAATCTTTACTTCAAGCTAAATTGTTAGTAATTCTACTTGTGTGAAAGTAGCATCCTCCATGAGGGATGCGGATGATAAATTTTTTAATCTTTCGAAAGAAAATACTTTAAACGATAATGTGTTTTATATGGTAAATGTCGCGCGCAATAGATTAGATCTGACGTCGATAAAAGAAAAAGGAATAAGAGGAAGTAAGAATAGACATGCCTATCCACGACTCTCGGCATCGTGTTAATAATTTTATGGATTAAGCAGCCTCTTATGAAATTCATGAAGACGATGACTGCATGCGTGCGATGTATCGTCTCCTCATCCAATAAGATCGGCATTATAATACAGAGAGGATCTTGGCCTCTTTCGTATCATAATTCCGAAGATGATTTTTCGTGAGAAAAAGAAAAGATTAGCTGAAACGATTTGAAAAATTGTGATTGACTGATAATGAGCGTTTATAGACGCGCAATCCAGCAAATAATACAAAAAATAATATGTAACATAAGCCGCAGCCTTTGCGAGTAGTGATACTTGTAATAATATATCATCATGACATGTCTGATAATGAGAAATTGCGTAGACGATACAATGTGGGATGTAGCTCGCTTCTGATACGATGATCGAATTATAATCAATAACTCAAGATAATTAAGTTAATATATCTATTAAATCGAATAATATATTTATCTATAATTTCGTTGAGCTTAGCATCTCGTCCATTATTGTTAGATATATGCCACCTTTCAAACTCTTCGGCTCCTTTCTAACAATATATTACTGCAGAGTATAACTTAAGTAAAGTTGTATTTTAAATACATAGCCACAGTCAAAATAAAGGTTTTGTCTCGACGATTCATATAGGTAAACGATCTTAATTAAAATCATAATTAAAAAAAAAAACGTAACATATATTTTTCATTCCGACTTCGACATCCAAGTTTGGGCGTCGAAATCTTTACGGTCGCAGATTCACGCTGACACGAATGACGACTTGCATGACGGTCACGTGGGCAGGACACAATGCAGGGTGCGGCTTCACCTCTGACACACCGGGGTCTCGACCTATTCCCGTATATACGCGGCCCAGGATATATCATTGTGTTGGGGAGCTAAACGTGGTGCCCAACCCACGTGCAACGCCAACACGCAACGAGGACTCTAAGCTCTGAATCTCGTTGGAATTTCACCGCTTCGGGAATATATCTTGGAGAGCTAATCGGTATATTCGCTCGTACATACGTCACGTACGAGAATCGTCGATTGTGTCTGACGCGGTGAAACGCACATGAGAAATTACGCTAATTAGGGACAGTAATTGCAAAATATAAAGTTGGATAATATAATATTCAAATGTCAAATATTTTTAGAAGAAAATTTTTATATTTCATCTTCCGTTCTGCTCTTTTTATAGGATTTATTGACATATATGAATGCGATATTGGGAAAGGGGAATGCTTTGTGTCGTGTCCTTTTTGTGCATACTTATCCGAAACACTTTGCAAGAAAATTTTATTATTTCGCGAATTTCGCTTTCACGTATCTCGATACGGAATACGTCCACACATAGATCCGCGCGCTCGCGGACGCCCACACGGCATCTCATATCTTACGGATGAAGACATTTATGACAATTCGAGACATCTTATACGCACACATGTACACCTTACTCTTATCTCATCCAAGTCTTGCATAACGTACTTGTCCAATATCAGTATTGCATTTTTCTAGTCTTTGTTCGATATAAGGATGCGTTTCTTTTCAAAGTAACTTCAAGCGCATCGATCCCATTAAAATTATTTGAAGATTAATGTAACCGTGAAAAAAAACTACGAAATGAATTTATAATAAATTGATAACAAATTGTTTAGAAATCAATTATGAAAAAAAAAAAACAGTAGGGATTTTAAAATAAACTGCGTCAGCAAAAATAAAAGTCGTACTTTTTTAAATTATAAATGCTTGAGTTACTTTCAAATTTATATTTCTGAAATATAAAATATGATGTTGATACCATGTGTCTTTCCGCTTCTGAATGACGTTTAAAAGGCAGTCAAAACTGAAATTAGACAGTCCTATTTTTTTTTTTTTTTTTTTTTTACCGAAGACGAACGAATCCGCTACGCTTTTGCGCCTTTAAAAAGCCGATATCAATCTTTCCTTGAAATGAAAGTCTGGGAATCGGAACGGAAAGGAACGCGGGAGACGCCCGTGCCTAAGGCGATAAAAAACAGAATTCTGACGCGTGTTCATAAATGAGATAAAGATCACCATAGTCAGCTGCGAATTATGTGCTCAACAAGCAATGATTGCGCCGTTTACACTGTTAATGATCCGCATGTATGATATAGTAATGCCACATTTGGATATTATGCGTGTAATAAATATTTGAAGAAATGATGATAAAGACAGAATATTTTTAAAACGCTATGTAAAAATTTTGATCAAAATTTTTTTAATATTATTTTAAAAATTGCGTACCTCTTTAAGTAAATATTTGATATGTAAATAAAGTCATGAATTTAAGATATTCATTTTTTATTTCCGAATATGTTAATGATAAAGTTTGAAAGTCGCGTGATGCTGCTATATATAATTTTCACGATTCAAATATTCAATTATTAAATCAACTACTGTCCTTGGCACATAATAGTCATATAAAAGAAAAAATAATTTTGTATTATGCAAATCGACTGTGAGCATAGTCTCGCCAAAATGCACTCTGCAAAGTTCTTGGCGATCCTGTTCGCGCGTCACGGTCTCTCCCTCGTATGCGAGGGGATTTGCATTTTACAAAAAGAACATACACGGCATTCTATCGAGGGATACGTGCGGGTAAGCTTTAAGCGAGCGTCACGGTCGTTGGTCTATGAACCATGCTGGACCAACCGCATGGTCACCGAACAAGAGGCCGTCTGCGTCAGGGTCGAGTCGTTGCTTATTTACGCACGCTGCATCCTCGAGAACAATTGCGTAGGCCAAGCCATTAATGCTTTGACCTACACGTAATTATGAACGGAGGTCAACTAGCGTGATCCGTTTATAAGGAAATCGCGCGGAGAATAATTCCCCGTGAAAGCTCGCAGACTCGTCAGTTTATACAATATTTATATCACGATGCGTATGTATTCGTTATCTCTATTATCAGATGCGTTCGCGTGTACATAAAAATATTACTGTTATTGAAATACAAGATATATTTCAAATAAAACAGTTCAAGAGAAGCTAAATTAATATCGTGGATTAAATCGTTTTCTTTTTTCTCTACGGCGATTTCTCAATGGATACAAGAAATATACACCAATCGTGTTTTTAAAGCGAATACCGTAAGATTAACCGATACACCGGATGCCTGACGTTTAGACCTCTCAGCCTTGACAGGAGAAGTCGCGAGAAAGCCAAACGAAATGTTTCAACACCGTACAACTTGTACAAAGAAGCGATATTCAACGATAACTGATAATAAAATAAAAATAGTTCGCCAGGTAGAGGTGCTATCATTACCGTTACCATATTGACAGTTGCTGACATTTCTGTTATCTGGAGAGACCCGCAGCGTGCGTATGCGCGTACAATCTCCATATTTCTTTTTTCGACCCGATATTTCAACGAGTCGAAAGAGGAGACGTAACAAGGTCTCGATGCCAAATGAAAAATTTCCAATGGAAGAGATACGTGTCCGTTGCGCGCGCGCGTTAACGGATAAGCAACCGCGTGTAGATTAGGTCGTTTCGCACGAGCACGTATCTAGATACGCTGCTCCTTGCGAGGAGGCACGTCGCGATGCAAAAGTCAGAGGTGACGTGTCACCGAAGAAAAAAGTGACGACGGTCTCGTTGTGTAATCTAACAACCAAGCGATAAAACGGCAAGCAACGCGCGCAAGCCCACATTCTGATGTGCGACCGGACGATCTGTCAGATGACTGGGTCGTTGGTGTGTCACCTCTTTTCGCTTGTATATTCGCGACCGCGTTATCCGCCCGTCTGCTTTATTTGCCCGCAGAGATCACACAGTTACTGATATATACATATATACCACACGAGATGCGATATTATATAATGGCTTACGTAAGCCTAAGGAGCGCTTCGCGTTTTTGTCAGATAGACTTATTTATAATTTATTAATGATATACATTTTTTCCCCCTTGAACTACGAAGCTTAATCGATTGAAATTAATACGTCGATCGAGCATTATGCGTGTGATAAATATTTAGCGTAAGATATTACATTCTTTTGACGTTACATTTTATAATACTCCTGTTGCAGATGTATCTAATCTCATTTCTTTCGTATTTAAAATATTTTTAAAAAATTACACATACGAGTGTTTCATTGTAAAGTTACAAATTTACGACAAAATTAAATAATTTCTATGGATATCTGATTTTATTCGCACTCGTGTAAAAAAAAGTTCTACTATTACTTTTAAAATTATCTATCTTCGTTTTTGTAGACATAGTCTTACATCTGGCATGGATGCGAAGTAGGCCGAACAGTATATTAAAACAACCTTAAGTAAATATCCAAACTATCTCAGCTTGTTTATTCGTCGAAACACGAGGAAGAGTGACTTATAGTAATTCCTGTTAGAATCATGCGTATATCCGAAGACGCGCGGATCATAAAACGCTTTCGGATGCGTATCGCGTCGAGCTGGTAGTAATCTTTACGAATCACCCGAGATATATAAATACGCGGAAATTCTTATCTCCGCCAGTGATAAGGGGGACATTCGGAATGGCAAGTAATTCTTTCCCGGAGAAGACGAAACGAGATCACGGTAACCGTAAAACCGATAACCGATGTACGAAACATTACCAACTGTTGCAACGACCTCGCACTCAAAGCACATTAACCCTGCAGCGAAACATAAAATTCCTTATTTTTATGACGCTCATTATTTTTATCGCACGTGGACGCTCAGTTTACCATTCCCAATCCGTACCTCTTCTCAGAGGATGGTGACCTCTCTACATACAATATATCTACGGTGTGTACCTTTTTATCGTTTTCCGCAGACATATGGAACCTATAGTTTAACGCCAGTTCCGAACAGCCTAGATTAGAGAAGTTTTTTTGGCAAGATACTCTCGGTGGTTTGCCATTGCCTTCCAAGAGGTAGCGATCGAATATATTTGATTTTTTTGGCTGGATTTGAACCCGAGCCCTTCAGCACAGAGAGCAAACCCACATAATTTACCACAATTTATTTTGATGTATATTTTGTACGCTTAATTAAATATCCCGTTTAATTGTTAATATAATTGATAATATCGATATAATATTGATCATGTTGTAAAGATAAATGGTATTTATACTGTATATTCACTGTTATGTTAATTGAAATTAAATATTAAATTATTAAAACAACTGAAAAAAATTTAAAAAGGCCAAATGTGCACATATTTTTCATTTTACACAATAGATATGTTCCGTATTATTAGCAATAGGATTTATCTATTAAAATTTGCAGAGAAAAATGTTGTATTTATTCTACAATAGGAGTGAGAGTGATTACAGACTGTCCATAATATTTTTCCAAGTTAATTTTATCATTAAAAATATAATAATTTCACACAAAATTTATTTCAAATTACTATGAAATTTGCATTCATTTTATGTTAAAATATTAACATAATAGTCATAAATATGTCACCATTTAAAATGCGTATATTATATTAAATCAACAAATAATTTATGTGAATTGTCTGTTGACGTATGTTAAATTTAAGCCAAATTTTCCAACAGTGTATGTTAGCTACTGTGCCAGTCACTGAGACACAATCGCTCTCTTTAACCTCTGTTCTATAAATAACCATATCGGGCATAACATGCGTTATGTAAAAGTCTGCATTGTCGAATATCATAGTTCATGGCACTATGTCGACGAATTGCTGTGTATATCAAGAGAAAACACGCAGATCAGTGATATTCGTGCTGCGCTGTTTTCGCGTTTCCAATCGATTCTCGATTCCGCGATGAATCAAACGTTAACGATCCATTCATGGCTCGTAATTTAATTTATCGCTACGAATGATGATTTTTTCCCTCGCCGATTGATTGCCTTGCAAACGCGGTCGCCGATCGCGCTCATCCGCGACGACTTCCGGCCTACGCGATATGAGATTTCGTTTCAAGCTCGTCTCGGTTTATTGACAGGATCCGGGGTGAATCTTATTGACCTCACAGTGCGGTATATCGCCGTAACTAATTCCGCGTGGTTCGAAAGAGAGAAACGCGCGCCGCCTACCCGCCCACGCCAATAGCAACGTGTTTGCGTGCAAAAGCAACAAATATTTTTACAAACAAATTAGATTTTAATAAGTAAAATTTGCATCGCGAAATATTTATGACAATAAAAAGAAAATCACTCTTTTATTATTATTCCCCTTTCAGCGACATCCGCTTACGCCGTTAATGATTGGCAAACAATGCCCTATTAATTAATCTAAAATCTAGATTTAATCAAAAAGAACCAACGTTGAGAAATTTACTTTGAGAAGAATAATGTATTATTATAAATTCTAAATTATCTAATATATATACAGGTTTCATTTTTTTTTTCTTCTTCTCTTTAACTCGTATCCTCCTTACTCGTGTCGTCGAAAGCTGAGAACCGCTGATCCGCGTAGAACGATCGCGAGGCGGACCGGTTCAGGTCATGGAGGAGACTTCTCGCTCTGAGGTCGTATCTTCTACGAGCGTATAAATGAACGTAAGCCCCCTTCTTCAACCTCAGCCCTTCGCGAGCGTTTAAGACGACGTTTCCTTTGGAGGATATCGAAAAAAAAAACCGCCTGAACGAGTGAAAAAGTGGATCAACGAGACAAGTAAAAAGAGAAGATATACACGCAGCGAGATGACGCCAATCGATATTCTTTTTTAGGTGTCAAGCCAGGAGATCGAGATAAGGACGTTGACTGGTGTCGTCTTTCTCAAAACTTCACGCGCATGTAGATTGCCTTGTAAAATGATATTAAAGGATTAATGTATCGCGATGGTTCTCTCGGGAAACCTTCAACCGGTTGGTAACACGTTTCATCGATATTAAAAAAAATAATTAGAATGCATTGGGGAGGAAAAAACAGATACAGGCAGAACGAATTAAAAATTCGAATTTTTAATTCTTCCATATTACGGAATATCAATATTATAAAAATAATACTAGATAATATAATTTATAAATATTTAAAACTCATTCTTTTGTACTTGTGCAGAAAATTTGTATACGATAATTGAATCTAATATAGACATGAAACTAATAGATTCATAAAAAATAATAGATATAGTTACATATAAATATGTAACAATGTTGGTGTAATTCTATTTAAATTTAAAATGAAAGATGTAAAAGATATTTTTGTCTTTTTCCTGTACATTTTTCATATTTTTCTATGATTCGTCAAACGCGTCTATCTATCTATCTATCTATCTATCTATCTATCTATCCAGCGAATGTCAGGATTCGAGATATCCGGGCCAAGAATGACGAGATTCAACGATGTTGACACGGAACGATCGAAATGCTCCGAGAGATAATTGAATCGTTCCAAGACACTATCGAAATATTCGACACAACATACGAATTACATACTGTAAGCTCTACGATTAGCTGCCTCTTTCTCAGCCCAATTATAGGCGGGCGTCCCGCGATGCCCGAGATTTGGCCAACCGAGACACGCACGTATGCACGCGCGCGATTCATGTATCTCGAGGAGCATTACCGGCATTTTGAGAAGATCGTTAGTCCCATTTTCGGGCCTACAATCGTTCGGGCCGGGTGGGTAGGTTCGAGCTACGACCCCGAGCATCCCGACTCGTCCGTTTCTCTTTCTCCGAGAGAAAGAGAGTAAGAAAGAGAGGTCACATGATCCCATACAGTACAGACGCAACCGCAGGCTTCCAGGTTCAAATCCAACCGTAAGGGGTGTATGGGTGGTTTTATATGCGTGTAGGGGCTCCCGTATTGGTGTGCGTGCGACGCCTCGTAAGGCGATGGAATGCGCCCGTGCACTCGACCGCTCGGACGGATGGCTTTGTCTTCGCGATCTGACGTCTCGTTCCGAGAGCCCTGCGGCCGCACTGATGCAGTATCGGTCCTGTATTCTGAGACGTCAGGACGACGATCCCCACGAATCCGGACTAATCTGCCCTAATCGAATTCCTTCGGTCGGTGACTGTCCGAGAGATCGAGATAAAGGAAACGAGTGTCGTCTGCCATTAGCGCTGTTGAGCTGCTTCGAAGAAGCATAATTATACAAGGATAGTTTAATGAAAATATTATAATTAATTAAATTTTCTTTCTATTATTGTATCTATTATATTTATGTATTTTTTTGTCGATTAACATATTGAAATAATTTGCAAATAATATAATTTTTAATTGTAAATACATTAATTGAAAAATAATTATTTGAAAAATACATTTCGATCAAAATAATAAGATATTCTTCTCACTAATCGCAATTTATCTCCAAGCATGTGATTTGGTTGAGCAAAGTCTTTGAAAAACTTTGCCGACGAAAAAACGAAATTGAGGTGAACAATAGAAATGCAGAGCTAATCGCCACGAACGCCTTTATCTCATTGTCTCCCGCTATCGACATAAATGAGCTGCGAAATATTTTCTCGCAAAGCACTAAAGCACGTAGACCTATTCGCGAAACCGATAAACTGTTCTCAAGTGACCATGAAATATCACGTAAACTGACGATGAGTCGTTCCCATTCTTCGTTCGCGTCGCATCTTTCCGTCTCGTCGACTTGATGAGATAACCAATGGAAGTTAAATTATGAAATCAATTAAGAGTATCGACTTGATCACCGTGAAAAATGAATAGCGACTGACAGTCGACATGCTGTGTCTTAATGATCGATGGTCATCTTTAAATATATTCATAAAATAAATTTCAAATATTCGAATTTATATTGATGGAACTACGTTTCTTTTAAGTTTACAAGTTTGCTATATCACATAATTGATAAATTATACATATCGTGAATAACAAAATTATTATATATATTCAAAATGTTTTAAGCGTAGAAATAATTCGAAATAAAAATTGTATAAAAAATTAAGATAAATATTGTACTATTACAGACAAGTCAAAATATTATGATAAAATTTATAAACATATTAACAGATAACAAGTAATTATACTATTGAGATTGCATAACAGTTTAGAACATAACCGAGCTTATAATTAATGAATTCTTCACACCTCCCACGTTTTCTTAATCCATCTCTCTTCTTTCTCTCTCTCTCTCTCTCTCTCTCTCTCTCTCTCTCTCTCTCTTCCTCTCTCTCTTCTTCTTCTTCTTTTTCTCCTGCTTGGGTCTCTCCTATCTTGGCAAACTAATCCGACGTTTTAACGTCGCGAGCCTTTCGCGATTAATCATTTCTGGCGATCACTAACTGTCCGACCATATTAACGAAGCAATCCTCCCCGGATTTCTTACATACGTCCACATAGCAGATCTCATTTCGATCCAATTATTCGAAAATAAAGCACAATTTGCCTTTTATTTTTAACTCGTTTGAATCTCATACGCTCTTTTAATTCGGTACTTGTTTCTATGGACATGTTCATAAATGTTGAGCCAGACGACTTGTAGTCGTACAGAAACGTAACGAGAGACACGCGCCTTCGGCACAAATGGAGCAATTTCGAGACCCCCGCCAATGTCGGTCGCGGGGAAGAAACGATTTGTTACGCGCGCGATAATAAAAGACCGTGTCCCATATTCACGCGTGCGACAATAACGAAAGAGTGGCTTAGACCACAATCACGACAGGCGGGAGACAAGGTAGACAAGAGACCGCCAATGGCGTATAATGAATGGATCGTTCGCACCTCGCCCACGCCACGCGTCTCTCTTTCAGCCAAGCGTTTGCCAAGCATGATCGGCATACGATCTCCTAGGTGGTAGTATGGCCGGCCGATAATTAATTACCCTTGAGTGATCGAGGGCCGTCGATCCTACCGAGCGGCGATCCTCCGTTGGAAGTACCGTGCCAATTTGTCAGACTAGTCACACGCGCTTTTCTCCGAAGCCACCGAAGCGTTCTCGATCGACGAGTGAAAGGGCTCTGGTCCTTCTCTTATTATTATTCCGTAGGAAGCTCGCGGATTGATAGAGATTGTCCATCGACGCGGTACTACGTACAGTGACGAGGATAATTTCACTTTCTTTGACATTCAAGTTTCTCACTCTAATCAGATTTGCTATTCACTCCTCGCCGCTCATTCCTCTCACATCTCTATTTAATTTCTCCGAAAGCCTCTTACGAACAAGAAACGATATGAATTCTATAAATGCAAATCATGGTAGATTATAATATATATTCAAAACAACTTTGGATTTTTTAATAATTTAAAAAATCTCGAATGTTTAATTCTGTGAAAGATATTTTCTCTTATCAGACGCTCAAGATCAACTTTTCTAAAAATAATGCGTTAATGCGAGACGCGCGTTGATCTCACGGATCCTTTCGGAGGCATCACGTACCGGGTGGCCCCGTACGAAGAGGGCACGCCGGCGCCGCACCTGCCAGGTCATTAGGGTATAAACGGTAGATAGAATGTAGGATCTCCGAGATTCTCTGGGAAGAAGAGACGTAGGATCTTTGTCTCTCTCTCTCTCTCTCTCTCTCTCTTATTTCTATTTTCGCTCTCTCCTTCTTTCTTTCTGTCTATCTCTCTGTCTCTTCGGATGAGAGAAAAAGTAGTAGGGCGAGGCCGCGAGAAGAGAAAGAAAGAAAGGCTGCGACGAGGAGGGGGAGAATCGAGCGGGAAAGAGGAAGAATCCTGGTCAGTTGTAGAGGAGGACAAGGGGGAGCCGAAGAAGAAGAAGAAGAAGCAGAAGAAGAAGAAGTAGAAAGGCATATCGGGAGAGGACCCAGGAGGAGGTACCCGTCACGAACTGCGGGCTAATTGTCCGGGAGATTGCTCCTGCAGCCTGCTGTGCGCTGCTGTTGCTGCCGTCTGTCCTGCACGTTGTTTCCTCGACCTTAAGGCAACCTCCGGGCGTCTTTAAGATCTTGATCCCGCTGAAGATCGACCGAGCTATCCCCCCGGCTATACCGCGCCATGGATAGGATTATTGTTTTGCAGGGATGGATTTACGTCGGCGATTTCCGATCTGTCCGTAATTGTAATTGATGACGGTGGAAGCGTAATTAACTCTCGACCGGATTCGCGATTTTGGTCACGCGTCACTACGAGATAAGCAATATACTTTTATAATAAATCTCGAGAATGAAAAATTTTAGCTTCGGGAATCAATTAAAGCTGGAAAGATTTATCAAGTGCATGATGCAAGCGGAAAAAAAATTCCCTATTACGGAATCGCGGGACAGATTAAATCGCAGTTGTTGCGTTCGCGCGACAACTGTTTCCGGGTAAGAGTGAGAGCGCTCGCGTGTCGCGCGTATATCTTCATTTATTCACGCGCGCTTGCTCTCCATCGTATCGATGGACGAAACACGACGGCGAGAAGTTTCTCTGCATCCTGAACGGGACGGACGTCGCGCGATCGATTGATCGATCGACGCGTCTCTTGATCTCCTCTCGGAAATGTTTCCTGTCGCACGACAATGCGCTGCCATTGGTCGCGCGCGTATCCTTCTTTTCTCGATCTTAACTTTCTTTCACAATCGAACCGATATGTCTCCCAAAGTCGTGCGTAAATCTTCGCGACTTTCGCAGGTGAGAAATGTTACGACAACACGAGAATACATAAAAGTTGATCTAAACCAGTTTTAGCTTTCCGTACAATTTACCGCGATTTACTGTCTTTACCATCGTGGCGAATTACGCTGCGAAATTGTGCTGCGTGTCTGAATATTTCCTCTATGAATTTCGCAAGTATTATGTAAGTACCTCGCTGACCAGAAAAATTATAAGAATGTAGAGATAAAAATCTAACAATGAATAATTTTTTTAGACATCGCCCCATGTACGATAATAAATCGTACAGTCTAAAAAAACAAAAATACGAAGCCTGAAATCCTGAAGCGCGCTTCTACCCAAATCCTTTTCCTTTCTCAATCTAATAAGGTAGCATATATATATATATCGTTTTCGCAATCAATCAATTATTTTAATTTGTGAGATTCTCGATTTAAAATCAAACTCCGTGACCTAGGCTACGCAAGGTCCACGATAAAATATCTGCATACCCGAAACTCGAACATGTCAGACTACGACTCGCACCCAATCATTTAAAAATCGGCCGAAATAAAGGCTACTTATATTTACCATCGAATTATCGACGTGCCGCGAACGTGACAGTCGGCCAGATATATATCGATCGTTTCGCATGCTCGACGACGAGTCGAGCAGTGCTCGGCTACCGGCTCGTGCAAATACAGATACGAGAAGCATCACGTGTAACGACTAGACGTATGCGTGTACATAACACAAACATAAGCACCCCGCTGTAACCTATCACGTGTACGTACACACACGCCCGCGTGTGATTCACGATGGGCGCTGCGGATAGTCTACGCGCGTAGCAGGAGTTCGTCCCAATGACGGAGCTCATGGCCAGTCAGCCAGTACTAATTAACCGTGGAATGCTGTATCTAGATTGAAATCTGGGTGACCCGACGCCCCGGGGCCGCCACCTTGCCTCAACCTCCGGGGTTTCGTTCGGAGCTCACGGGGTTCATCGGTTCTCGACGGGCAGTCACCGTAGGCAGGGAGGATAGATCTACCTACCTACCTATGCCCTGTATCTAACAACCGTATTAGCTATGCGTATGCGCGATCTCGCAAACACGTGCGTATGCGCGCGAACGCGTTAAAGCGCAACTCAGACCAGATCCATTTGCGTAGACTGTTATGGAAGGTTTACGTTCCGCAGCATCGCGACGACGATGGTTCCCGCTGCGGAATGCGTATTTGCATATACCAGTGCATGATTTAAGTTCCTCGATATAGTCATCTAAATTGCAACTCAACCTCGCGAAAAGCTTAAGCTCGGCACAGCTGTCGGTAAACGAAATTCTCAAACATATTCAAGTACATTACTTTTTAAACTGAACAAACGAAGAAGATTGCATTCTTCCTAAAGCATCTTTTACAATGCTGTATGTGCCAACTTAAAAAAAAAAACATGAGTCTGCTTGCGCATAACAACGCGATGATTGCGAAAAAAAATCATCGAGGTAATGGAGGTAATTTTAACTCGCGGAAACTCAGGAAACAATAAAATCCGCGTGGTGGAACGGCATTGCGTAAGATGAGCACGCCGATCGCGGTGCATAGATAATTCAGTTTATACGGAACGGGTTTAGATGGTGAAAAAAAAAAGATAATTTAATCAGCGGTGATACTATACCGCCGGACATTATTTCGATATCATACACGTAATCGTAAAGGTCACTGCGCGTTATTTTAGCCTCCGCTATCTGCCGCGGTAACCTTTATGATCAATATCACCGATCTCATTAAACGTTAACAATAAAATGTCGCGATACCGTGACCTATTAGCATATTGCCACGTCGATATTAACTCCGCGATACGACGGCGATCAATCTGTTTTTCCCGCGTGCTCGATTTTACCGTTCGCTGCGAGATACCACGACATTAAAAGGGTCGGTTGTTCCAACTTCTTCTTGGGAAAATCGCTAACTAATAGGTGGCTATCTTACAGATAAAATATACATATTAGTTTACCGACAGGTTTCATTTAACATTGTTGTTCAATGATATAGAGATTGTCTTATTTCTGACGGTATAAGCGAGTACATCACACGCGAGTGGAAAATCCATCGATATGTACTCGCGCTACATCAAGTTTTGGAAGAAAATTATTCTTATTATTCAATATGCCCGCATTAAAGTCTCATTCTCAGCCGACTGTATGAATCGCCGCGGAAAAAGGCAACAGATATGATATATGATATGTAATGCCGACGATATTTGCGACAAGCGGCATTATTCATAGCCGAACCGATGAAGTATCAACCGGCTCAATGTAATATAATTTAGATAATGACGTGAAACACCCGTGGCACATCAATCTAATCGGTAATAGTCGGCTGCCACTTCCTCGAAAATCCATTACCGCCCCGCCAATGATTTAGTTCAGATCCTTACAAAAAGCCGGTATTACATTACGGATCATTACTAAACCTAGTCGTTGTATCATGACTTGTCTCGAATAAAATTTTGCAGGTTGATTGAGAAAATCCATCGCGCACATAAATTCAAAGATTATGGCACAAATTATTTCTCACGGATCGTCTTTCTGCTATGAGGGAAACCGATTGATATCATAAAAACAGAGGCGAGAGATTCATAAAATATTTATTGTTATCGAAATTGATTATACAAAATTAAATTATTCGAGTATATATATATATATATCGACAATAATTTAATTTTATATAATCAATTTTGACAACAATAAATATTATTTTATACCAATCTCTTATGATAAAAATGAATAAATAAATACATTGTATACATATATATATATATATATATATATATATATATATATATATATATATTATGCCGATTATTTTACTACGATGGTGAAAGTTGTTATCACATTATTGCGTTGAAACGATTTTCTGGAGTTACACGCACATCGCATGCTACGGAAAGGCATCCCCGCAAAGTTGACGGTTCGACACGGTCGTAAAGCTACAACCATGGCACCATACGTGGACAACCTCCGGGTTAAGTTGTCACCGTGGCCACGGTATCGCCTCGTAGATGCGAGGCAAGTTGATGCGGGAACATTAAGCGTGGAATCATTCTAAAATATGGCCAGATAAAAACAGCAGGCTACGACCCGCGGGACATGTCTGTATAGTCAAGTCGGGTTACGCATCGACTTTACAAACGACTAACCTGCGGCCCGTGGTTCATTCAAATCGAAAAAGAATAACTTTAAAAGCTAAAGAAAAATAGAGGCCTGAATCATGAAATACCTGAAAATGTTATGGAAAAAACAACCAAAATTTCTTTGGAACTTTATCCAAATCTTGTACTGCAAGAATAAACGATTTGAGATTTTTATCTTCTAAAATATAATCAAGATAAAAAATATTTGAAACGTATAAATATCGTATATTTCATATAAAAAAATATCACATATTTTACAGCAAAAAAAAGAAAGGAAAAACGATAAAACAAGAGAAATTAAAAAGTTGACGTTACGTTGACGCTTACCGAATCGTACGAAAAGGTAGAGATATTAGAGCAGGCGTGCGCTTTTACGAATAGCATCGTTTGCCATAAAATTACGTTATTTTTATTTGAAGAGAAACTATTTATGATATCTTTTGTGCATTTATCGTCTTATTTATTAACGACATAATTTCGTCGATTTCCGGAACCTTGGACTTGGAAGAAAACAATTCTCTCTTCGATGTTTTAGAAATAAAATTTATATTATTGCAGTGCGAGTGCTGTAAAAATAGCAGTGCACGTTTGTTCCTCTTGAAAACAATTATATCGATAGACTGGAAAGGAGACAATTCAATTCTTTAAAAAAATGTAAAACTTGTCCAAAACCCATTTTACGTAAACTTACAAAAGTGAATCGTTCTGAGATTGAATTTATTTATTGAAAACGGAAAATTGTGTAACATTATATCAGGATGGAAAAACAGGAAAGTATAGATACGTAAATAAAAATATGAAAAACTATATATATATAGTAGCTGTAGTTTAAATGTTTGAAGCCAAACTCGTTATCCAAGTTCATTACATTATTTGATTATAATGTAATATTGTATGATATATGCAAGTATTAAGTAATATTTTATTAATATAAATTATATCCTTTATTTCTCTGGCTTATCATTTGCATTAATATAACAAAAGTTCTAAAAGATATAAAAAATATCTCGATGATATTAATTCGTTCCTTCTTCTTTAAGCACACGGATAAAAATTTTGCAAAATTTTTAAAACTTTAAAAAATCTTTTCTTCTCTTTCTTTCTCATTGCTCAAAAATATTACACACACACACACGTACATAAATACGCTGCAAGATATGTATCTTTTTAAGATTTTTCCTTTCAATTTTAATTTTTCTCTATATAAAATTATACGCATTATATGTGCAACCACATATTCTCCATCACTACTGTCGACATTAAAACCGGCGATATCATTTTCGTTATATTAGCGCGCGCGAACAACTTTTATCACGCGAGTACGAAAATAAGTTGGTCGAAATGAGGACACACCGTCCTCCGGAAAGAAGCTTCGGGCGACACGGAGAGAGCCCGATGTCTCCCGATTAAGAGCGAGCTTGCGTTCCAAGGTGCTCGTAACGCCGCTCTAAGAGCCCGTACCTGTCCACGGTCTGGTAATACCTGAAAACATGTCTCTATCACGGAGGAGAATCTACCTCGTCCGGTAACGCCTTCGCATAAAACCGACGTTTTATCCCGTCTCCGGCGGCCGCGACGTGTTTACGGCGTTTCTATAGTCGACGGCGCAATAACGAGGGGAGCATCGGGAGAACAGAGTGGCAAAAGGGAAGCGGGGAGTGTTCCGCGGATGTGGGATAGAATATTTTCACGGAACGGCGTCTCTAAATTAAGAAACCGCCGAGCGTAAGGTGGCGCCGACGAGAGGAGCGCAGGCTTTTTCTATCATTTTCCGGTTTCTCATTGGAGATCGTACCAAGGTACCGATACGATTCCTCCGCGATGTCTTCGAGACGTAACGAGTCTCAAGTGTCCTCGTATCCTTCTTTTCTCCTTTTTTTTCGTACAGTTGCCCCCTCCCATTTCTTCTAATATTTCTGTTTACTTCTCTCTTTCTTCTCTGTTTCTCCGTGTCTCGCATTGCATTCACCGCTTATGGCTCTTCTGCATCCGTCCGATTGCATCTTAGCCAAGTCGGTCGGCTGAACGACTTCTTCGATCCAACATGGATTTTAATCAGACATAAGTTAATAATATATGGTTAATTATGCGGATTATTTCATTGCGACGAGATAATGATAAGGGAAAAATAATTCATGTTTTAACGATGATGGTTTAAGTTTTATCGATTTTACAGCTGTTTTTATAATTCATTTTATACTTGACGGAATCAAGTTGAAAAGTTTTCAGGTTCAAGAAATAAAATACGCGAAATAATATATATATAGGATGTCTCATCAAAAAGTGGCCATTCCACAATACACAATACACAAAAGTAATAAGCAAAAATATCAAAATAAAAATATCGTAAATAAGAAAATCCGAAATTAATAATTCGCGAAGCCACAGTCACAAACACACACACACACACACACACACACACATTCCGATTAAACTCGACGTGAATGAACTTAAAAACGTGCTCGACGCGTAGCGAATTATAATCTGCGATAGATTATCTGGTTGCACTCGCAAAGAAGGACGACACTTTATATTCCATCGACGTCTCGTCTGGGTCATCATACCGACACGCTGCCAACGATACCATGTCAGCAGCTTCGTAGTTGGTAGGCAGACGTGCCAACGCAATGTCTAACAAATATGCTCAAAACCATGAGAATCATCAATCGTATCTTTCGATACAGCATACACGAACAAGATCTTTGATTAAACCGTATTTCCCACGTGATTCGTTATAAACGGATCAAATTCGTCGTCATAAAAAATTGTATAAATCTGTGTATTTATATATTTATCAAAATATAAAACATTAAAGTAAGATTAGAATCTAATTGAAGAGAGAGGACAAAATCAGAGTTAATTTTATAATGAAAACACAAATACTTTACTTAATAGTTAATCTGTTTTTCCTAACTAATATGTAAAAATAATCTTTTTAAATCTGAAGATTTATAATATGATAAATTAAGCTATATTTTTTAAATTCATATTTATATTCTAATTATTAAAGAGTAAAATTTTGATTTTGATACAAAAGAAATAAAATAATTGAGTCTAGTATTAGTTTATAAACACATTTATTTATGAATTCCATTGCTCTTATTATCACAAATTTTTGTCAACAATTATTTTCACAAACAATCATTTGGGTGATAGTCTTTGAATGACAGAAAACTTTTCTTATATTATACATTTTGCCTTGACATTTGATAAATTAAATGGGATAAATTGCGATAAATTAAATGGGATTAATAATTGCAAACATTATATATATATATATTTTTTTTGGAGGGGATAATAATTCACTGTTTCAAAATGTTCTTTTTTATACCGATCAGTACGTTTGAATCGTTTTATGATGATTTAATAATAATATTCGATATCAATTCGATAAAAAATAGAGAGATTTATTTTTATTAAATTGGATATTATAAGGACTTTTGCACGAATGTTTTATCGGTCAAGACAAAAACTCGCGTGATAACTCTCTATCTTATTGTTAATGATAATCGGAATTTTACAACAACCAAAATGATCCGGCATAAACTATAACTTCGCACATACCTCCTTTTCGGATATCGTTCTCGGGACACCTGTAAACTGTTTTCACAGATCATTTGAGCAAATGATACCAGAAGAATAGAAGATAAGGAATTATCGAAACAGATATTTCTGAATCGCTTGAAGCAACTACGTATTTAATATTAATTTACAAATTCTTGTTGCTAATCATCATTATCTCGATAATTATTCTGTATTACTTATTTAAATAATTCCCTCCCAATAACGTTCGCTATTTTTAACTCACTTATCGCAAAATTCTTATGCAAATAGAGTGAGAAAGAAATGGCTTGTAAATTTTAATTTTTTTTTTTTTTTTTTGTTCGTACGTTATATATTATAAACTTCTATCATACGGATGCTAAAAATTGCTATCGAAAAACATCGATAAATGTACACTGTAAAGTGAAAATGCTATTTCCATATCTAATGCAGCATTATTATAACTGACGCACGCCTGCATTATGAAAGCGTATGCAAATAAACAACATATTGATAAAAAATAAATAAACGTAACATTTAATAGAAAGAGCTAGACTTCCTGAGTCGTCATCTCGTCCTGACGTTATATAGCATCGACCTATATATATTTTTACAGCCAGAAAGAGAGAGAGAGAGAGAGAGAGAGAGAGAGAGAGAGAGAGAGAGAGAGAGAGAGAAACGAATAATGCCCGCGGATTGTTTATTGTGCTTCGGGCACCTCTCACATCTTACGAGTCCCTTTCCTCGCGATAGATTCCTATCCTCTCCATCGTAGAGAGCCGTGACCATCTGTCATTTGTCGGTTAAGATTTTTCGAACGGCGTCCAACCGTTCCGAATGGAGAACTCGTCTTCTCCTCGATGGCTCGTTATCGACAGTAAACCCGCCACTCGTTCTCTGGCGCGTTAATAATAATGTCAGATAGACTCGGCTCTCTTCTCTCTTTCGATTCACGAGTACGCCGAAGTGTTTCCCGAAAGATAAACGCGTGCCATGCGCGCAATCGGCCGGTGCTCCGGCATTCAATAATTCGCACGGGCAATTAAGCGACGTGACTCGCGCGATTTCCGATATGAAAACGTCATGACGCGATTAAGGACTTCCCCTGTCACCTGTTGGATACGACAGGGGACTTGTCGGCGCGCGCGCGCGCGTATCGCTACGGAGGAGGGAAAAAGGAGTTCATTTATTTTTGAGAACGCGATGCGAAAATCAATCAATCGAGATGAAGTAGATCGCAACAGATGGGTTTGAATTCCGTCTTAAAATATTTACCGATTATGTATGAATATAAGATTAATTGAAATTTGTTTTATTAAAATAGCTCGGTCTTCGTTAATTAATTTCCAGTAGAATCCATATTTTATTTCGATAAGTCTGAATCGATAAAGCATCGGTCCGTAATAGACGATTGATTATCTCAATATCAATATTTATCAAAGAGATTATGGATGCTACGTTAATATAATTATTGATAGTTGCGCGTTTGATTATAAGTATCAATCCATTTTTTTCAACTTTGATTTCACGACGATTGCTGTTTGCTATTTATCAAATCGATACCTCACCCGCATCTATCGATAAGCGACGCCATAATAATCTCACAGATCCGACCGAGATGATCGATGAAACGAGAGCATCATTCCGACGCGCGATTCTGCGGTGCTGTCGAAAAAAAAGAGATCGAATCAAAGCACAGAGCGGGTCGAGGGGGAAATCAGGGTAACAAGGGAGCAGGAGGTTCCCGCGTATTACCTACGCGACTCGGGCTTCGCGGCTAAAGGGGGGAAAAGGGGAGAGAAAGGCCCTTCGTGTTCGCGGCCGCGAAATAACGTCAGCGGTTTGTGGTTTTTCATACGTGCAAGAAGTCACAATGGTGAATCCCGGACCGAACGCTTCTCTCTTCACGAACGAGACGATGGAAGAAAAGCAATGGAAGAAGACGAGCAAGAAGAAAAGGTGGCTTTTGTTCCCACCTTGAGCGAGCCTCGACGCGACCTGCCACTTTTTCACGTTTCTCCTCGTCTCTCTCTCTCTCTCTCTCTCGCCCTTTTTCTACCTTTCTCCTTGTTTCACCTTCCTTCCTTCCCCATCTCTCCCTTCTGCCATTTCCTCGTTCCACCCTGGCATATCCTCTTCCACGACTGATGCCCTTTGTCTCGTGGAAACGCGATTGGAAACCCTGTCGGTGCAATTTTAAGGCGGTTCCCGCTTCCGTCATAATGGCGTGTCTATTAGTCTCTCGAACAGCAGGGGCCGAACTTTGCTGCTGTTTTCTCAGTGGTCTTTCTGGCTGGCTTTCTCGTCATAATCTGGGAGACGCGTTGATTTGAACGGAGGTGGAAAACATCTGTTATTTGATCTCATTTCAGTGCCATGATATAGCGCTATTGATATAATCGATTCTTTCAATAATGCCAGAGAGAGCAGTTATTTCAATTTGGATATTTCTATAGTTTAACGAATGTGTTCATAATCTACGCAATTTTGAAAAAATACGATAATAGATAATGGATAATCACGTGGTAGAAATAAAAATAAAAATTCCATCTTTTTTGTCTAGAGCAGGCACAAAATTTGGATTATTGTATAGCATTTACACTAAGGTTATTATTTATTTTTCCTGACATCCAGTACATCATATTGAAATTAAATATGCGACGCGTTACAACATAAATAAGAACGGAGCTGCTTATTTCTATTAAAAAGTCAGGTTTTATTAACTGTTGGAAACAATGAAAATGGAACGAGCCGATGACTACGCTTAAGATGTACCAAGAGCGCGTCTTTCGACGGCGAGTCAGCAAAGGGAACAAGAGTCGGAGGCAGAAACCGATGCTTTGTGGTCCATAAATAAGTCAACCGACCAGCATGACAACGACGTTGGCAGTCACCGGCGCAAGCGTAATCGCGTTTGTATTTTGAGCGATAGCCAATATTTAACTCCGTCAATGGCAATCCGTACGACTACGACGCGACGTGCCGAAGGGACTACCGGAGGAGCGGTAAGTCGTATTCCGCTACGGAAGGCGAAGGTCGAGGCTGAAGCCGTGCGAGAGCGCGTGATCCCTCTTCGACCGTTCGACGGGGAAATCCTACATGGCGCTTTCGACAAGGTAACCGGAGATGGTCGGCAAGAGCCGTGATTCCTGGAAACCTGGCCGAGGATAAGTGACGAAAGTGACGAGGCCACCGCGACAGCGTGCGTACCAAGCGTTCCAGATTCCAGAAACATTATGTTCCATCTGATCGGTCACGCTTTTCAAAGGGTTTATTCTTAAAGGGTACAAACTTTATCTCAAAAATTGTCACGCGAATGATATATCACGTTCGCACACGTAGGAAGCATTATAATTATACTGGTTGGAAGATAATGCGATGGTGATTGTTAGTTTAAGATAATCAAAATATAAGCAGCGATAACAAGACCGCGATTACTTAACTTAATGATGATAATATCGTTATAACTGGACAAGTCGCGCGAGAGTGGTTGGCATCAATAATTGTCATAATTTATAACTTTCCCCTTGCGGCTTCTACGCGTCGCGGTTTTAACAAACTAAGCGAACGCTTGCGCGCGAGCCGCAAGTCAGAAACAGCCGTTGAGAAAATTCAAATGTAATGAGTTAAGAGACCGAGGATAATATTTATGCAATTGTTCGCGACTTCGTCGTTCGTCCGCTTGATTAAACAATTATCGTCTTATCAGTCAAATTATTGATAGCGTAGAGATCTACACGAAATACGCATTATTTCTTTTTAATAATAAAAATGCAAAAACAATTTTAATTTTAACCGTGCGAGTTATGTAAAAGAATAATTAAATGGATTAAAAGGTTGTAAAATTAGGAATTATTAAAAAAAAAAATAATTTATTCAAATAAATAGATCGTCGATTATTATCAAACATTCTAAGCAAAAATATTTAAATTTTTTTCCATTTTTCGGGGAGATGTTAATTTAATGAAATAAGGAAAAGGAGACGATAAAGAATATTTTATCGAAAGAATAATTATAGGTCTCGGGCTAATCGTAGATTCCGAAAATGGATTTCTGCGGCGACCCTAGATGATTCGTTTCGGCGACGCGAAACAATGTCTGTTTCCTAGTGACTAGGAAAGAGCCGGTAATCGCATTAGCGGTCGCGGCCGTTGCGCGTCCGCGGAACATCTCTCGCCATTACCTCGACTTATACCGTAACGAATCCGTTCCGCGGGATCGTTTCTGTCACCAAATCACGCCGGTTTTGCTACGCTACTCCGAATCGGAGAGCCGAACAACCGGCTAACGAACGCACATCGCAACCGCGTGCAATCGCGCCGCGATATAATGCGCACGGCGCTAAAAAAGTTTTATTAATATCCTGACTGGCAAAATAACGTTTTAACGATTCGAGACGGATCGCGTGCTTTTTCATGAACGGTGTCAGCATTACGGGAGTTAATTTTTAGCGCTCGATATTTTTTGTTTGGCTATGCCGAGTGGTAAACAATGGTAGCAAATTAGAATATTAAGTGCACGCGGAGTCGGATTGAAGTTGAAAAATTCATCGCTTGACAATTGACAGCGACATTTTCAGTCCGAATAGAAAAAAGATCCGCGAGTTCTCTCTTAATTAAAAGACGCCGACGAATAACGCGAGGCGACTTGACGAGATAAAGCTGCTGGAAGTTGCGGGAGCTAAATGGACCTCTATTTCGCTACCGACAGCTCCTAAAGGTTCCTAATTGTCAAGATCGAGCACCATAATTACACCCTCCGCGATTCGTTCTCGTCTCTCGTCTCCCTGTTAACCGGACGAATTCTCCGAGTGGCAAAACAACGTCGAAAAACATGGAGCGTGGAGCGATTCAGCAGATAGGTAGGTAAAACGTAAACCTGGGAATTAAGAAGTCTGGCGATAAGAAGCGATAAAAACTATTTCATAGGAAACCTATGACATCCTATCGCATGTTCTTTTTTTCGTTAAATTATAATTCCCAAGGAATTTATTAAGAATCAAATATTAGTGAGATAGATGATGCTGTTATTTGCGATCTAAGATAAAATTCCGGAATTTATATAAAAAGGACAGTTACAGTTAAATATGATAATGTAGTTGCAAGAAAGTTCTTGAAAAGAATCAGCGATATAAATACACACACACACACACACACACACACACACACACACACACACACACACACACACACACACACATATATATATATATATATATATATATATATAATGTTTAAAAAAATTGATAAAAATTAATGAAACGCTTTTCGAAATTCTATTGGTCTTTAAAACTAAAATACTCAAATTTTTTATATAGCATTGAAATTGAAAGCGCGACTCGACGCTAACAGAGTTGCATTCAAAGTAGCGTTCAAAGCATGAATTTATTGACACATTAAAAAGATATCGCACGGTGAACAATTTCCGAGGATTTAAACTCGCCACGATAAAAACAAGGCACTCGAACGGAATTTTTTATTGTCACATTTTTTTAATCGAGTTTCCAAGAATTCACACATTCATCGCATTGATATTGCATTTTACTCTTTATATTCATTTTTTAAAGATTAAAGATATAATTTTAATCGCAAAAATACGATTAACATGATAAAAGATAAATACAGTTTTATCAGCAAATATAAATTAGATATATGTAAGGGGGGAAAAAGGCAATAGTTGAGAATTCATTTATAGCTGCGGAGATTAAACTAATTGTTCCATCATTATAAAGTCGTGATTAGATTATCGAGAACAGTAATTGCCCTCGTATTATATAATTCACTCTCGTGACACTCGCGCTTTCTTATCTAGGCTCATGTTTGCTTTTTGTCCGTCATTCGACCTGTCGATACAGTAATAGAGTACGAATTCCAAAGTCGCAGCGTGACGCCTACTCGACCGCGTGTTTCATAACTTTCCGCACGTCGCGATGGCAATTTGCGTCCTTTACATTATGACTTGTTATGATTTCGCCGACTACCTATCCGCGCAATCGATAGACTGATCAACGACGGATATGTTTGCGCAAAACATAGCGCGCTCGCTCGAATTTCATTCATTGCGTCAGAGCGCGTTTGAAGTTCTCTCTCAACTGTGTTAAAAATACTTTTAAAATG
The DNA here is from genome assembly GCF_030449975.1 of Polyergus mexicanus. NCBI lineage: Eukaryota > Metazoa > Arthropoda > Insecta > Hymenoptera > Formicidae > Polyergus > Polyergus mexicanus. The sequence goes on from NW_027223344.1 coordinate 622,392, forward strand.
TTTAACAATAACCAATACGAACGTTGACATATTGAAAGTTTGACAGATGGAACAATCACAATGGAAAACGGAAATAATTGTGCAATTATTATACAATACGACGGTTGGCAATGTTAATTTATTTAATTTTCACATCATTGATCGATCGCTCAACTCACCAGTGTAACACCAGGCCGGCCAGACGACAGGGCTCTCGGTGTCCAACTCCCTCATTCTCTCAGCGACCCGCGGACATCTCCACTCCGTTCTTCCCGACGTGGCGGTAAGAATGTCCAGTTTGGCTATCAGTGTCAACCTCCAACCGAGCGAAGAATCTTCGGTTCTGCCTGTCGTAAATCGCAGGAGAACCGCGTTTGGCGATCTGTTGAAATCACCTGTTGTAAAGAGTTCTCTCTTTCTCTTTCTCTATTTTAGAATTCGTCGTGGATCTTGTTCTGATATCACTCGAATAGATTCAAAGCAGGCTTATTCGGAAACACAGGTTGTCCGATTCCTATTATCGAGACCGCGCACGTGCAAGTGAAGGATTCCGAGAGACGGATAAGTTTTTAGATGACTTTTCGCTGTCACCACGCTCTGGTTGTATCGCTGATAAAGCACGGAGGACGCGTCATCGACTCGTTTCGCCCTCGTCTCACTTCCTCTCTGTCGCCTCTTTGCTCGTCACGTCGTTGCACGACGATAAGACACTTTTCGCAAACTGTTTCGTCGTAACAGCAGAGGGACACGCGTGTTACACGAAAAGGCGTCTGGCACTTGTGACTCGAATCGCGTATTAAATGTCACGGAAATGTCAACGAGGTGCCATCGACGTTTGACACCTTTACCGAATGTTCCTTTCCTCAGCGCCTTCCACTTTGCTGCTCCTCGAATAATAGCTGTTTTCAGGATCCTGCGGATCGCGATCAAATTTCGAATTGCATCACCGGATTACTCTCTTTTCACTCAGAACACCGTTATCAGGCTATTCATTTAGCAGACGCTAAAAATTCTGTCGATACATTCACACTTAGATGTTCAATCTAATAATTCATTCTTAAAACAAACAGTTTTAATCACCAACTGCATTCGTCTTTTATCATCACGATAAGTTTTGCCAATGTAAGATCTTGTTTGCACATGTAAAATAGATTCACTTCTCTAAAATGAGATTTTAGAAATTCTCTCGAATCTCCAAATATCTCAATGAATCACTTTCGTCTACTCGTGTCAAGAGATCGCGCGTTCCATCGAGCAGCTATCACTTCCTTCACCTCTGCGGTCACCGCGGGATCACTTTCTTCACTCTACAAGTACACCAGCGATCGACCGGCTCCGGTAATCGCAGATGTGTGTACCTCCGACCCGGTCGATCCTTGCCTCCAGTCCGAGAGGATCGTTGACGTACCGCGGGATGACACGACACTACACAGCACTGCTGCGTGAGGTGATGTCGAAGAGGATAGACGGATAGAAAGACAGAAAGAGAGAGAAAAAGAGAAACAGTAGAGGGAGAGAGAAGAAGAGAGAGACGGAAACAGGTAGGGGGATGGATAGAGGGAAAAAAGACGGTGGAAGAGATAGTCCGCGAGGCTCTCCTCGAAGAGAGAGAGAGAAAAGGAGAAAGAGGGAAAGAGAGAGGAAAGAACCTGACCACCTGACCACCACACTGCTCTGCCTTAGTAGGCACGACACACAAGTAAGCGGAGTGGCACTTAGGTTGGTGCACCTGCCACGAGAGTCCGCGCCGTAATGGGAGCGGGGCAACGGGCGGCAGGTAGGCAGGCCCACAGCTCGTCAACCTGCAGAGAAGGGGAATCAGTCACATGGCGAGTGCCCCGCGCTGCCTGCAAAGGAGGTGGTAGTCGGAGTAGATGGTGGTGGATGAACGAAGGTGGTGATGCTGGCGACGACGGCGCCGGTAGTGGTGGTGATGATAGCGGTGGTGGTGGTGGTGGTGGTGGTGGTAGTAGTGGGTCGCGATAGAACACCAGGAGTAAGAATCACCGGAATCCTCGAGAGGAGAGCCGACTGTCGGTGTAACCTGTCGCGACCATCAGTGTCGGCATGGTAATTCCGTTCGGGAAACATTCGAGATGATTTTCTCGTAGAACGTCGACGACGAGACGAGTATGAAGAGGGAAAGCATCCGAATAAACTTCAGCGATTCTTATTCGAGATACGCAGCTCGGTGACAACTGTCAGATGCAGAGAACAAAAAACGATGCGTAAAGATTTAAAATAAAAATTTGTATACGCAATAAATAAATTGCTTATCGCGAGAACATGAGATGTAAATAATTTAATATAAATAAAATAATATTTAATATAAATAAAATAATATTTAATATAAATAATTGAATATAAATTAATATAAATAAAGAGAACATGACGTACTATATTGTGTGTTCTCCGAATAAAATAGGAAATACAAAAGAGATTATAAATGGAAACTCGCGAAAGGAGAAATTAGCCATTTGAATAAGTGACTGGCATTAGAAATAAATAATCCCATAAAAAACCGTGATAGCGATTGAAGCCAAGATGGAAAAAAATTAAGTGGACTATTACTTTCCATTATTTACAACGTGGAAACATTTAGCAAACATATTGTAATTATCGGAACAACGTAGAGCAACGTACTATCTTTCTTGCGTGCCCCCGACTACCGATTATGGTTCATCGGGATATTCTGTGCACGAATGCCATATTTGGATCCTTTTACGAGATAGAACGGAAGAGCACCCGTTGAATTCCCGAGATCGTCGATAGTACTCGACAGTAGATTGCACCGCGAAGCGTCTCTTCCCAGCACGTCGCTCAATGTCCAGCTATCAATGCTACGTCTTCCTTTGCTTCTGCGACTGGCCGAGGCTCGTATAGTAGTCTAGGTGGAACACTACGTCAAGGTTGAACGAGACGCGAACACTTTGTTTGCTTGTATGCCATAGTTCTTAAAGGATTGCTCGTAAAACAATATCTGCATCGGCTCCTGGATAGTACGACCGTTTTCCTTATAGTTTGATTTTGCTGCGTTATATGTTTTTCCGCGATTCTAAATACGAATTTTCAAAGAATGGAGAAAAATAATTTATTTTTTATTTGTACAATATATAAAAGTAACAATTTTTGGCATATTGCGTATATCATTTTATAAAAATTATTGATTTTATAAAAAGATTTATGTATGTGTGCAATTGTTGACTTTATATTTAGATATATATATTCTTACTTAATTCCTTGAGCTCGCGTCATAAGTAATCTTATCGAAACTGTTGTCTATGTCTGGGATAACTGTGATAATTTTAATTATATTTTGTGTTATATTCTTTCAAGCGTGAGGTATCAATTATCAATATATCGTCTACGCTTTATTTCATTGCAATTGACATTATATTCTCACTCAAACTTTTTTGGCGATATTAATGATCTCTCAATTGTTTTAATGAAAATCCTCTTGCTATTCCAACTTGTATTAATCGAATCTTATGCATGCACTTAAATTAACACTAATTACACGATAATCCACGGTAATCCTATAACATCATCGAGCACATATATCTCCGAGATTATTCTAAAAACGTCTCCTTCAGATATTCGAACATGTTCCTATATCGCAGTGGGGTAACTAACGTACAAAGTAGTGAGCAGTGCGCCGAGAGATGAGAGCTTGTTAGTTTAATCATTATATTGTTTCGTGAAGGGCGAGACGCTGGCTTCAACCAACGAGTAGTAGTAGTTCACCCCGGCTTCGAGGTCCGGCTACCATCAAAGACGATATATCGCGCCCGATATATATCACTCGAGAGAGCTGCATCTCTCTCTCTCTCTGCATCGGCTTATTATACGTATGTATATGTATATCTCTGTATGTATGCGTCGCCCGGAGGCTGTGCTCCGAGCTCCTCGTTTAGACATCCGCTCCGCGAGATTATTCGAGCGAACGACGCACAGCTCGTCGAAACAGAATCCCGATGTACGGGGTGCATTATATCGGAATCTCCTATCTGGCGTCGATCGTCGAGCTTCCGCAGATAGCGATTACCACCACGGCTATTTTCCTTCCCGGGGAACTATCGGCGATTAAACGGTCCGTCGACCTCCTCCGCATCGCGCCATGCGCAACTGGATATATTAATCGTTCAGCTGGATCGATACGACCTGTCCTTGCGCACCGGACTAACGTCCATCAGCCCATTCGCGGGGATTAATTAGCGCGCGATAGTGCCGTTCGGCCGGTTAAAAATTTCACGACCGGCTGGACGTAACGATATGGAACGAGTAACATAAGACTTACGATCAATATATGGATAGAGTTAAGTACTTGTGGTTTTTTTTTGCAAACCATCAGTTTGACTTTCTCGGGAATTGTAAAAATTATTAAATTCGTTTCTGATCTTTTTATAATTTGTATATGTATATACAGGGTGGGGCATTTATATTGAGACACCTAAATATCTAAAAAATAAAGCAAGATGGAAAGAAATGTTTCGGACAAAAGTTGTTCGGTTGACCCCCTTAGTTATCGAATAACTTTTGTCCGAAACCTTTCTCTCTATCTTGCTTTATTTTTTAGATATTTAGATGTCTCAATATAAATGCCCCACCCTAGTATATTTTAAAAATGCAATAAAAGAATCTTTTATCTTTGGAGTAAAAAGCAATCAATAAATATCGCATATTTTTCTTTAATACTAGTAAGCTACACTAGCGAGAAATAGAATTTTATTTTTTTCGCGAGTAAACATAAATGCAACATTAAATCTTTTTTCCATTAAAATTGTCTTTGAGAATTAATTATGAATAATTGACCGCAATACATCTTACATTCTCACAACTCGTTCAAATAATTTAATGTTACAGAAAGGGTAGAGAGACAATCTCACGTTATACAAATGTTAATACAAACTAGTTAAGCGCAGGACTCTATCTAGTCGTGGTTCATCTTGGGAGACGAAGTAACCGGTGGCGTTCATGAATACGTGTTCATTATTTATGAGCAACGCCTCTCGGCATCAACTGGACCGGCCTCTCTATCCACCGGTAGGCACCCGGGAGAGGAAGGCAACCGGATAACGTATTACGTCTTCATATTTTTTCCCCTCGTGCAACGCCCGCTAATTAAAGCTGCCCCGACAAGGATTTGCCCCGATGATTTAGCGGCGATGCTGCGCCGACCTGATAAGATGGGACAGGTTGATAATGAGGCTTCTTTTGGTATATCGAGAGCCGGATCGAGTTCTAGTAGACTACATCTTCCCCTTATAATATTCCTTATAACTTCTGGCTACCGCTCCATCAAGTTTATCATACTCGTCTCGCGCGCGCTGTGTGTATCATACAAGAATTTTATATCGACGATGCAACGCATCGCACGCATCCGATTAAATAATGGCATATTCGCGAAAATGAATAAAATATCATCTTATGTATAAAAAAAAAGCAAGTTATCACGGAGATCTGCAATATTATCATTACGTGCAAATATATTACGTGAAATTGATCGGATATAAATATTGTTATCATATGCAAATATGTGCACTCGACAGCATTATGATTTATTACGACACGTAAACGTTATTCTTACATACAATTCGAGATAGTTCCCGACACCTGTTGATGGAACAGTCATGCCTATTCGATCGAGAAGCTTTGTGATCCGTGCCAAGCATCCGCGGCATCATCGGGATCTCAGCAACGCCGAGGGATCTCGACGAGGAGGAAAAAAAAAAAAAAAAAAAGCAACTCGCGGCATTCCCCTTTCTCATTACGGTATGCCGGATCAAAAGTGCTCATATTTCATAGACTTGTTCTGGCGTGCCGCACGAGAACCCCTCCGATGGTGCCTCCGCTCGCGCGCGTGCACGGAGAAGTTACGGTCCCGTTGAATGGAGAAATTTACGTTCGTCAGCGAAACGAGGACCGAAGAAGGAACGATGACGATGGCGAACACGATGGAAGCCGGCACCGTTGCTCGATGATGATTTCGACGATTTAATTGAAACGTCCAGCCGGCACTAAAATCTCCCCATCAGGCTCTTCTCTCTCGCGCTATGTATATCTATGTATATCTCTCCTCTGCCGTCTACTTTCCGCACTCTCTCGATCATTATCCCTGCGAATCCTCTCGAGAAACATCTTAGTATTTTTTAAATGGAGCTGGGTATCGTTAAACTTGCCGTTGCTGACGAAATCGATGAGATTTTAAGCATGTGCCTTATTTAAAAAAGACATTTTCGAAAAATCATAAAACTAAAATTAGTCATAATGTTTTTAGCTGAATATGTAAATTAGAAAGCATGTTCTTTTAAATTCCGCGAAACTATTGGTAAATTTTAAAGGTATATCGAGAGCCCCGATATGGGGGGGTATATGTATATCGCAATCAATCGGCTCAATGTTTTATTATAAAATTAATTTTGATAAATGCTGTGATAAAAAGAAGCGGTTTCGTCGCCTCTGGATTCCCAATATATATTGTATATTGACAAATTCGAGAATCAATGAGAAATGAAGCGGGCAAAAACGATATAGACGCGTGTCTCCATAAGAGAGGCGTAAAAAAGATAACGGACGGCTTTACGAAATTTTTATTATGATGTATGCCAATAACACAAACACACGGGACGAAACCTACGTTTCCTAATGAATGCGAATGAATCGTATATATCGACAAGATTGCTTCCGGAATTCATTAGCTGCCGCGGCCGATTTACTCGTCAAACGGCTGTCCACGAATCCTCTTCTCTCGACGCAGGAAATCTCGGAGCGAACGAACTTGTCGAAGAGAATCGATCGATATATCCTTGAGCCACGTGCTCTTTTTATCGGTTCTCTCTTCCGTTTTTTCGATCGATCGTTAATTGAAAGGAATGGCATGGAATTTGCTATTTTCAACGACTCATCGTCCGCGATATGTCTATCGTCCGTATAATTATCGATAATTCAAACTCGTACCGTGTTATTATAATACAACTATTCGTACAGTGTATCTACAGTATAATCGTCAACATCAATCTAAGCAGTTGAGTTGACATTGATTCTCACGATGTTAGATTTCTAATTGAAAATGTTTTGTACAAAGAATTATGATTGAAAGAATTTCTAGAAATAATTAACATTCTTCATCCATCATATAATGTTAATAAATACAATATATTTTAAAATATAAAATGTTATAATATATAAACGACTTTATATTCTTTTTATCGCAAAGATTGCTTAGGAGTAATCCAGTTGCATCGTTAAATGAAAGAAATGGATATTACTTTTTGCGAATGGATATCACTCCGTGTACACGAGTAAGTTTTAAAACACGACAGATTCTAATAAAATTCAATAAATGATTACTATACAGTAAAATATTACACATTAATAATTAACACATTATATCAAACATAGTAAATCAATATCGCACACTTAACTCATAAAATATGCAGTAATGATACCCAATTACGATCAATAAATTAAGCGACTCTCGAGATTTTCGTCGAAAAATTGTGTTCGCGCCGATTAATATCTGGCCGCCGCGATACGATAAACGAGATGATAGATACGAACACGCACGATTATACGCGCGAGGTTGCACGGCGCGAGATACCGATGAATCAGCGATGGTAAAGGTCAGATGGAACGTGAACGTGCACTTGAAAGGTCAAGGAAAGATGCAGGTGTCGAGTGGCTGTATCGACAAAAAAATTTATATAAGCGGAACGGTCGATCGTGCCAATTGCAATCCAATGGCTTTAAAAATCCTGCCGGATGGCTCTCTGACGGAGTTCATGCAAATATCTAACTGCATAGTAAAATAAATTTAAAATTACAATTAATACACGTGTTAAATTTTTATTGTATCGTCCTTAGGCACTTCTTTTTTCGTGCCAAATATTTTTGCCTTCTAAATGTTTTACTGTTTATTATTAATCATATAAAAACAAAATAAAATCATTTGACAGATAATTTAATGGACAAATTCTATTTTTAAAAATGTGAAAAATTCTACATTTTTCAACAAATATGGTGATTTAATATTTCTACGAGAGACTTGAGATAATTACCGCATTGTGTTATTTTAAACAATTACGAAATACAATATATTATGCGACGATGCCTTTCTGTCGAAATAAATGTCACGATGAGGCGAGTTATATCCGCGTTAATGAGATACAAATATCATCGGGTCGTGTCCTTTCGACGCTTGAAATCCAATTTACTCGATACGATTTGGCATTAATATTCCGCCAGGCGTTTCGTGGATTCGTATGACATAGCACGCTCTTCATTTTCGTTTATCGTCCGCGCGTGTTGATGCACGGAAATTTGGAACCTAATGTAATCCAATAATTTATTCGGCGGCGAAGCGAGAGAACGCGCGCGGAGAGCGTGGGTAGGAATGTAAAATCCTCCAATTTAGTAGACGGGTAATTTATATGGTGATGTCGAGGGACGCGCCGTGTCCGGCAGAAAGCGTCAAGTTCTCCCTCCTCGCGTGATGTTTAGATCGATAATTTATACGCGTTTGACGCGAAACGACGGAAATTTAAGGCCAAAAAACGAGCAAGTTGATTCCAAGAAATTCAGGAAGAAACGTCATCCGGCATATATTAATATAATTATTATTATTACTCCATATTTTACGACAAGCGGAAAACGAGAATTTAAACGTGAATTAAGCACAAAAATATAGAAAATAAATTTATTAATTATTAAAAATCTATTATCATAAATTATCTTATATTTTTTGTCGCGTAAAGAACGGGATTCTTCTAATCAAACTCAGACTCAGTCAGTATAATATCGAACTTTTACCACGAGATTCTGAACGTTCCAAAAATTCTTAGAAAAATCGCGTTGTGTGAGCGAGTGAGGGGGCAAGAGAATAGAGGGTACGTCACGCAGTGCGCAAAGTGCAATTTCATCAATTTTTGCCTCGTAAAATCCGAGCAATGAGCGACGTAAAAATGAATAACTGGAGAAGCGTTCACCCGTGGAACGGACTAACATCTCCTCCTTCGGACCCCTCGATCGTCAAGTTCCTCTCGCTCGCACCGGGAGGCGACCGAACCATCAGTGGTGGTTGCTCTGTTCCGCGGCCCCCGTTAGCCAAGTCGGACCGATTTTTATCTCCCGGATGGAATAGATTACCTTTATTTACGAGCAATCTGCGCTATGGGCAAATTGTTTGGGAATGGGAGTGAGAGCCGCTTATTTAAAAGTCGTAAACTATTCAATACGTGGACGAGCTTAAATCGTCCGGATAAAAGTGTGAGAATAGGAAAAGGGTAAAAACAACAACTCTATGACAAATTCTTATATTTATAAGCTGTGATTTTTCCTATGTTTGTTTGAAAAATATGATAGAGCATCAAAAATTGATGCGATAAATATTTATAGTACCTATAATTAATGAATATTTGCTCCACAAATATGAGATAAATCATGCTTATGTTTCCATTGTATAAAAACATTTTCGATGGAGTCCTTTGAAATTTTTAAGTCCTTTGAAACGTTTAATCTCCAAAGCAGCATTTTCTGCTCGAGAACATTCATCAAGTATGTACAATACTACTCGCTATTACAATGTTAATGAAATGAGAATCAGATTGGAATTTACGTCGAGTAGACATGTTTCTCGCGAGCTTCGAGAAGCTTTCGAGATAAACTTGTCGAATGTAAATCGTCAAGAAACAAAAAACAGCAACAAACAAAAGCGGAATCAAACAGATAAATATCACACGTAGTAACACATAGTAATACATATCTCTATCTCTCTTCGATACATTATTACGATTCTAAATAACATAAAAGCCAACAACAGCAATGTAATGGCGAATAAGTTTTTGGAAATAAAATCCGTAGATGCTTCACATTTTAGATGAAGATTATATGTAAAAAAATTCTGGCCTGCATTCACTTTTCTTAAATCTTAATTTAAGTAACAACCGAACGAAAATTCGAGCCGAACAAGGATATCTTGAGCTGAGAACGCTGCAAGGACGAATGTTAGAAAAATAAATGAATTTTTATCGCTATCAACTGATCATATCGGCAAGTCGAACTATTGTCAAAAGGAGCACGACGGAAGTTCAATTGGAGCCAAGTAAGTTTTAAAAAAATGAAATACAATTAAGGAAATCAGAAAGAGGCGTAACGCCGTAAAATGCGAGAACGCGCGAAATGCTACGTATCGACACTCGCGAACTGCACCCAGGATTAATAATGCCGGTGTGCCGGTTGTCGAGAGCGGAGGAGAGAGAGAGAGAGAGAGAGAGAGAGAGAGAGAGAGAGAGAGAGAAATGAAAGAAGAGAGATGATGAAGAAGAAGAAGAAGAAGCAAAAGAAGACGATGAAGAAGGAGAAGAAGAAGCGGGAAAGGGTAGAGAGGTAAAAGGTAGAGGAGAGCAACAAGCGGTACAGCCTCGGGTGCCGGGCGGGGCTCAGATGTTTATCCCGGTCGACCTCTCCTTCCCCCCTTGGCCCCCCCAATGCCCCTCTTCGTGCTCCCCGATATGCCCCCTTCACCTCCGGTTCTTGCGGAGAAGGAGCGCGCCCTCGGCAATCCAGTGTTGCGGAGCGTTGCATCTACGTTATGCGTGCTCTTGTTGCTCGGATGCACTCACAGTGGCGTCGCAATCGTCACCGTGTTCTCTCCGACAGACGGAAATATGGACAGGCTCGATCGCACGAATAAAAGGTCTCCGATATTCCGCGATGCATTATACATTTTATAGTCGAGACATTAATATAACTAGAGAAAAATTTTAAGTAAAAAGTTAAAATTTAATAAATTAGCGGATGCTATTTGTGAATATATATTGCTCCATTAGTATATTATATTGTATATATATATATATATATATATATATATATATATATATATATGTACAATATATTATATAATTCTCCTATATATACTTAAATAATACTTTTCACTCGATCCGATTAGCTGCATAACTTAAGGAAGACATAAAGTCCAAAATTAACACAACATTTTTGTCGTCACTATTAAACGCGCCAATTAATCCCAAATAGGAATTAAGATAATATCAAACGTGTTTTAGGATTATTTTCGGGTGTTAAAAATTCTCGGAGAAGAAGGTCAGTTCGAAAGACTTGGACGCGATATCGCGGTGAACGTTCGTTAGAATAGTTCGGTTCGACAACCGTATCGATCGTAATCGAAACGATCGGGAAGAAGAGGCGAGGAGGCTGAGGTCTTCGGCTTGTGACGAGGCGTCGGACAGTCGGCGCTTGCAAAAAATCAACGTTAATCAGACACTTCGTATCGCCTGTACTCAGCTCCCGGTGAGACGAGCGCGATCTAGCTCACAGCAGGTTCTTCGCGGCAAAAAATCGATGAATGAACTTATGCCGGAGCGGATGCTCCGCGCTCGAGTTGACCGACGACGGCGGTTTTACGAGTGTCCATCACGCATTATCTTCATCGTTATTTTGTTAAAACTTGCGCGATGTTTTTTGTATCTTGCGTGCTTCATCTAAATTAAAACATTATATGTATAAAGTGCGCTATATGAATTAAAATAATTCAAAAGAGAAATATAAAATCATTTAATACATTATTGTATGTATTTTACATCCGTAAAATTAATCGCGTTCAAGTATAATAATTTAACAAAAATAATTGTTTAGTGTATATATTTTCTTTATATTTCTTGTTTCTCTTTTCGTATCAAAAAATTAGATTCTATCAAATAAATTATATACTCCTTCGAGAACAGTAGTTCCCTGATTCCCCCGTGCGTATGAATGGCACGCAATTATCGCTTTGCAATTAACTTCAACTATCACAAATTAATCTCTCCTTCCTGCATCTTTTATTTCGCCTTTCTTGTTGCGTAATCCCTCAGTAGTAATACAATAACACAATTATTCATCATCGTTGGCGATTCGAATCCGCGCGGACCAACACAGCGATCGACCGATCTATCGATCAATGACAACACCGTCGCATACAGACGCGAACGAATCGAAGCTAATCATCCGCCAGCACCGTGTGCGCGACGACCGCATCGAGATAAGGGTCCCGGGCGAGTTCGAGACGAGCTACGCTACTCGGCCTGTACTCTCTCTGTTAGAGATTCGTCCGTACAATGGTTTCATCGAGCACGTATACCGCTGATGACGCACTTCCGGCCAAGTGAACCCTCGCGGTGGCCCCTGTGATAATTCCGGAGGATCGAGAGAGGAACGAGAGAGAGAGAGAGAGAGAGAGAGATTCATCCACCGTGACTCCGTGGCCCCGTGACGACCCCGAAGAGATGTTTGCTCTTGTTGCGGTGCTATGCGCCGTAGCAACCGGCGGCTGTATGAAAGTACCAGAAGAAGAAGAAGAAGAAGAAGAAGAAGGAGAAGAAGGAAAAGAGCAAGGAGAGGAAGAGGAGAAAGAGGATGAAGGAAGAGCAGCGAAGGGAGCAAGAAGTCGATGCGGTGATGAGGTGGGGCAAGGTGGGAGGGGGAGGAGAAAAGGTGGAAGACGGGTCTTGATCCAACGCCTAGCCTCCGAAGGAGCTCGCTCGAGCGCCCGATGGTAGCGGTTCGCTCATCATTGTAATTACTTCGCGAGGATGTACCAGTATATTGGGTCATTATCGACCGCTCCATATCTACCACCTAGCCCATAAGTATAGACTTATGCTCCCGGTGTCCGAACGGTAATCTCCTTTCTCTCGCTCTCTTTCTCTTTCTTTCTTTCTTTCTTTCTTTCTTTCTCGATCATATGCGCACGTTGCGCGAGCGCGCACGTATACGAAGGTGCGTGTGCGAGAGGACACGCATCGAAAGGGAAGCGAACAGAAGGGCAGGAAACGCGATCGGGGCACGTACCAGCTAACGACTCGTTCCTACGGGGGGAGAGGGGGGGGGGGGCTCTCTGATCAAACAATCGCGGCAACCGGGGCAACTTTCTAAAGGATCTTCGCGAGTATCGGAGGGGGATACCCCTCCTGGCTTCTCGCGAGCATTCGTTTTCGCGGTGGGCGATGACAGTGGCGTAAGCGGATGAGCGATATTGATAAATTTAGTAATATTTTACCCATCATGTCCTTTAAGCTTCGTACACATCTCTACGTTCCCCGTTTATATCGAACGAGAGAAAGATTAAATTATGATATAATAAAAATATATACACAACAAAAATTTTTAAAAATTCATCTATAAAAGTATGTATAAAAATCTCATATATATAAAACTTGTGCGCATTCTAAAACATATATATGCTTCACATATTTAATTTTAAAATATTTATATATAAAGTCAACTCTCTATATAATTCGGATTTTATTTTAGGAAGTTATAAAATACACGTAAAATTTTTTTAATACTTGAAATATTAGAAGAGAGAAAGGGAATAAAATTGTATTAATTGCAACAGATAAAGTGCGCATCGCGTTCAAGTCTAGGCGAGTATAATATATTCGTGTTGCAATAAGTATATGCTGCGCACCGGAAGTGACCGGCTGTACCGTAGCTGATCGATTAAAGAATATAGTGCAGTAATTATCATTAAGCAGTGATCTATGAGCTATAAAACAGGACTATAACTGCACACTTTTATTTGGAAAAAAAAAAGGAAAAAAAGCTCTAATACCTTTAATATCCTGTTTGGATCTACATAGATTAAGGTTCTAATTTTAACAAATAGAATTGTATCTTTATTAAATTTTCCTTTTTTTATTTAATATTATAAATATTAATGTTCGAAATATCAAATGAATATAATTAATACTAATATAATTAAATAATCAATATGTTTTTAAATTTTATTAAGATTATCAATCAAAAAATGGCTTTAGATAATTAATTAGTCTCGATGAATTTAGAAAAAATATATGCTTTGATGGTTTGTAGACTTGTAAGAGGAAATCCGTTTTCGCAAGTTTGCCTAGCGTAGAAGGAAACATTAATCGTGAGAAATATAATTATAACAAAATAGAGTCTGTATATTGTGTACAATCGGAAATGCTCGATTATACAGTCTTTTGATTTATTAATGAATATTACGGCGCAATTATTACGATAATTTATTAACTACAAATTGTGAATGTAATATTTAGTTAAACATTAATTTCAAGAAAAAATTGAAAAAAATTATTTAAATAAATAAATAAGTTAAAAGATAAATGGCTCGCATACTTGCTCAAAAATCATTCCGCGTCATAGAATCTTTAACCCTTTGAAATTTGATCGCTTCTCAACTCGTGTGATGCGATCACGAAAAGAAGAATAGTTTTCTGCTTGAGCGATAATCGCCGATATATAGTCAATATGTATCAGCATATTTCGAAGAGAATGCATCGGCATCTTCTTTCTAACGACTTTGTATAATTTGCTTGACTTCTTTATATTACGTGGAGATCTTTGCTCCTCGGATAGAAAGAATGAAACAGAAATCCTAGCAAACGCATACGTGAGAAAATTACGATAACGAAAAAAATATATATTAAATCTAAAACGAATTTTTGCATCGAGTTAAAGCTTCATAAAAAATAATGTTGACAAACTTAATGAAGCGTTGAATTTAAAAGAATCTATTATATAATACATCCAGATGATATGATTTCTATAAAATAGAAATCATCATCTTACGTGATTCGTTAAATATAAATAAATATATTGATAATATACCGATATTAATTACTTCAAGTTAAATGCGTGTACACAAATTTTTTGACAATCTCGTTTATCCATTTAGTATCTCGGAAAAAAAAAAAATAAGCCCATAGCAGGCATTCCCGCATTCCGTGAGATCGCCGAAGCTCGCGCGACCCGGCACGACCGTTAGAAACCGGAATCCGAATCGAGGATCTGAATCCTGCAGGCCGCGTCAGGATCGATCCGGGACGCGCAACGGGAGCCCGCGCGCGAAGGAAGGAAGGAACGGGAGCGGTATCGAAAGATGCAGGCTTCGATAATCCTTGAGGGTAGGTAGGTAGGTCGGTACATCGTGCTCGACGAGTCTTGCCTATCGTGGCGAAGGCGCTCGACGGAGGCATCTTTTCCCTCCTTCCCCCCCTCAATCACCATCTCTCTTTCTCTCAACATCATCGCCTTCGTCTCGCGGACCGGCCGGGCCGGCCGACCTACGTGAAGATGCTCAGGTGTAAAACCGTTGATTGCCACGGCGCGGTATTTTCTCTTTGTACGGCGATGGTAGCGGTGGGCGTGCCGGGCACGACCGAAGGGAGACGGCCAAGGCCTCCTCATCGCGCGCTACCGCGATTATGTTTATTATACTCGGGTACACGCGTGTGCGCGCGCGTACGTGCGCGTACTTACACGCGTCCCCCGCTGTTCGCGCGCGGTCCAGCCAAGTATCCTCGTCGTGAACGAGAGAATACGTAGGGTGGCCGTACTGTTCCGTGGTAGAAATGGTATGACGACGGCTACCGCGAAGACGACCGTTTTCCAGACGCGACTTTGTTTAGAGCCTCCGCGGAGGCGACGGTCTCGCCTGATGTCAAGAGGGATCACGCCCGATCGCGCGCGGGCTTAGAGGATCGGTCGCGATCGCGTAGGATTAACTTCCTCGTACTCGACTAACGACGCATGCGGAGGAAGAGATTTACGAGAGAAATACAAAAGCGAGTCAACTATAGAGTGGACTAATTAATTATAATGATTCGAATTTCAATGTGATTTTACGAGACAATGGGTTATATATGCAAATCTGAGAGTCGTTCTATCCCCCTCTTTTTACGTTATGTACATTATAATAAATAAAAATAGTAAAAAATATATATATTTGTTCCTTACATGAAAATCAGCAACGATAGCAGAATTTGCATATCGTATTCGTCAACAAGCCAAAAGAAACAAGAACATATCGATAAATATTATTAATATTATTAAATGTAACAGCGAAATATATACTCGAGGCGACTGACTAAATTATTCGATATATCTCGTCGTGATATTTCGAAGGGAGATGGATGATCGCGGTTCATTACGATGACGGTAAAAATCTTTACTCCCGTCATCCGGCAATGACGCGCGCGCATATGACACTTGAGCGACGCGCCGTCGCCGAAGATGAGGCCGCGTTAGAATTCCATCGAGGTGGAGCCTTGACATTTCGTGGCCTGGAATCGACCGGCATAATTGATCGGCCTCCGCGGCTCCCATTCGACCAACGATCGCGCTATCCATTCCGTCCGGTACGGTTACAATGATGAATCGTGACCTCGTCACGGAACGCGGCCGCGTTGAACTGGATTCTTTCGCAGAACGAGAAAGAAGTATATAGGGGACTGATTAAATTGGATCCTTAGGGAGGCCTCAAATTACGCGATACCGAATGACAGCGGTGGGAGAGCAGAGGGCACGAATTATAGAAGCGATATCATGCATGTAACGTGGAAATCAATGACATCTTAATTCTCGATACTCAATTACATACTCTTTACTCTCAATACTTGTGTTTAATATTGTATTATATTATTATTTAATATTAGATATAATTTTAATATATAAATGGCTTTTGAGAAGAATAAAGATAAATATATATAATAATGGAAAATATATTATAGGTATAAATATTTTTTCATTATTTATATATAATTTCATAATTTAAATATAAAATCATCAAGCAAGTAAAAATATCATTTAAAATGCAAAATCCACATGTGAGTTATTTAACAATAATATTATATTACATGCGATACTTTTTACAAAATACAGCTCTGGAATATTCCTTTGAATTTGCCTTCAAAGAATATAAGACACGTGAATTTGAAAGGTAACGAGAAAAATACCCACAATTTTCATATAAAGATGGCGATACCTATTGTTACTACAAATGCCCCTACGCAATGCGTTCTAAGTAAACGAACATGCAGCACGACAAATAATATAAGTTCGGCGCAAACAAATGCCACGAGTGCTGCAATTTTCTATCTTAAACTATTGACAGTGTCTTAAAGCCACGTGTGCAAACGTAGGTACCAATAACGATCGGCTCGCGCGTACTAAAAATTTTATAGCGTTGCGTTTACCGGCACGAAAATAGCGTCGGCGAAATCTTGTTTAACAAAATAATGATTACGATTATTCTACTTTACATTCCTCCGTTGTGTAGCGCAAAAAAAACGATACTCCCTCGCAAGTGTGGGAGCCGTTTCGCTCCGCGGCGATTTACTACAAGTAATCGTCGATCAAGAAGAGTTATAACTACCGGATTGTCAGTTACTCGCTAGCGTTAAAAGCGCGTTTTTCAGACGCTACAGCGTTAGTTGCGGCTAGTACGTTACAAATAGTCAACTTTTACGGGACCTAATTGCCCATCTATCATTGCTC
This sequence comes from Polyergus mexicanus, assembly GCF_030449975.1. Lineage (NCBI taxonomy): Eukaryota > Metazoa > Arthropoda > Insecta > Hymenoptera > Formicidae > Polyergus > Polyergus mexicanus. The sequence continues at coordinate 639,681 of NW_027223344.1, forward strand.
GTGTATTGTAAATGTTGAATTTCTCACATACTTTGAATTTAAAGTAATACTTTACGAAGAGACTGAAAATGATTATCACGTATATTTCATTAGTTATGTAATTAATATGAAAGAAAAAAAGATAATAGGCATTTATATTATGTCTCGCTGAAATATAATTGAACGCGCTCTTATGCAACTAGGAAATACATGGACGTAATTTAAAGTAGCACGAACCAGAAAATCTGTCGTATCTTCTCGTGACTGAAGACGATTGCGCGCGACTCTCATATCGCTTCTCTCCGCCATTTCTTCCACCTTTCTCTCTCCATCTCTTTGTCTTTCTTTCTCTTGAGCTAATAAAACTTGTCTAATCCTATGCGACGCCTAGGGTGCAAGGGTATAGGAAAAGTGGCTCGCGTGGTTCGTGTCTCGACTCGTTCAATTTACATAAACACGTACTCATTGATTGCCAGATCAGATTGTCCGGCGTTATTACTTCCACGACCGGTTAACTTCACCGCAGGATCGCGCGAATAATCGTTAGGACCTAATCGCTTCGCTACGCACGTAGCACCGACCTAGCCCGATGGATACGCCCGGTGCGTAAAGTTAACTTGGTCGGCTCCGTGGCGTAATCGCTCGAATCAGTGGACTGATGATTTTCATTTCCGACATTCGAGAAACGACGGTTATCACGTTACCTCGCTTAACGTCAGAATTCTATAATTATCGCAACGGATCGTCGCGACGGAAGAAATAGCACATCGTCAACAAATAGGCTGAGAATTATGCAGATTGCATAACGATATTTAATACTACACATACAGGAAGAGCATAGCGGGTATCACACGAAGATAAATACTCACCGAAATGATACGAAAACGGGCCTCCACTGTCCGTTCCATAGCCGTTCTTCTCGGATCCTGACAATACACAGGGAACGTTAGAACAGAAAATGTAATTGTATATTATTATAAAGAATTTTATATAATTTCTTGCCGTTTTCTCTCAATAATCTAAATTTTCTCATCTCCTGTATACGATAACTAATCGAGAGCTCCCTTTAAAAGGGGATGGAACGCATCGATCGATCGATCGATCGATCGATCGATCAGCGAGTACCACGTGCATCGCGAGGGCTAGATGCTAGTTCAGAGCACCACCCACGAAGCAGCTACTTAGCATGCACGACCAGCCAGGAGGTACCTACCTACTTATCTGACAGGGTTAACTAATACAGCTTCCACCGATCGCGCGCTGTCTCTTGATTAGAAATACGATAAATCAAAGAAAGGAGCGATGATGCGCGAGAGAATACTATGCGCGCCAGAGATAGCTGCGGAGAAGGAAGACGAAGAGAGGAAGAGGAAGAGGAAGAGGAAGAGGAAGAGCAAAAAGGATAGAGGACGCGGAACACAACAAACATTCCATGTAATTGTCCCGCTTATATGCCTACGAGGTAAACGACGATAAATATATGCAATGATGGTTAAGTAGTGGTTGTTAAACTTGAGAGATTGCAAAATTTACCGAATAAATCATCGATTCATATCAATTAAAATTACTTAAATTAATTCGTCTCTTTTTTTATTAGTTTATAATAAACTTATCTTTCTTACATATTGAAATATATCTTCATAATTTCGTAATTCAATTTCAATTTTGTGCTTTTCAAGTATTATAGCAACGTAAGAGAGTTAATTTATTATATGATCCTTCATTATGACATAAACGCTTTAACGTTTCTTCAGACTATCTTATACCACACGATATTTCTCCACGACAGATATATGCTGATGATTCTGTTATATGCACCCGCGCTTCATGCAAGCAGCGTTTCGCGCGGCTGTAACGAGATAATTAAATGAATCTAATCAGCGATAAATGCGCACTGCCTCTGCGAGTCGTCCTTTAATTGGACGTTACGCCTATCAAAGCACGCTGCTTCCGCTGCAGCGCAGATGCTGCGCGCCACTGCATCGAGTTTGCGGGAAGAAAAGGATCTGAAAATCTCTAATCTTGTCCGCCATGCAACTTTGCAGTCAAGAGAATAGAAGAACAGCGAGAAAAATTAAAATTGCATTAGCAGAGTTCTCTTCCCTCCGTATCGGTCTGGTCGGAAACCGAAATCCCAATCGAGGCGGAACATGTTTGTCAAAGATGTAATGTCGTATTACACTCGATCGATTCACTCTTATTCGAGATAAAATTAGTCACCAACAAATATCGTAAGATTTTTCTAAACGAATAAATTTAATTAAGCTCACTGAGATAACAATATAAAAATCTTCAAGATTTACACGAGAATTTTTATACATAAAATAACTTTGACACCTCAACTCTTGAAAATTTTTTTTGCCTCGGAGGAGGCACGAAGGTTTTTGCGGATCTTTGGCCAAATGAGAATTGAAAAGTTCGGGATCTATCAGGGAACAGGGTTGCTTTTGTTTATAAATTCGACTGCCCTGTATAATTTAACGATTGTGACTATCTGTCGCTCGTTAGCGGTGGGTGGTTTTATTACCTCCTGATTTCGATTAGTTTTCGGAGGGGATAGCTTAGCAACGGGACCATATGTGCTCGTTTCGGATGAGAAGGCTCAGATGCAAGCTAAGGAAGTTGAAAATCGAATTTCTTTGCTTGCATTTCTGGAGTGTCATTCCTCGAACTTTCGCGATCGCGTAGCATCCGTTCGTAGCTCGCTCTGTCAGCGTTTCGCGCTCGTAACACTAAACGCCTTCTTCGGTTTCGAGTTATAATCGAAAGGCCTGTATTAAATAATATCTAATAATTAATAATTAATAAAATTATAATAATTTGGTTATAGTCATTTTGGGCTATAACACATTAAAATAACTATATAAAATAAAAAATTATCTGTATATAATTTGCACATATGTGTCTTATAGTATATAATGAAAAAAAATCAGAAATTTATTTAGCAATAACGGCAACAATTTCACGGCGATAGTTGCTGACGTAGGTCATTTTCTTGCCTTTTCCACCGTTATACTTGGTCGCGGTGGATGCGCGCATAATGATCCGCGCGGCCTGGAAAGGCCGCCGACGCGAGCGCGAGCGTCAACGGGCGAGATTCCGCTCGTTCTTACACGGCGAGAGAGGCCATAGATTACGGTTTTATGCCGCGATGAAACTATCTCTAGGCTAGGCGCGGCCTGGCACGTTCGTTCGCCTGCCTAGGCCGGCGAAAAGGAAAAAGCCACCGCAGATTTCCCTCGCACCTCTTAGCGGAACCGTTCAGCCGCGGCGGCGAGCTACGCTCCGCAGGTTCCATTGACGGCGCCGCGGCGGTTTCGAGCCTGAGGCCTGAGGCCGTGGTTGCGTTTCTTTATCGCGATGGTTTTGCCACTTCGCCGCTAGAAAGGAACGCGGCCTCGCGCACTTACCAGCGGATCATAAAACATGCCGTATCCGTACTATTCGTGCCATAGGTCTTGCCCACATTCGTGGTAAAAGATCGGAAGAGAGATGAGAAGCACAGAAAGCGTATGATGTCACAGCTAGTACGATAAGATATCTATCATTTTATGTACATGTGTAAAACTATTGAAGATCGTGCACACATCAACCATGTCGCAAATGCTAAATCTAGTAAAGATATCTCGTTGAAAAAATCAAATTGATCGTTCGCGCTACATCAAATTCTAATTTTTAAATTATATATTTATTTATTTATTTAATATAATATATATAATAAATAATATATATTAATTATATATATATATATATATATATATATATATATATATATAATCTCGATAAAATAAATTGTCGATAGAGCAATTGATAATGGCTAAAATATTTTATTTATACAATATGTTAGAGATTTTTATCGTGTGATTTTCTGTAATTAATTTTATCCAGATAATTTAATTTTGCACAAGTCCATCAGACGACTCGATCCATCGCGTTTAAGATCGATCTCTCAGCGCTTAAACTTTCATCGACAGCTCATCGTTTATTGTTAGTCGTGATGAAATACTGGTGCGTAATACCGTGCGTAATTCCGCAGCTGAGAGATTTATTTTACGGGAAAAGTACGATTAAACCCGATCGATCCGTGAATTCCTGCGCGATGGAAAAACACGCCGAGAGAAGGAAACCCGTCTATCTCTCTCTCGCACAGCTTCGTACGACCGTGAAACAATTGCGGTAACGATCACTTGCGATGTAATAGATTTTCTTTTACACCGTGACTCATACTATTAGTTGGCGCACAAGTTTTGCAAAGAGAATGAAAGGAATTGGAACGAACGCGATCGACGTTTCCGTGAAGCTCAACCTTCGCGTCCCTCGCCATCAATCGCCGTTCCCGGCTCGCATGTTCTCGTTAATAAGGACTTTATCGAGCCTGCTCCGCGCGTGTCTCACGCACACTCACGTACACCCACCCGACCCAAGCGGTTCATTAACTTTGGGCAAAAAGCCCGAAAAGAGAGCGGCGCCCACGCCGTAATTTGTATTGTATATGAAGCTCGCCGATCGTAAAGTCGAATATTTCCGTGGCTCGTGCAAAGTAGCCCGGTAATTTTCCGCGCGTTAACTCGCGCGTGTCTTACATCCCGCTATTTCACACGAATCTCGCGAGTTTTGCCGCAATTGCGAGACGCGCCCGGCTGTCGCGGATGATTGCAAAGAAATTAACTAATTAATTCGTGCGCAAGTTAATTGAGAACTGGCACGCTAGCTGTCGATAAATTAAAATCTGATCCTTGGATAATTTGTTTTTAAAAAATATAGGGTTTTTTTTATAATAGGGTTCCATTAACACATTATTACTGTAAACATATGTAATTTTTTATACTCTCATTAATAGTAGCAGTAATTTTCTTTTATATAACACATTGACAGTTTTAAAACAATTTTTATAATAATATATTTTATCAGATTGATTTGAAAATCGCGCGCGCATAATACAATTTTTTTACAAATTTTAAAACCTCTCAACAAATGCTCAGATAATTAAGATTTACACCCATTTCCATCGAAATCAATTCTCGGTAATAAATGCAATTGACGGAAAGGATCAAGCCTAGGATGAAATCATCGTGAAAGAGACGTATCGTAACAAATGAAAGACCAAAGTCGAGAGAGAAACCAGCACGTGGCGTGGGAGTTCGCAGGGATGGAGCGAAGGGAATTGAACGAGCACGCGTTGTGGGCGGATCTCGAGGAGATGGTGGAGGTAGTCAAAGAGGCGGTGTTGGTAAGAAGCTACCTCGATAAAACCAGAACTACGAAGGTATATCGATTCGTAGTCTCTCCTTTTGCGTATGCAAATTATGTTTGTAACATTAGTATTATTCCCAAATCAACAAAATCAAAATCAACGAGACAGATGAGCCGATGAAATACATATAAATCTCAAAGCTCCTCTCCCTCTCCCGCTCCTCAAGAAGCCCTACGGAATTTTTTTTTTTTTTTATTATTATTTTAAATGTCTATCAATTTTTTTTAATTTGAATATATTACGGTAGAACAGACAATAATACTTTCTCTTTAATATCTCGATCTAAGATCCTAAGAAATTATTAGTTTCTCTCGAAAAGTCAATCTGACGCTGTGTGTGAGAAATTATGGGTTATCAAACTTTAAAATCCCGATGATCTACTAAAGTATCTTAGAATTAATAAAATTACGTTCGGCATGCGTGATGATTCACGAGATGACGGAATTGCATATTGAAACCTAATTTACATTTTCCATCGTATTAAGAGATTGAAGAGGTACGTAATTGGGTTCGTGGAGTAACGTGTAATTTCTATGCGGGTTTCACCTAACGAGACCTTTCGGGATAAACACAGGGTTAAGAAACGTTCCGCGATGCAGGAAATGAAGTACTTGGATAGGAAACCTCTGGTGCACCTGCGAATGATGACGCGTCGCGACAATTTTCCAGTTATTACGTCTGCTACGATGTTTCCGGCGAAATCAACGACAAAAACTGACGAGGCAAACCATAAATCATTCTACGCATCGCGTCGTATCTAACGGAATCAAATAGTCGACTTTTATCAAGTTAAGCCTTTGTAATTCAACGCGATGATGAAACGATGTTGCTGTCCCATCGCGTTTTACACAATAATTTGCTGCGATTTAGAAACAATTATATATCGACAACTTTGTGAAACATTACGATTCGAATTTTAACGTTTCAAGTTATATTAAGAATTGAGCTTTACAGTATTCGAGAAGAATGTGAAACGGGATTGGCGTTATCAGACGAGCTCAATTCGCTAATCGCTTCCCGGCTGCTTCGAAACCGGATTTACATTGACACCTATTGCCTCTGATTGCTCGTAATTAGCGAGACGCGTAGTCTACGCCCACCATCAGGTCACCGTTATACGAGACGAAGAGGACGATCCCCGTTAACGAAGGTGGTGTAAGGTCATACGCGTGACCCACGGATTCCTACGCACGTATGCACCCACGCGCGAATGAGATGTATATGCAACCTTCCTCACTGCGTAATCAAGGGAACGATTCACTCGGTAATTGTAACGCAAACCGAGGCTACCGACACGATACCGATCCTCTTCATTAACAATGACATTTACAAATCCGGCAGAGAAATCAAACACCCCCACAGCTAAATACCATTGTTCGCCTTTACCTGAGCTTATCGGCGAGTCAGAGTTACGGATAAGAAAATTACGTTTTGTTAATTAATGACTTGGAAGAAATTATTTATAAAGCATCAATAAAAATATATATATATATATATATATATATATATATATATATATATATATCTTTTGATCGAATGTGTAATTGCGAATAATTCATTATTAATTCTCGAGGTGAATGGTGGTTTCTACTAAACGTATTTACGGCGCAAACGGATGCGTAAAATTATGTCATTATAAGTTAATATTTGCTGGTTACTTAAGATTCGTTTACGGATCATTAAGCGATTCGCGAGATGACCGACCGCGTGTTCGCGATTTCTACGAAAGGCGCGCTTCATCACTCGTCGTATTTACGATTATTCGGGAATGTCGCTCGGTAATTAAATTTATACGTAGACTTTCATAAGAGAAACATCATGTTTGTAACGTCGAACGGGATCGTAAAGACCCATTAAGGGAATAGCTAATCACGCGACCACGCGAATCGATACTGTATGCGTGACACTGACCCTGAGAGGCGGACGATAACGAGCACGGCCGTCGTTTATAATCGACGATTATATGAATGCCGCAAGTTCCGTAAGGTTGAGCGAAAGCTTTGACCTGCTCTTTAATGCGCGTCTTGAATTGTGTCAAAAGGTTGACGCGACGGATCGTAGCCGAGTCGCGTTTTTGCATAGAATAAAAGATCGGCTCGGCACGTACGTACGACGGTATCGATGGAGAACGTCTTCATCGCATTCCGGGCGTGTTGTTCCAACCAACGGCCGCGCGCGTTGATTTAATTCCCAACCCGGTTACGTGCACGCGATAAAACGGGTTTATTGCCAGTTTATACTCCGAATAATTTATCGTCATTGTCCTCGTCGAACTACAATCGACCGTAATGTGTGTGTGTGTGTGTGTGTGTGCAATAATGATTTTCACAAAGGGAAGAGGGTGGAAGAGAGTGGGGGAGGGAGGGGAAGGAAACATTACGCCGCGTCGCGCCGTTATTATGTATTGTAGTAATGACGATTTACGAGCGATTGCCATCGCGTCAAAAGGAGTGTATTCTTGTTAATATTGAATAGGATAACTCGGCCGACACGATATGCAGATAAGGTTGTCGCTTACGCGACAATGCGCGTCATCGTTGCGACGACCCCCGTGACATTAATAATATACAGTGACATTAATAATATACCCCGGATCGGGACTAATGGAGGAGATATTTTTGATGGAACAAAACTATTGTTCGATATCCTACTTATCGTTAGAGAAAGATTGCGCGCCATCGTTGTTAAAAGCTTCGTTAATTTTAATTATTCTTTTATGGAAAATTATTTTTTGAACTGTGCGTCGTTATAAAATGTAATAAAAATCCTTTATCAAATCAGCATTGTTCGCAGCATAATTTAAGGAACGCAAAATCATCATTCATTTACCCAATGTTTCTCTCTCTCAACGCATTGATTATCCCGGTTAGAGAACCGGCTCAGTTCGTCGCGTCGTTATTCAATATCACGTGTTCTCATGATGCAACGCACGCGTCCGCATCGGACGCACTCGTAAGACACTCGAGCATCGATGCACAAGTAACAGACACACAAGCACACGGACGAAAGTACTCCACCGAGACACGTCGGAAAATTAACGAGAAAGCCCGTGTATATTTCGCGCTCTTTCGTCCCTCTCTTCCCCTTTTCCTGTATTCTTCCGGGCCGCGACGACTCTCGATACGTCGCGGGAGTCTCGCACTCGAGTCGGTTACGAAGTAGAGTCGGCGGAGCGCTCTAGGTAGAGAGCTTGGTAGGGCTCTGCACGGGGTCTCGAGAGAAACTGGAAGGGGGATAAGGTCGAAGGTCAGGGCTATGCCGTACGACCCGTGACCTCTGACCCTCTCGATCTCTCCGACCCACCGATCCGCTCTCGCCCCTCTGCCTCCCTCTACGTTCTCCTCCCTACTACTACAACCCGCTTCCTCCTCTCTTTTCGTACCCGCGTAACCCCGCGCGTTTCTCTTTCTCCATCTCGCCTGCCTCTTTCTCTCTTTCGCCTTCTTTCTCGCCTTTTTCCTCTTTCAAATGTCAGCCGGCGCGGCAGCCGCACAATGCGAGTTATACACGTGTGCAGGGCATATGTATGAAAAGCGTAAAAGCCGACCTACGCGTGGAGAAAGACCGAGCAAAAAAAAAATATATATACGCGTGCTGTCTCCAACTTCTTTCTTTAGGATTTCCTTAGGATTTAACGTAAATACGTTTTCGTTACCACGATGCGATCGTGTATTACGATATTCTTAGCTTTTGGAGAAACAATGAGTTGTCATTCTCTAGCATCGATAGAAAAAGGTTGTTGTCATTGCGTGTGTCGGATGTGCTTTGTGCTATAGTAAATAAAATAACTCATTCGTATATTTTTCAATATTTTGGTCATATGTGTGCGTGTGTGTGTGCACGCGCGTTGTAATTCAGATTTAATATATTCTAATAGTGGATACAAAGAAGATTACTAATCCAGAGAATGTTTATTTATGGATTTCTTCAAATACATTAAGTATTGCATGAAAAATAACGTACGGGACTGTAACGTAATGACGAGACAATTCGTTCGTAATTTATCTTTTCACATTATACATATATGTACATATGTATTATAATGTCAAAAGATAAATTAATACAAAATTATTAATAAATTTTCCAATTAAATAAATTTTCTAATTTATTAAATTTAATATACTTAAAATTTTAATGTACCTAAATTTAATATACAAATTAATATATTTAATATATACTTAAAATTTTACACATTACAAGTTCTATAATTTCTGACGAGAGTAACATCCGAGCAATCTTTGTGAAATGCGATCTCTGCGTCTGTTTTGCTCTAAAATTTTTACAAAGATAATTGCACTCGCTTACTCGAGCATCCAAGTGCGTGAAAGTGAGCCGTTTAATATGAATGTGTGTGGGAAGACCTCCGCTTAAAACCTCTGAACTATGACCCTCCCGCATCGAAAGCATCAACAGTAGCGAAGCCGACCGGCTGGGCTCGTGTGTGCAGCCTGAAAAATTTCATGCTACGCGCGTCAATGTGGCCAATTACAATCCAAGTGCCCATTATCTCATCAAGACCGTTTCGGCTTAGTCTCTTCCGCGCGATGCGCGCGCCGCTACGAGCGTTAAAATTGATTCATTATGCCCTCCGTTCCGGCCTGCTACGCGAAGAAAGATACACTCGTTAAGACACTCCTTGGGCGCGTTGTTTTTCCCGTCCTGGCCTTTCCGTCCGCGACGGAATGCGCCGTCGATCGTAATTAGGGTGTTGCCGCCGCCGCTTAGGGGAAGTCGCGACGCCCGCATAAAAGAAATGAGAAAATTGAGCGTACGCTTTATTGAGTTGACTCGGAATTAACTCGGCGTGTTGGCATTTTTCTAATGGCCTGAAATAATTAATAAAAAAGTCGAATCACTCGCCTTGGCCGTTGACCCGCGACCCCGCCGATCCAAAGCAATAACCGCGAGCCGACCGGCTACTTTGATCGGAAGAGAACTTTCGCGCTTTACGTGCGTAATTGTAGCCAATTACTATGGAAACTGCCCATTACATCACCGATTTTTCTCGGTTGCCTTTTAGCCGTGCTCAATCGCGAGAGCGGGCTCGACATTTTTATCCTTTTATGCAAGTGTATTATTACTCTTATACTACTCTCTGCTGAGTTTTAACGAATCAACAATATCTTGTATATAAACGGGAAATGTACGTATATATAATATGTGTTGCTATACAAATTATTACGTTAAACGAAAAAGGCTTGCTATATTTTGCTACATATCTTTTTCATTTTTTTTTTGTTCAAATATAAAAAAGTCAAAGAAAAAAAAACTAATCACAAGTCCTTAAATAAACGTAAATGAGAAAGTAGCGCGAGTCAGTATGTAGCCAGACGTACATTGCACGTATGTAAAAATGTATTTCTCATTTCTCCCCATGAAGCTCTCTATGTTTAGCTACCTCAGTTTCTCCTGCAAAAACTACGCTTGACATGTGCCACTTATTAATATTACTTTATCTTCGCTGTTTCCAATATCCGCACAAGGCTCTTTGCGTCGTGGCTGCCGTCGTGGTGCTAATTTCGAAAACGAAATGAATCGGGCTCGAGTGAACATGCCCGTAACTTTATTAAACAAGCGATAGCGATTAATACGTCCCTATAAATACTCTCGGTTAATATAAATCCTGAAGAACGGGAAAAAGCGCAGACATGCAGAGAGGGATATTCTGGAGAGATCACACGCACGGACTCACGCGGCGAGCACGACCGTACCCATGTGCTCGGCAGTCTTGCTGATTCTCGAGTCACGAAAGCCAGAAGATGTAAATCCGCCAGAGATGAAAAGAAAAAGCCCCTTCGAGTTACAATCATTTATTATATTACTATCGTAACGCAAATTTTTTTTTTCTTCCCTCTCATTCTCCTTTCTCCTTTTCCCATGTGTAAAATTAATTATTTAAACGCACAAGTTAACAATTTTATTCCCGACAATTCATATTACATCTGAAATTATCATCTCAAATATTTTCATCTAACAATAAGATCTCTAGTCATATTTATTATCAATCTTTAAATGCTTCATATATATATATATATATATATGTTGTAATATTACTTTTAATGCAGATGTATAAAGTAGCGTTTTATTAACTGCGGAAAAATAATCTTGTAAATGATTGTTGGGACTGGGTTTAGCCATTTAGATATTTGCACAGGACTTATAAATTCAACCAGCCACACAAATACAACTTCCCCTAGAATCTACCATATATTATTTACAACACGCAAACGCAGTTTCAAGTTTCTTCGCCCGCCAGCCGGTGTTAATCATATACGGCGAGAGTTACCACGTAAAAGCGCCGGACTTCGCGAATTGATGATTCCTAATTAAGGTCCGGTGGCACAATTAATGAGACGCGCTCCGTTAATTGCGACGATCAATAAAGAGGGAGCGGGGATGAGGAGGGACTGGAGAGCGGTGTCGTTCGATAAATATTTTCGTGCTACCGTACGTATGTACGCGCTCTCCGTAGGTCCAATCCGGGGCCGGTCGCCCTCAGGCCCTCTCCTTCCCCTCCCTCTCCCCGCGTCAGAAAGGCCCAAGGTGCGCGCCGCCGGAATTTCTCAATTCGATTTCCATCCGGAGCGCTCATTAATTGCGGCCAGTTCCTTAAGAGGCGAAACGCAAGGCACCGCCGCGTTGCACTCGAGTCGCGCTTTCTTAATTGGATCGCGAGCGCGGCGCTTATTCCGTGCGCCGACGACGGAGAGACGTATGGTTTTTTTTATCCACGGCGTGTTTTGTGCAAACTCTCTCTCTCTCTCTCTCTCTCTCTCTCTCTCTCTCTCTCTCTCTCTCTCTCTCTCTCTCTATTTCTCTCTTTCTCACGCAACGTGAGGATCTTACGGCGAATCGTAGACTGGTGTTATATAATTTGCACTACTATCGCTTCAAACCCATATACATGAGAATTCCATCTTTGTAAAAATTAAATCTACAAATCTGTGACGGCGATAAAAAATATTGTAACTGATTGTAAGAATTAAGGGTCAAGTGTTTTCCAACAATCTCTTAAGTTTGAAATCAAATATACATATAGCGAGTGTATTGTTTCCAAAAAATTAAATTTTGTACTCGTACGTTAATTTGATTCTCTCTTTTCGAAGGAAAAGAAATGGTACAGGTAAACTTTTTAAAAAATTACGAATTCGCAATTATAATATTTTTTATTGATGCCGGCGAAAATATTGCTCAAGGTGACGATAAAAATTATCTGTTTGAGATAAAAAAAAAAAACTAATTTAGAACAATTTAATATCTTTTTATACGACACATCCTTATCCAGATCGCACTCCATGATTATACCGAATCGACTGCGATTCTATTTATATTCGAAATATCGTACATCCTCGGGATCGACGGAGTGACATCGAGTGCGCAGAGGCCAATTCGCGAGGTGAGTGTATTGGGAATTCGAAATCCTCGGCGAAACGGGAAGATAGGAAAAGGGCGGAGGGAGGAATATATCGTCTGGGATTCCGTGACAGGTCGGCTTCTTTTTTGACGAAGACATGGAAGATTCCGCCGAATCGAGACGAATAAATTCCGACCGTGACAAAAGGAGAACGCTCTTATGCGAGCCTAATAGCCTCGGTCCGGCTACCACGACGGACGGACGGATGAACGGACGGACATGCCGAATCCACATATTCCCTGCTCCTGGAAGCCGCGCCGAAATAACGACCGGGGTCCCCGGATTTCTGCCTCCAATCGGTAGGACGCGTCGTTTGTCAGCATCCACGTTCAGCCTCTCGTCCCGCCAGAGGCAGTAACCGAGAGCGATACACGGCGATCTTGTCTCGAAACGTTTCGCGGTACCGGCCATGTAAATGAAAAAATGTAAATTGGCCACCAATTGCCCTTATGGATCGCGTGGCCCTTCGGCTACGAAAACTCCGTACCCTTCTACATCCCCGAACGCAGAAAAAGAGATTCGCAACTCCGCGTGCACCTGCGTAGAGCAGATGCGTCCTGGAATTCGGTAGTTAATGGCACACTTGTATTCGTCGCTGTTATAAGATGAAGATGCGCATTACTTATTTAAGGCACACGATAATTAATCGCTTTTTGATTTGAAACAAAAAAGTTTATTATTCCGCGAATGATATACAATTTTTCACACTAGCTTAGAACTATGTCAGAGGATATCAAATGGCAAGGAGATCGTATACAGAAATTTGTAGAAATCTCCAGTGTATTATCCAGAGTGTACGATGTAAATGAAAAGTATAAATTGACTCGATTACCCTTACCGATCACGATCTCTCGGCCCCCGCGGGCTGAGAGCGGAGGGAAAGGATCTAAAAAGCAGGACCGCAAAGAAGGAGATGGGAAGACTGAGAAAAAGCGAGGGACGCGGCCTTTCGCTAGACTGAAGAGACAATGCCATTGTTTTTAGACTTCAAAGGGACTTGGCCGCTCGCGAACTGGGCCTTTGCTCTTGCCGTCGCCCCTAAATTCTTCTACGTCAACCCGCGGTCCCCGTAAACCGCGAGTCTCCCTCTCTTCCTTCTCTTGCTTTCGATCCGACCGCCGCACGCTTTCTCTCCATCTCTCTTCCTCTCCCTGCATTATGTACGAACGCGATTCGAGGGGACGTTCGTTAACCCTTCTGAGACACGAGTTCCGCCCGTAGCTTCTTGCAATTCTTCCTTTCCGCGATTCCTTCTTCGGCAGGATGTTAATCAGGACCGCATTTAATCAATCGTCTAGGAAGAATGCCGACGCGATCCTCGCTTGTACTATCGTCATCGAATAAATATCATATATACTTAAAAGAAAAATCATAAATATTGTATAATCCCAAAAATATTAAGAAAAAAAAAGAAGATATCATTACTAATTCGTATTGCGAGCAGACTACATCCAAAGTATAGATATCAAAAATATCCAATGATTTTATGCTCAATCATTGTTTTTCGTTAAGCGAAAAACGAATGCGTTTATGACACACTTTCGCCGTTCGCATGCAACATAATCGGAGGAGAGCGAGGAGAGCGTTTGAGGAGCTGCATCCGGGGAGAGAAAAGGGACGCGCGCGAGGCCGAGCCTCGTCGAGGCGCATCCGCAGAAGCCGGCGGGCAAAAGCACGGTAATTGCTACGCTGGCGCGGCCTTCGCTCCAATAAGCTATACCATATGCCATTTCGAGAGCCGCGATGCAACGGCGGAACGTGGAGGATCGGTGCGGCGAACGGAAGAAGCGAGCCCGAATGAGAGAGAAGAAGAAGAAAGGAAGAGAGATGCCTCCTCTCTCGCACAGACCGCGCTAACGCGAGCGTATGTAATGCCCTTTTCTCTCGCGCGTATGTAAATGCGTTATTGTCTTACGTCGCCGATAAAAAGACCTCCACCGCGCGCCGGCTGCACATTATCGAGGCCTCGCAGTATATTAGCTCTTTGATTTATGTCGGATCGCGCGCTCGCGCGCGCACCCGCCATATAAGCCCTACAATTGTCCCTCGGCGAGGCAATCCAAGGTGTATACGGGTATCTCGAAGATTGCCAGAAGCAGTCGCAAAAATGCCGACATTTTCCAATATTCGGGAAATTATCTCCAATATTGTAGATTCCTTTTTTTTCTCCCTCAACGCGTAAATATCAAAAATTCGTTTATCCATCCCACCGGATATATAATATTAATATGTAAATCTCTCAATTTACTACGCCTCTTGTTTTAACTTTATTTATTATTTATTTATTACTTAAAATAGGCGAGAAAACTCTTTATACGAGTCTTTTTAGACTCTTATTTCTTACATGTTAAATTGACATGTTGCGTTAAGAACTTTGCTACTTTTTTTTTTCTATCGATACCTCTTGCCGTATAAGCTGATATTAATAGTTGATATTAATATATATATGACTCTTCTTATCGTTTCTCTTCAGTTTTACGACAACAGAAGCGTTATTATGCTTTGCTCACAAGACTTTGTGTAACGGCAAGTTCTTTATGGAAATGCCGATTATCGCGATCTTGATAAGTTTCACGACTGAAAGATCACCGACACCGGACAACATTTTTATCTAAAATTGCATCTATAAAATAAAGAAACAAACCGCGGTCGGAATAAAGAATAGTACGGCACTTTACGATTATGTGGCGCAATGGCGCTAAAGCTCTTATCTGACTTAAGAAACACGCTTTTCCTTACTTTCCAAGGCAAATATATATTACACTTAATGTCCGATACAGTTGGGAAATGGCACGGGGAACAATGCGGGATGTGATGCGAGCGGATGTTTGTGAGCAGATTTGCATGTTCGCGGGAATATCAGAGCTTCTGTATCGTGCAATTAATAAATCTGTCCGGCTGCTGCATTATTCATGAGACCGCGATTCACGCTCTCTCTCTCTCTCTCGTTGCTATTATTACCTCTAGTATAGTCTTTCCCCCCTCGTTCTATACGTTATAACATTCATGCTCGGAACATCTATATAATGATTGACTATTCAGTATGAAAGCGGTTTAAGTTTCATCGCGCATAAATGTCTAAAACTAGCGACATTAAGATAAAGAGTTTCGATGTCCGCTTTAATTTAGCAATTATATAGAAAAAATAGTCGTATTTCATAAATAAATAATAAAAATAGTCACAAGAGCCTTTTTTAAATTGTTACTGCGCATAAGAAACATTTATTAACTCATTTATATCTCTATTATTTAATAAAATTATCGAAATTATTACAGCAATATTCAAAAGATCTTGTTTGTTAAGGACAGTAGAATTTTTCAAGAAAAGAAATTTCGAGATATTAGAAATTTTAATAGATCAATCGAATTTTGTTTTTCGGCTATTATTAGAAAATAAAGAATGTTACGGCGTGTCTACAAGTGTGAGTCGAGGGAGTCTTGATATTGCCGCCTTATAATAAGACAGTATCTCATGAACGAGTCGGCGTCGGCCACCACCACAGAGGGCGGCCCGAACAATGGGGCCTGAATATCCCGAAGAGGCCTCGGCGTTACGTGTAACAAGAACCGCTCTCTCGCCGCGCGGAGGGCGTGGATGGAGGAGCAATGCACGCCATATATCAACATCGTACCGATAACGAGGTCCCCAGGAGGCTACCGGTCGTGGTGGACGACGACGACGACGACCGCTAACTTGAGTCCTTCTCCGCACGGCTACTCTCCGGAAGTACCGAAACCCGCTCTTTCAGGGATCCCCCGCTGGAGGACTCGGGACGATGAAAAAGCAACGAATGCGCGTCCCCACGAAACGCTAGACACATCGCGTAATAATTTATGAAAATTTTTATCGAAGGGATTCATTAAACGTGTGCACTCCATCATCTCTCAGCATTAGTCTAATTACATTTTTCGTGATTTTTAGAGAATTAAATTTAGCTCTCCAAATATCCGAATGTTGTACGATTTTTGGCAAGGAAGACTTAGGGCGACGGTCTTACTTTCTCCCCCCCCCCCCTCCCCTATCCTCCGTCTCCCTTCTCCCTCTTGAATATTCCTCGATCGAAAGAGACAAAGGAAAATTTCAATTTTCACAAACTAACAACATGGTAAACCGCTAGTCGTCAATGCGGTTTAGCGTGTAAGACGCAGGTGAGGGAGCAAGGACAGATGGTACGAAAGACAGGAGTGAGAAGAGGAGAGGTAGACGCGAGGAGCAGCAAAGGACAGAGAGACAGAGGAGGACAGAAGTGGCGGAATCACCTCGGCGTTGGGCACAGGCGGGCGCCCATTCGCTCGAGCCGACTCGCGGTGCACCGGGGCAAAAAGCCGGTGTTGGTTTAACCGGCTCGCGGGTTATGATGAGAAATGTAATTTAAATTATCCACGCTTTTTGCCCGCGATGGCTTTTTTCTGACGTAACAATCGCCGGCAAGGGCATCGCGCGTCGCCGAGTCGTCCTCCGCCACGGCGCGACAGGGACCACCAATATGATGGAGGAGGAAGAGGAGGGACAAGAGGGGAAGGAATAAAGGAAACCGAGGGGGTCGGGGGACAGGCTCCCCGACGGAAACCCGTCTGGAGAAAGTGAACGCGAGCGAGCGAGAGGGAGCACTGGGCACTTAGTGAATGAAATTGTAACCCGTCGCGTAACGACGATAGCGAACGCTCGCTTACGCAACGCGTCGCGATTTCCTCTCGGCGGGTGACACATACGCAAGACGGGATCGCTGACGGGTGATCGATGACGATGTTCCGAAACTAATATTTGCCATTTCACAAATCTCACATCCTGTACGATCTAATGATGTAAGGTATTATTAGGTATTACTCAACGCAGAGGCGCGCCTTTCGTGTTTATAAAACGGCTCGATAAAAAAATATGAATCACTGGTGTAATAGCGAGAATATAATTCTCCTTAACATCAAGTCTTGAATTTGTTTCAAAAAGAGATCATATTGTAAAAAAGTAAAAAAACAAATGTTGTTAATATCAAATGGGTCTAAAAAAAAAAAAATTTTTTTTAACATGTCTCATTTTTTCATCATACCTTGCTTATAAATTGTTATTGCAACAAGTAACATTTGTGTCTAGTAAAACAATTTATATTAAATAGCGAGATACCGATTCTTGATTAGATTTACGTTCGCAATAAATACTGAATTTCCAGATAGCGCGTGTCTGTTAAGTGCGGCAAGAGTGCCATTACGTTAATGACTTTTGCGAAGATATGCAGCGGATACGTGCGTTAGAACTGACGATTACGAATATTAACTCACCCGGCGTTTAAAATGGAATAACGCGAGGCGTGCCTGATGCTCCTCCTCGCGGATATCACGCGGGCAATTAATTTTTCAAAATGGAAAAGCGTATATACGCGCTGTGAGCAATCGGTATTCGCGCGGCCACGTAATGAAGCTTAATACAACGTGGAAAAGCTCGTGAATGAGTTGCGTGACACGTAGGAGAGGTTTGCAGGGCCCCCATGCGAAGATCCGCGTGACTCCTCGCGTCTTCGTACCTAGGGAACCTGGACTTCCTGTCCGCGCGCGCTCACATGTCCGACTCCCAACCATTATAGCATCATCTACTACCGCTCGTCGTTGTGGGAGAGTAAGCATCGCTCACACGTCACGTTATGTGACCGCTCGAATGAAGGTGGAGGCTCCTCTCTTTCGTCTTCTTCTTCTCTTCTTCTTCCTCCTCCTCCTCCTCCTCCTCTTCCTCCTCTTCCGCCCCAACCTCCTCACCCTTCTTCACCTCCTTCATTCAGCTTTACGTTCCGCCATTCACGAGACGCCGGCATTCTCGTGTACGTTGGCCGCGATTTTCTTGCCAGACGGACGCGGAGACGAGACACGACGCTCATCCTTTTCGAGAATTGCGCGCGGGAAATAAATTGCGAAGGTAGATTCGTGTCCGGGAATGAACGCTGACTAGCCATCACGCATTCCCCTCCCGCTCTTTCGGATGCATCGGGAGACTCGTGTGAATCGAGACACACGACGTCGTGTCCGTAACGAGCAAAGTATAAGGTACGATGCGTAGGAAGTATCAAATAGCAAAGCAACTATCATTTGTCATTAAATGAGAATTTCGATTCTATTATTCGCAATATTCCCAGACGGATATTCCAGCTCTTTCGTAAATTATTCGGGATTATTATTTCTTTTAAGCGATCTTCCTAGTTTGACGCTCTGAAAATAAAGGCGATATTTAAGAATTTTTTTACAGAAAAATATAAAACATATTAATTCCAAACTTTTCACATTTATTAAGCAATATTTCAAGTATATTCTGAAATTTTTTTAAATAAAAGTATTTGTTTGTTTCGGACTTATGATAGCCCAACCAGGATGTCTAAAAAAAAATGACGGACATGATTCCAGCCGTTATAATCATCCGAAATAATAAAAAAAAAAAAACCAAAAAGACTCTTAATCTGGTATGAGTATGATTATCGTGTGAACTAGAATTAAATCGATATTTGCAAAATTCGAATTTTGCGATTTACAAAATTAATCAATTTTTTGGTGAAAAATGATTTTTTTTTTTTTTTTTTTTTTTTTTTGAGACGCTACCATTTTTTATTTTTCAATTATTTTTATTTTACTTCACGCGATAGCCACACTCAGATTACAGATTAAGAATTTTTTTTTTTTGTTTCATATGACTACACGGCCGGAATCATGTCCACCATGAACAACAATTTTTTTTTAGGTATCCTGATTGGATTACCATAACTCCGAAACAAACAAATATTTTGATGTGAAAAAATTTCAGGATATACTTGAAATGTTACTTAATAAACGTAGGAAGTTTGGAATCAATGTTTTATATTTTTCTTTAAAAAAATTTCCAGAGATCGCCTTTTTTCAGAGCATCAAACTAGAAAAAGACCCCTTGATAAACTTCGCTTTCACGCCATCACTTCCAAGTTTCGTAATTACAATTGAGCTATGATAATATTATAAAAAGACCGAAATATAATATAGATATCAAGAGAAACGAGAGATATCAGAGAAACAGAGATTTGTTACGGGGGACGATTCGATCTTAAATCATATTTCATTTGCGTCACGGTTGTCGAGCGTTAATCATACGTGTGTAACGTTTACGATACGCACTCGTCACAATTACATCCACGTCGATGTGACACGCGGCGCTACAAATTTTATTTTACGATATGCTGACTGCGTCGCGAGAGTGACCACAATACACCGGCGCGTATCCCATACGCTTACGAGCGATTCGAGTCAGATTTATTACGCCATGCGTTCTCTGCGTCTCGAATGTTTTTCCATGCCATCGTGTACGTCTCTATACAAGCCAAGTGAAACGCACTTTTAACGATAAATCGCGCTGATATAAACAGACATAAATATTTTCCGTGACAATGCATTTTTTTCTTTCGTCCGGAGGCTTTAAACAAAGAAAATAATATTACTGTCGCAATGCTTAGTACAATATTGCTATTAAACTTATTAATGTTTATCATACGTAATAAGATTTCATTTCACGAAAAGTAGGTTCCCAAGAACGTTCAAAACGTTATGACATTACAGAACAGATTATATGGTGAAAACTTATCTCTGTAGTTAATGTCAAAATAAAAAAGTATGATTTGTACGATTCTCAGATTTCCTGCTTTTGATTGAACTCGAAGAGCGAGAACTTTCGAGATTATAGTTTCTCTCTCTTTCCGCCACGAAGCAGAGTCGTCGACATTTCCTAATGTAGCACCGTTATACGTTAATGTCATTAATAAGACAATATAATCCCGTTAACTCTAGACCTCTTTTGCAGATAGATGCAAAAAGAAGATCCACACGAACAAAGATCGTAGTTAAGGCGTGTTGATAAATGCGTGCAACACGTTGACAGGATCGATCGTTATTTTCAATCAAGCGTTCTCATTCTCGCGTAACAATTTCCGTCGAGATTTTAAGCAGTCAAAGATTCAATTCGAATTCCTGACGTATCAGTTTATTTGCCGATACGAATAACGCCAGAATTTCCTAAAACTTGTGTAGAATATGGAGCGCAGAAGCGGGACGCACGGGATGCAGAAAAAAAAATCAATGTATTCCGGCTTTTGTACATGCGACACGCATATAGAGGTGGCATTGCATAGTCCTTTGTACGTTCGGCAAGCCGTAGAAGACTTCTGTCAATAGTCTGTCCAGTAACGAAGTGCGTTCATTACCGGGAGACAGCTATTTATTGTGGGAGCGACGACGTTTGAGTTGCGGTCATCGGCAATATCCATCCTTTTTTTGCGCAATTAACCGGCTTGTTAATGACAGAAATCGAGAATGGAGGCAATGCCATTATTTAGCTGCCATATATGCCACGCTATTAGCGGTAAGTCTGTTCCGCTCCCTCGTTAATGATTTCTTTTCGACGTCTGCCCTGAGAGTCAATTCCATCAGATATTTCATCCGTTTCGATCATGCGACCGCGATTCTACGTATGCGGTATCGATTAGTATCGAAAGTCTGGTAAAAAGGTTTGATTAGATCATAAATGCAGTCTCACTATATAAGTTATGAGATTCTCTCCGAATAAAAAAAATTGCATTCTGAGTCATAATTATAACATACGCTACTTGTAGATCGTTTGTTCGATACTTGGTGACAGTTGTTCAAATGTTAGTAATCAGCTATTTTTTTTCATATCAATCATATGATTTACCAATAAACGTAAAATATATACAAGATGAATGGAGTCAAAATATATTCCAATTAGGAAAAGATTAATTCTTAAATATTCTATCTGATCTGATAATAGTATATCTTTCAATTTATTTTATAAATCTTTTAATGTGCAATCACAAGATTCTTCGTGAACCTATCACGTGAAAGTCGTATTAAATCTTGATTCGCAAAATTTAGTCAATGTAACCGGTTAGAATCCAAACAAAAAACCTTATATTCCTCATCTGCGAAAATATGACAATTAAATGCACGGACAGATATTAAAGAGAGAGAGAGAGAGAGAGAGAGAGAAATCGTTGGGTTTTTTCGGCCTAAATTCTCAGAATTATATCGTAATAATCGTTAACCAGGTTTCGGTCGGAGATATCGCGTTTATCGCAGAATTACGGAAGTCGATCCGCGGAATCGGAAACGGGCGTTTACAGCGCAGCGTTTCCTGCTTAAGAGACTCGACTGCGTCCTGATCTTTAATTAGTTACCGCGGAACTGTCGGCAGAATTAACGGCTTCCTGGCCTACTAAATAAATAAAAGAAGGTGTTACGTGTGCGAGAAGTAGGCAGGTATACCAAACTACAATTTTTTTGCTTTGCAACGAACGAGAAAAGAGAATTAAAAAGAGGGGAAGAGAGAGAGAGAGAGAGAGAAGATTGCGAGACATAAAGCAAGAGGGAAAAACAGAAACGAGACATAATCGAATCTTAGACCACTACTAATTATATACGAACGCCACGCTCGGCGGCTCAAGCACATCGCGAGAGATTCGCGTGGAAGTTCAAGCGCGCCTCCCGCGTCCGTGATCTTGGCTCCTTCCTTCCTTTCGCGGTAATTAATTGGCTAGGCTCTCTAGTCTCGTTGATGCCGCTGCACTCGACCGAATTTCAACTCAACCATAAGCCGTTCCACCTCCGGTTAGATATCAGCAGCATCTGATTCCCGTGCACAAAGGAGGAAGCTGTATTCGTTCCGGTGACTAAAAGTACTGGTATATTTTCATACTAATCGATTTTTTTTCAAATTTTGATGATTTTTATTTTTATTTGACAAAGAAGCGCGACAACCGATGTAAGAATTTGCGCTAGTTATACTGCCTGGAATCTATGTCTGTTCGATGTAATATAATTTAATTACTAATGTTTACATTAGTATTAATATTTAAAATTAATAACAATTGTTCAACGCGTTTCTATTGCGCTTATCATGCGTCGAAATATTGCCAATAATTTGTGCAAAAAAAGTAACGCTTAAATTCACGATGCCGTTACAGACGCTTCTAATATTTTCTATGCTTGACCGGTTTATTCGATTATTAAACTTATTAAATTTTTAATTTAACGGACGTCTTTCACGTGCGAATAAAGAATTTCGCATAATCGTCAACCTAACGTATCAGTATTATCATATTCCGTTCTTATTAAATTTTAAATCGAATAGAGGACGCCGAGAATATTTGAACCGTAAACAAACATACAGGAATGTCAATATTTTAATAATATCATATCAGGCAATATTCGTTTAATTACTAAAATTTTTATTGCTTTATCAATCCATATATACAATATATATATTTTCTTTATGCTCTATAAACATAATTTATTTTTCTATAATAAAATATTTTTGAAAAATATCTCCTTATATTGTAGTTTTACTTTTTTTTTAATATTGAATAATTTTATATTCTGCTGTTTTATATATTTATATAATTTTTCTTAAATATCTATAAAACGTATGGGTAATGTAACATCCCATCTCGAATATTAGAATTACGGATACTAATTGCTCCGTCCATGCTTTAATATTTATAGCAGTATTTGTACGTTTCCACATTGCGCCGCGCGCGTAATTAGCTTCAATTTTAACGCGGCTCATGACTTCGGTACTTCCCTAGCTGCAATTGCAAGGGGTCGAAAGAGAATGCGGCGCGCGGTCAGCTTCCGTGACGATGAGGAAGGCTACGTGTCTTAATAACGCACGCCGACATTCTCTTACCTCCGACTTAGACCTGGCCTATTGCTAA
Organism: Polyergus mexicanus; assembly: GCF_030449975.1. Classification (NCBI taxonomy): domain Eukaryota; kingdom Metazoa; phylum Arthropoda; class Insecta; order Hymenoptera; family Formicidae; genus Polyergus; species Polyergus mexicanus. Next base: position 663,058 of record NW_027223344.1, read on the forward strand.
CCGTCACGCTGGCGATCCTAATTAAATCGGCGCCAATTAGGATCGACCTTAATGCACGCTTTCGCGAGATACATCGATTGCTACGAACCCATTTTTCACGCGATACCGTCAAATCTAGCAAGTTCCGACGATCTCCGCCTTTACGAAATTGGATTTAATCTCCGGTCGGCAACAACGATAATAATATCGACGAGAATTCATATTTAACGGTATTGCAAACTCCGTTAATAAAAGTATGTAGGAATCATAAATTATTTTAAATAAATTAAAATATGATTTAAGATGTGCAAACGTGTGTGTGTGTAAATAAGTTTAATTAATAAACAAAAAGTATAATGAATAAATTTATTTATTAAATCGAATATTGTATACTCCCAAAAGAAGATATTTACCTCAATTTAAAATTACTAAATAATATACTTCAAAAAATTACTAAATAATATATTTCACTTCAGTATATTCAAACATAAATATATAAATTCTAAATTAACAGATAAAAGACGAGACGAGTGACAAATGCCAGAGACGTTTATACAGATAATGCATCTAAACGATTGTAACAATAAATACATGCGAAGATCGGCAAGACCCGGTATTCCTGAGAAAATGCTAATCGAATTAGATCGTAATTAAGCCTCGCGACTCGCGTGACGTCTCGCGAAAACGAGGGGACCGATTTGGTACGTGCTCTTCGCGGGGCCCCTAATTACCGCGAGCCGGAAGCTCGTCGGAGAAAACGGAGGGGTACAGCCGCCTGTGTAAGACCCGAGAGCGTGTACTCCTGGGTTCGTTCGTCCGACCTTCCTTCCTCTCTCGAGCACGATCGCCATCCTCCTCCGCCGCCCCCGTGCTTCCCTCTTACAAAGGGAAAAGGGGGGGGGGGCGCTCACTCGCGTACGAAGGGAATGAATAGCGTGCGTTCACGGTAAGACGATCCCCGTAATAGTGGCACACGCCGTTACCACTACGCGGAGAGGCGGCCACGCCAGGCTCCCGTTTGCGCGCGCGCGCGGCTCTACTTACGGTAATTAACATGATTGCCATTATACGTAGGTACGTGCGCTGCGGCCGGCGTGCGTCGTAATGGGCAACCGGCGATCACCGTTGCAAAACATCTCACCAGTGAAAACGAATCTTCTCGAGACGGATATTCCGCGAGACATTCGAGGATACATCGGAGATCGCGCGTGCTTCCGAAAGGAAGTTGGAGAGGAAAAGGGCGCGAATGCGATTTGGATTTTAATCACGGCGCGCAATGAGCATAACACGTAACCATTCGATTCTGCCAAAGATTTCTATAGTTAAATTGTTGTTAAGATGTGATTAAAACGAATACTTCTCTTTCGATTTTGATGAAATTCGATAACTATACAGAATAAACAATATTAATTATGGCTATCAGAGTTACATTTTTTAAATTCACATTAAAATAAAAACCCGAATATGTTTTTTTACAAAACACTTTATAGAGATAAAATAAATATTAATTATTAATTTATAAATACCATAGAAAATAATTCTTAACTTAAATAAAAATTAATTCAAATAAGTATCTTACCTCTATTTAAATTTAAAAAATGATTTGATTAAATTTATATAAATAATCTAAAAGAAAAGAGCATATTTTTCATTAAGAATAAATAATTTTTGAATAGAGCAGAAATGGAGAGAAAATAACTTTTGATAAAATTCTATAATTTTCAATTTTATATAAAATTATAATTTTTTTTAAATATATGTACTTGAAGCAAAACAACTTGAAAATCCTCTCAAATTATTTTTTCGATGGCAAGACAATGATGCCCTACCATTTCCACACCACCTTGCAGTAGATAAATATGCATACGAGAGAGAACGACAGTTCGAATTTTAATATTAAATATTGAGAGTCGGCGCGGTGACGTCGATCATCACTCGATGCATGACAATTATTTTTCGGCGCGGTTGCACCGCGTCGAAAAATAATTATTCTTTGGAATTGTTTTTCCGATGGCAAGACAATGATGCCCTACCATTTCCACACCACCTTGCAGTAGATAACTATGCATACGAGAGAGAACGACAGTTCGAATTTTAATATTAAATATTGAGAGTCGGCGCGGTGACGTCCATCATCACTCGATGCGTGACAATTATTTTTCGGCGCGGTTGCACCGCGTCGAAAAATAATTATTCTTTCGAATTGTTTTTCCGATGGCAAGACAATGATGCCCTACCATTTCCATACTAACTATGCATACGAGAAAGAGAACGACGGTTCGAATTTTTATATTAAATATTGAGAGTCGGCGCAGTGACGTCGATCATCACTTGATGCGTGACAATTATTTTTCGGCGCGGTTGCACCGCGTCGAAAAATAATTGTTCTTTCGAATTGTTTTTTCGATGGCAAGACAATGATGCCCTACCATTTCCATACTAACTATGCATACGAGAAAGAGAACGACAGTTCGAATTTTAATATTAAATATTGAGAGTCGGCGCGGTGACGTCGATCATCACTCGATGCGTGACAATTATTTTTCGGCGCGGTTGCACCGCGTCGAAAAATAATTGTTCTTTCGAATTGTTTTTCCGATGGCAAGACAATGATACCCTACCATTTCCATACTAACTATGCATACGAGAAAGAGAACGACGGTTCGAATTTTTATATTAAATATTGAGAGTCGGCGCAGTGACGTCGATCATCACTTGATGCGTGACAATTATTTTTCGGCGCGGTTGCACCGCGTCGAAAAATAATTATTCTTTCGCATTGTTTTTCCGATGGCAAGACAATGATGCCCTACCATTTCCACACCACCTTGCAGTAGATAACTATGCATACGAGAGAGAACGACAGTTCGAATTTTAATATTAAATATTGAGAGTCGGCGCGGAGACGTCGATCGTCACTCGATGCGCGACAATTATTTTTCGGCGCGGTTGCACCGCGTCGAAAAATAATTGTTCTTTCGAATCGTTTTTTCGATGGCAAGACAATGATGCGCTACCATTTCCATACTAACTATGCATACGAGAAAGAGAACGACAGTTCGAATTTTAATATTAAATATTGAGAGTCGGCGCGGTGACGTCGATCATCACTCGATGCGTGACAATTATTTTTCGGCGCGGTTGCACCGCGTCGAAAAATAATTGTTCTTTCGAATTGTTTTTCCGATGGCAAGACAATGATACCCTACCATTTCCATACTAACTATGCATACGAGAAAGAGAACGACGGTTCGAATTTTTATATTAAATATTGAGAGTCGGCGCGGTGACGTCGATCGTCACTAGATGCGTGACAATTATTTTTCAGCGCGGTATAACCGCGCTGAAAAATAATTATTCTTTGGAATTGTTTTTTCGATGGCAAGACAATGATGCCCTACCATTTCCATACTAACTATGCATACGAGAAAGAGAACGACGGTTCGAATTTTTATATTAAATATTGAGAGTCGGCGCGGTGACGTCGATCGTCACTCGATGCGCGACAATTATTTTTCGGCGCGGTTGCACCGCGTCGAAAAATAATTATTCTTTGAATTGTTTTTCCGATGGCAAGACAATGATGCCCTACCATTTCCACACCACCTTGCAGTAGATAACTATGCATACGAGAGAGAACGACAGTTCGAATTTTAATATTAAATATTGAGAGTCGGCGCGGAGACGTCGATCGTCACTCGATGCGCGACAATTATTTTTCGGCGCGGTTGCACCGCGTCGAAAAATAATTATTCTTTGGAATTGTTTTTCCGATGGCAAGACAATGATACCCTACCATTTCCATACTAACTATGCATACGAGAAAGAGAACGACGGTTCGAATTTTTATATTAAATATTGAGAGTCGGCGCAGTGACGTCGATCATCACTCGATGCGTGACAATTATTTTTCGGCGCGGTTGCACCGCGTCGAAAAATAATTATTCTTTGAATTGTTTTTCCGATGGCAAGACAATGATGCCCTACCATTTCCACACCACCTTGCAGTAGATAACTATGCATACGAGAGAGAACGACAGTTCGAATTTTAATATTCAATATTGAGAGTCGGCGCGGAGACGTCGATCGTCACTCGATGCGCGACAATTATTTTTCGGCGCGGTTGCACCGCGTCGAAAAATAATTATTCTTTGGAATTGTTTTTCCGATGGCAAGACAATGATACCCTACCATTTCCATACTAACTATGCATACGAGAAAGAGAACGACGGTTCGAATTTTTATATTAAATATTGAGAGTCGGCGCAGTGACGTCGATCATCACTCGATGCGTGACAATTATTTTTCGGCGCGGTTGCACCGCGTCTAAAAATAATTATTCTTTCGAATTGTTTTTCCGATGGCAAGACAATGATGCCCTACCATTTCCACACCACCTTGCAGTAGATAACTATGCATACGAGAGAGAACGACAGTTCGAATTTTAATATTAAATATTGAGAGTCGGTGCGGAGACGTCGATCGTCACTCGATGCGCGACAATTATTTTTCGGCGCGGTTGCACCGCGTCGAAAAATAATTATTCTTTGGAATTGTTTTTCCGATGGCAAGACAATGATGCCCTACCATTTCCATACTAACTATGCATACGAGAAAGAGAACGACGGTTCGAATTTTTATATTAAATATTGAGAGTCGGCGCAGTGACGTCGATCATCACTCGATGCGTGACAATTATTTTTCGGCGCGGTTGCACCGCGTCTAAAAATAATTATTCTTTCGAATTGTTTTTCCGATGGCAAGACAATGATGCCCTACCATTTCCACACCACCTTGCAGTAGATAACTATGCATACGAGAGAGAACGACAGTTCGAATTTTAATATTAAATATTGAGAGTCGGTGCGGAGACGTCGATCGTCACTCGATGCGCGACAATTATTTTTCGGCGCGGTTGCACCGCGTCGAAAAATAATTATTCTTTGGAATTGTTTTTCCGATGGCAAGACAATGATGCCCTACCATTTCCATACTAACTATGCATACGAGAAAGAGAACGACGGTTCGAATTTTTATATTAAATATTGAGAGTCGGCGCAGTGACGTCGATCATCACTTGATGCGTGACAATTATTTTTCGGCGCGGTTGCACCGCGTCGAAAAATAATTGTTCTTTCGAATTGTTTTTCCGATGGCAAGACAATGATACCCTACCATTTCCATACTAACTATGCATACGAGAAAGAGAACGACGGTTCGAATTTTTATATTAAATATTGAGAGTCGGCGCGGTGACGTCGATCGTCACTAGATGCGTGACAATTATTTTTCAGCGCGGTATAACCGCGCTGAAAAATAATTATTCTTTGGAATTGTTTTTCCGATGGCAAGACAATGATACCCTACCATTTCCATACTAACTATGCATACGAGAAAGAGAACGACGGTTCGAATTTTTATATTAAATATTGAGAGTCGGCGCGGTGACGTCGATCGTCACTAGATGCGTGACAATTATTTTTCAGCGCGGTATAACCGCGCTGAAAAATAATTATTCTTTGGAATTGTTTTTTCGATGGCAAGACAATGATACCCTACCATTTCCATACTAACAATGCATACGAGAAAGAGAACAACGGTTAGAATTTTTATATTAAATATTGAAAGTCGGCGCGGTGACGTCGATCATCACTCGATGTGTGACAATTATTTTTCGGCGCGGTTGCACCGCGTCGAAAAATAATTATTCTTTGGAATTGTTTTTCCGATGGCAAGACAATGATGCCCTACCATTTCCACACCACCTTGCAGTAAATAACTATGCATACGAGAGAGAACGACAGTTCGAATTTTAATATTAAATATTGAGAGTCGGCGCGGTGACGTCGATCATCACTCGATGCGTGACAATAATTTTTCGGCGCGGTTGCACCGCGTCGAAAAATAATTATTCTTTCGAATTGTTTTTCCGATGGCAAGACAATGATACCCTACCATTTCCACACCACCTTGCAGTAGATAACTATGCATACGAGAGAGAACGACAGTTCGAATTTTAATATTAAATATTGAGAGTCGGCGCGGTGACGTCGATCATCACTCGATGCGTGACAATTATTTTTCGGCGCGGTTGCACCGCGTCGAAAAATAATTGTTCTTTCGAATTGTTTTTTCGATGGCAAGACAATGATGCGCTACCATTTCCATACTAACTATGCATACGAGAAAGAGAACGACAGTTCGAATTTTAATATTAAATATTGAGAGTCGGCGCGGTGACGTCGATCATCACTCGATGCGTGACAATTATTTTTCGGCGCGGTTGCACCGCGTCGAAAAATAATTGTTCTTTCGAATTGTTTTTCCGATGGCAAGACAATGATACCCTACCATTTCCATACTAACTATGCATACGAGAAAGAGAACGACGGTTCGAATTTTTATATTAAATATTGAGAGTCGGCGCGGTGACGTCGATCGTCACTAGATGCGTGACAATTATTTTTCAGCGCGGTATAACCGCGCTGAAAAATAATTATTCTTTGGAATTGTTTTTTCGATGGCAAGACAATGATGCCCTACCATTTCCATACTAACTATGCATACGAGAAAGAGAACGACGGTTCGAATTTTTATATTAAATATTGAGAGTCGGCGCAGTGACGTCGATCATCACTTGATGCGTGACAATTATTTTTCGGCGCGGTTGCACCGCGTCGAAAAATAATTATTCTTTGAATTGTTTTTCCGATGGCAAGACAATGATGCCCTACCATTTCCACACCACCTTGCAGTAGATAACTATGCATACGAGAGAGAACGACAGTTCGAATTTTAATATTCAATATTGAGAGTCGGCGCGGAGACGTCGATCGTCACTCGATGCGCGACAATTATTTTTCGGCGCGGTTGCACCGCGTCGAAAAATAATTATTCTTTGGAATTGTTTTTCCGATGGCAAGACAATGATACCCTACCATTTCCATACTAACTATGCATACGAGAAAGAGAACGACGGTTCGAATTTTTATATTAAATATTGAGAGTCGGCGCAGTGACGTCGATCATCACTCGATGCGTGACAATTATTTTTCGGCGCGGTTGCACCGCGTCGAAAAATAATTATTCTTTCGAATTGTTTTTCCGATGGCAAGACAATGATGCCCTACCATTTCCACACCACCTTGCAGTAGATAACTATGCATACGAGAGAGAACGACAGTTCGAATTTTAATATTCAATATTGAGAGTCGGCGCGGAGACGTCGATCGTCACTCGATGCGCGACAATTATTTTTCGGCGCGGTTGCACCGCGTCGAAAAATAATTATTCTTTGGAATTGTTTTTCCGATGGCAAGACAATGATACCCTACCATTTCCATACTAACTATGCATACGAGAAAGAGAACGACGGTTCGAATTTTTATATTAAATATTGAGAGTCGGCGCAGTGACGTCGATCATCACTCGATGCGTGACAATTATTTTTCGGCGCGGTTGCACCGCGTCGAAAAATAATTATTCTTTCGAATTGTTTTTCCGATGGCAAGACAATGATGCCCTACCATTTCCACACCACCTTGCAGTAGATAACTATGCATACGAGAGAGAACGACAGTTCGAATTTTAATATTAAATATTGAGAGTCGGTGCGGAGACGTCGATCGTCACTCGATGCGCGACAATTATTTTTCGGCGCGGTTGCACCGCGTCGAAAAATAATTATTCTTTGGAATTGTTTTTCCGATGGCAAGACAATGATGCCCTACCATTTCCATACTAACTATGCATACGAGAAAGAGAACGACGGTTCGAATTTTTATATTAAATATTGAGAGTCGGCGCAGTGACGTCGATCATCACTTGATGCGTGACAATTATTTTTCGGCGCGGTTGCACCGCGTCGAAAAATAATTGTTCTTTCGAATTGTTTTTCCGATGGCAAGACAATGATACCCTACCATTTCCATACTAACTATGCATACGAGAAAGAGAACGACGGTTCGAATTTTTATATTAAATATTGAGAGTCGGCGCGGTGACGTCGATCGTCACTAGATGCGTGACAATTATTTTTCAGCGCGGTATAACCGCGCTGAAAAATAATTATTCTTTGGAATTGTTTTTTCGATGGCAAGACAATGATGCCCTACCATTTCCATACTAACTATGCATACGAGAAAGAGAACGACGGTTCGAATTTTTATATTAAATATTGAGAGTCGGCGCAGTGACGTCGATCGTCACTCGATGCGCGACAATTATTTTTCGGCGCGGTTGCACCGCGTCGAAAAATAATTATTCTTTCGAATTGTTTTTTCGATGGCAAGACAATGATGCACTACCATTTCCATACTAACTATGCATACGAGAAAGAGAACGACGGTTCGAATTTTTATATTAAATATTGAGAGTCGGCGCGGTGACGTCGATCATCACTCGATGCGTGACAATTATTTTTCGGCGCGGTTGCACCGCGTCGAAAAATAATTATTCTTTGGAATTGTTTTTTCGATGGCAAGACAATGATGCCCTACCATTTCCATACTAACTATGCATACGAGAAAGAGAACGACGGTTCGAATTTTTATATTAAATATTGAGAGTCGGCGCAGTGACGTCGATCATCACTTGATGCGTGACAATTATTTTTCGGCGCGGTTGCACCGCGTCGAAAAATAATTGTTCTTTCGAATTGTTTTTCCGATGGCAAGACAATGATGCCCTACCATTTCCATACTAACTATGCATACGAGAAAGAGAACGACGGTTCGAATTTTTATATTAAATATTGAGAGTCGGCGCAGTGACGTCGATCATCACTTGATGCGTGACAATTATTTTTCGGCGCGGTTGCACCGCGTCGAAAAATAATTATTCTTTGGAATTGTTTTTCCGATGGCAAGACAATGATACCCTACCATTTCCATACTAACTATGCATACGAGAAAGAGAACGACGGTTCGAATTTTTATATTAAATATTGAGAGTCGACGCGGTGACGTCGATCGTCAATCGATGCGTGACAATAATTTTTCGGCGCGGTTGCACCGCGTCGAAAAATAATTATTCTTTAGAATTGTTTTTCCGATGGCAAGACAATGATACCCTACCATTTCCATACTAACTATGCATACGAGAAAGAGAACGACGGTTCGAATTTTTATATTAAATATTGAGAGTCGGCGCGGTGACGTCGATCGTTACTAGATGCGTGACAATTATTTTTCAGCGCGGTATAACCGCGCTGAAAAATAATTATTCTTTGGAATTGTTTTTTCGATGGCAAGACAATGATGCCCTACCATTTCCACACCACCTTGCAGTAGATAACTATGCATACGAGAGAGAACGACAGTTCGAATTTTAATATTCAATATTGAGAGTCGGCGCGGAGACGTCGATCGTCACTCGATGCGCGACAATTATTTTTCGGCGCGGTTGCACCGCGTCGAAAAATAATTATTCTTTGGAATTGTTTTTCCGATGGCAAGACAATGATACCCTACCATTTCCATACTAACTATGCATACGAGAAAGAGAACGACGGTTCGAATTTTTATATTAAATATTGAGAGTCGGCGCAGTGACGTCGATCATCACTCGATGCGTGACAATTATTTTTCGGCGCGGTTGCACCGCGTCGAAAAATAATTATTCTTTCGAATTGTTTTTCCGATGGCAAGACAATGATGCCCTACCATTTCCACACCACCTTGCAGTAGATAACTATGCATACGAGAGAGAACGACAGTTCGAATTTTAATATTAAATATTGAGAGTCGGTGCGGAGACGTCGATCGTCACTCGATGCGCGACAATTATTTTTCGGCGCGGTTGCACCGCGTCGAAAAATAATTATTCTTTGGAATTGTTTTTTCGATGGCAAGACAATGATGCCCTACCATTTCCACACCACCTTGCAGTAGATAACTATGCATACGAGAGAGAACGACAGTTCGAATTTTAATATTAAATATTGAGAGTCGGCGCGGAGACGTCTATCGTCAATCGATGCGTGACAATTATTTTTCGGCGCGGTTGCACCGCGTCGAAAAATAATTATTCTTTCGAATTGTTTTTTCGATGGCAAGACAATGATGCCCTATCATTTCCACACCACCTTGCAGTAGATAACTATGCATACGAGAGAGAACGACAGTTCGAATTTTAATATTAAATATTGAGAGTCGGCGCGGAGACGTCTATCGTCAATCGATGCGTGACAATTATTTTTCGGCGCGGTTGCACCGCGTCGAAAAATAATTATTCTTTGGAATTGTTTTTTCGATGGCAAGACAATGATGCCCTACCATTTCCACACCACCTTGCAGTAGATAACTATGCATACGAGAGAGAACGACAGTTCGAATTTTAATATTAAATATTGAGAGTCGGCGCAGTGACGTCGATCATCACTTGATGCGTGACAATTATTTTTCGGCGCGGTTGCACCGCGTCGAAAAATAATTGTTCTTTCGAATTGTTTTTTCGATGGCAAGACAATGATGCCCTACCATTTCCATACTAACTATGCATACGAGAAAGAGAACGACGGTTCGAATTTTTATATTAAATATTGAGAGTCGGCGCGGTGACGTCGATCATCACTCGATGCGTGACAATTATTTTTCGGCGCGGTTGCACCGCGTCGAAAAATAATTATTCTTTAGAATTGTTTTTCCGATGGCAAGACAATGATACCCTACCATTTCCATACTAACTATGCATACGAGAAAGAGAACGACGGTTCGAATTTTTATATTAAATATTGAAAGTCGGCGCGGTGACGTCGATCATCACTCGATGCGCGACAATTATTTTTCGGCGCGGTTGCACCGCGTCGAAAAATAATTATTCTTTGGAATTGTTTTTTCGATGGCAAGACAATGATGCCCTATCATTTCCACACCACCTTGCAGTAGATAACTATGCATACGAGAGAGAACGACAGTTCGAATTTTAATATTAAATATTGAGAGTCGGCGCGGAGACGTCTATCGTCAATCGATGCGTGACAATTATTTTTCGGCGCGGTTGCACCGCGTCGAAAAATAATTATTCTTTGGAATTGTTTTTTCGATGGCAAGACAATGATGCCCTACCATTTCCACACCACCTTGCAGTAGATAACTATGCATACGAGAGAGAACGACAGTTCGAATTTTAATATTAAATATTGAGAGTCGGCGCGGAGACGTCTATCGTCAATCGATGCGTGACAATTATTTTTCGGCGCGGTTGCACCGCGTCGAAAAATAATTATTCTTTCGAATTGTTTTTTCGATGGCAAGACAATGATGCCCTATCATTTCCACACCACCTTGCAGTAGATAACTATGCATACGAGAGAGAACGACAGTTCGAATTTTAATATTAAATATTGAGAGTCGGCGCGGAGACGTCTATCGTCAATCGATGCGTGACAATTATTTTTCGGCGCGGTTGCACCGCGTCGAAAAATAATTATTCTTTGGAATTGTTTTTTCGATGGCAAGACAATGATGCCCTACCATTTCCACACCACCTTGCAGTAGATAACTATGCATACGAGAGAGAACGACAGTTCGAATTTTAATATTAAATATTGAGAGTCGGCGCAGTGACGTCGATCATCACTTGATGCGTGACAATTATTTTTCGGCGCGGTTGCACCGCGTCGAAAAATAATTGTTCTTTCGAATTGTTTTTTCGATGGCAAGACAATGATGCCCTACCATTTCCATACTAACTATGCATACGAGAAAGAGAACGACGGTTCGAATTTTTATATTAAATATTGAGAGTCGGCGCGGTGACGTCGATCGTCACTAGATGCGTGACAATTATTTTTCAGCGCGGTATAACCGCGCTGAAAAATAATTATTCTTTGGAATTGTTTTTTCGATGGCAAGACAATGATGCCCTACCATTTCCATACTAACTATGCATACGAGAAAGAGAACGACGGTTCGAATTTTTATATTAAATATTGAGAGTCGGCGCGGTGACGTCGATCGTCACTAGATGCGTGACAATTATTTTTCGGCGCGGTTATACCGCGCCGAAAAATAATTATTCTTTGGAATTGTTTTTTCGATGGCAAGCCAATGATGCCCTACCATTTCCACACCACCTTGCGGTAGATAACTATGCATACGAGAAGGAAGACGACGTTTTGAATTTTTATATTAAATACTGAGAGTGCATTGGGCTTACAGGGGAAATTACTATAAAAAAGCGCACCAAGCTATCTACCGCAAGGTGGTGTGGAAATGGTAGGGCATCATTGTCTCGCCATCGAAAAAATAATTATCACGCATCGAGTGACGAGCGATGTCACCGCGCCGACTCTCAATATTTAATGTAAAAATACGAACTGTCCTCCTTCTCGTATGCATAGTTATCTACCGCAAGGTGGTGTGGAAATGGTAGGGCATCATTGTCTTGCCATCGAAAAAAAATACGAGAGGATAATTATTTTCCGGCGCGATGAAATCGTGCCGAAAAATAATTCAAACTGTCGTCCTGCTTCTCGTATGCATAGCTATCTACCGCAAGGTGGTGTGGAAATGGTAGGGCATCATTGTCTTGCCATCGAAAAATCAAAACAATTCGAGAGAATAATTATTTTCCGGCGCGGTGTCGCTCGCCGGGTGACTCCGCTTCTCTCGCTCAGCTGATACTTCCGACGCTAAGAGACATAAACAAGTAAGCCATTTTACATTTCTATAGATTCGGGCCTACCGCTTTCCACGCGTTCATTGGCTCAGACATTTTAATTAATAACATAATAATTATTGCGAATTTAGCAAAATGGTATAGGACTTTTCGCTTCAGGTTGACCCGATCTATCTCCACTTTTCGTTTGGCTACTTACATGTCGGACACGATATCGATATATATCGATTTTTAATTTTTCAATTTAAAATTTGATAAATATAGTTGACTAATCGCCTGTTTAAAATTTGATTTCTTGGCAGAAAATATATCTATACTTTAATATCGATTTTAATTGACTGTATTAACGTTGCACACTGTGGCAAAAAATCTTATGTTTTAATTAATTTTTAATCGGCATTTTAGTTTAATAGAATTTTAATCCGAAAGGCCGATATATATTATATAAACACACTCTTTTGATATCTTTGTATATCATATATTCTATGAAAATATAGATTTTCAGAGATTTCGATTAGCATTAGATAAAAGATTTCTGAGATCACGAAAAAGTGACCCGAGACCGGCGACCAGAGACGCGCCTGAAGTCATCGATGACAGTATACGATGACCTATAAATTCTTCATGTAATCATTATGGTTCAATCCATAATAAACGATTATAAACCACGCGTTCGTTAGCGAATTTAATACCAGTCTGTGTACTGTCACCGCCATAGTCCTATATCACTTTAACGCATTGCGATATGTGTGAAGTTCAGGGTTGCGCCAGGTACGATGAACCCGTCTAACTGTATCGTTTCATGAAATCGACCATTAGGAAATTAATATAGCGATATTAATTTCTATTTTTGCTCCGTAAAATTCGTAACTTTTGATTCTAGCAAAAATAGAAAAAAAAAATTAATTTTATAAAAAATAAAATAAAACAAATACACGTAATGTATGTAATTAAACAACAAAAGAGTGTTGATATAATATATACGGGCTTTTCGGGTTAAAATTCTATTAAACTAAAATGCCGATTAAAAATTAATTGAAAGATAAGATTTATTGCCATGTGCGTAACATTAAAGTTATCAAAATGATCGTTGACGTATATAGTCCTCCCGTGCGTTTTGTATAAGGAGAAAGAAACTTACATGATTACAGTGAAGTTAATAACATCCAGTTACTCTCTACAAGAAGTATGCTATAAAATGTACGATACGAATTAACGCTAGTTCAGTGGCGCATTCGTGACCGGCCGTCTTGCAGCTGCGAGAGAGCGCGAGCGAACGGCTAACTCGCGAGACTCAATAATGCAAGGGAAAAAAGGAAAGCAAATTCACATATACATACATACGTACGTATACAGACACACGTGACGGGGCGGTCGTTTTCGCGCGGCTCTCGTGCAAAATGCATCCGCACGACCTCGCGTGGCATGGAAGATCAGAGGAGAGCCTTTGCCATATAAGACCCCCGTTGCGTCTGGCGGGTACAGGTGGCGGCGTGGCACGTTCTTCTAACCAGACCTAAACGCGGAGAACAGACGGAATGTACCGGAATAAGGTAAGAGCTGAGAGAGAGGCCCGGGAGCAGACGAGCGAGACTCCGTAATTACGGAGTCCCAATATGCAACCGGGTCTGGGGTCTGCATCGGCGACGATATACACGCCGCTTAAAGTCGCGGCTGATCGCGAGATAGGCGTATTATGGATACCAGTTTCGCGTACAAGCCTCCGAGAGCAGCTCCGTTCCTTCCTTCGGTTCGCGCACGTACATTCAGAATGATTAATATGCTCCCGGACCCTCGTAACACCTGATCTATCTCGGAATAAAATTACGCGCTGCTTCGATACGGGAGCTACGGGGTGGTGCCGTGCCTCAGCCGAGTCGGGATGACACCCGGAAGATCAGAGATCCAACGTGAAAACGACCTTCGATCGTTGAACCCGAAGAGGTCGACTATAACGATACTCCCATAACGAGGCCTGCTTCGTTTCTTTTTACACCAACAGTCACGATGGATTTTAGAAAGTTGATCAAAATGTGTGTGATAATAAATAATAAATTTAGAATTTTACGTATTAGTACCTTGTATTCTGATGTATGTACAACGCGCTATTGAAATCATATTGTTATATATGTACGACATTTGTTACCGCGCGCAATATTTATTGTCCAACACCTGAGAACACACACACGCACAACTCGCAACTATAAATTACATTTGCGCGCACGTGTGCACGCGCGTATGTATTCGCGTTCGAGGCGTTATCGTTGAGAGAAAGCGAACGGTCCGGCGGGGGAGTGATTACGATAATCCTGACGGAAGGTTCGCGAGGAAATGAAAGAGAGAGGAGCGAGCCCGTATCTCTCCCGCGGCGGAACGGGTCCCGGGTAATGAAACACTCGCGAGATTCGCAACAAGATGAATTAATGGTCCACCCTGTAGGCACAAGCCACCGGCGATACGCCCACGCTGCTGGTCGCAATGTCAAACGGGTCGAAATGTCGGAGGATACGCTCGGCCGCCGCTTCGTAATTAATTAGCCGGTTCAATAACCGGCCGCAATAAATGCGGTACGTCGAATTCCGATATTCACGTTATGCCGAACGCAACCCATGTACACTTATGTGCGGCTTGTGTCATCAATATGAATAAATCGATATGATCGTATATAAATTGCAGATGTTGCAAATAAAAAAAAAAAAAAAAAAAATCCGTATCTATTTGCAGTTTATTTTCAAATAAAAACACATAAATGGCACATGTTGTAAAAACATCAATAATTGAACAATTACTTCATCTTCTCATTCGTGATATTATAATTTTGAAATAAAATAATAAATATAAAAAATATGTCTGTGGACGTTAAGAGACAATTATCGAAATAAGATAAGTTTTCCCGCCTTTTATATATTTAATCCGCCTATATTTGTGTTGTTCGACTTGTTAAAACTTTAACAAGAGATTTAAAAGAAAAGATCCACATTTTTTGCTTCGGTGTATAATATTTCATTATATTGCGGCTTCTATTTATAAAAGAATATGAGATAGCGATACGAATGATGGAATCAATTGAATATTGAAATCAATCGAATATCACGTAAAGATGCTATCGCGGAGAGAATTCGTGCGGTGCATCTCGCAAACCATCGCGACTATGAACGGTCACCTACGCGGCCATTCAGCCGACATCATCGTGCATTGCCTACACGTAGCCGGCGCGACGCGATGCAGGCGAATGCATCAGTATGCACGGCGTACAAGCCTCGACTCCCCGCGCAAGCTGGGCAAAGAAAATCGAAAGTAAGCCGACGGCAAAAGGAGGCGGCTCCGTTTCTTGCGGAACGCATCCAACGTTACTGTATGCAAAGCAGCCATTTACAGGTAAGTATCCCACGGATCCACCTATGCGCCGCTTATCTCTGTCCCCGATGCAACGCGCTCTTATACGTTCAAGCGTAAACGGTGGCGAGTTAGGAGGAAGAACGACGGACGGGAGGAAGGTAAAGGGTTGGCTCTATCGGCCATCAGTTTATCGCGGTGCCCTGGGATCCCTTTCGCGAGAATCGTTCAAGTCGAGGCGAAGCTTGCGCCTCGAAATGAATGAGAGATCGCGCGTATTCAAGTGGCGCATATACTCTATCGGAGGCGAGATGAGAAAGTATCGCGACTATGAATGAAGATTCCCGTTGGATCACAGAAGCGCTACGAAAGAGATGGATAATGTTCAATAAACGTTCCGGGAAGAAGTTATGTCATTAGAGTAAACCTATCGAAAACGATTATGAAAGATAATACCGGAATGGAACGTCTCGTTTCGTGTATATTTACCGATTATTATTAACGCAATTGTAAAGATCGCCAGTGCATCCTTTGGTTGATTCATTCGGGATGAGCCGCGTGCTGCTAATTCAACAGCATTCACCGACGGACGAGCGTGCACACACGCATCATTCTCGCTTGAAACGCGCGCACGTGCGTCGGGCGCGCGCGCGCGCGCGTTGCGTCGTGTGCGTGCGCGATTGCAACGAAGGTAGCGCGCACGAGGAGTCCAGATTGTGAGATTTCATTCTCCGAACCTGCAATTTGCGAAATTGACGGGGCAATTTGTTTACCGGTAATTGCGATACAATCGAGCGATACGACTCGTTATAAACGACTAGAATCGGCGGCGTTACACTCGGATAGGAGGACCGATATAGGACGTTTTTTCCTCTCAAATCTGCCACGCGCTTAAGTATCGCATGATCGTGATCGAAACCAGGGATAAAAAGTTACGAGGGGCAAAAATTGAGTATTGAGATTTTATAAAGTTATAAAAATATATTATTTTTATATTTTATAAAATTATATATATGTGTATCTTTAAAGAGAAGTTTCTAAATCAATTGAGATTGATTTGATTTTTATTTTTATTCTTACGTTTTTATTTAAAAAATTTACTGGATCATTTTTCATAAAACAAATGAGCAATATTATGAAAAATGGAATTCTTTGGATTATAGGCAACTCAATATGCGATCTTTATATATCAATATGTTATCTGTATATTATAAATATTTCTTTACAAACATAATTGTTTACTTTCTCTATATTGAATATTCTGAATTGTGTTTGCATCTCTTTATCTCCCCTCTTCTTTTTTTATAAATTAGAATTAAATATCAGTTAAACATCTTATTATTTCACTTTTTTGAAATTTAAAATATAATAGATACAAGAAGTCGCAAAGATGTTCAAATTCGCAACCGCAAATAGTGAGTGAATAAATACGTATATATAAGCGCTGCATACTTTGAGCAGATAAACCTTTGTTCTACCAAACTGGCTTGGTAATGTACAATAGTTAGCAGAGATATACCGGTATACATACTTCGCAATGATCAAACGTCACCGAGCTTCGCGTCGTGTCTCATCGAAGAAAAGTTCCCGCCTCGTTTATACACACGTGCAGCACAAGCAGCACAGCAAAAGAATGCCGAGCGGGGAACGAGCGATCGTTCCCTTGGCGAGGTCATCGTCAAAGTCATCCATCAACCTCAGACCGAGGTGATCTCGCGACCCGGCAGCAGTTGTTCGGGCGGCGAAGTCAATCATCGATCTGCCATATATTTATGTATCCTGCCATATATCTACCCCCACTTTGTCCTTACCTTAGGTACGCACATGCGTACAAATATGTGTACGTATACAAGTTGCCCGGCAATTAAGGCATCATCTACGTATGTTCTTATTCTTGCGAGTCGCTAAAGACTCAATGTAAGCTATCTCGATAAAAATAATAAATCAGGCTTTTGCAACCGTCAAAATCATAAATCTAAATATTTTATATGCGATTGAAAAGACGAAGATCATATTTTATATAATTCTATTTTATATATAAATTATTTTAGATATGTTGTTAGTATTTTGCGTTTTAATTTTTTCCAATGAAGAAACATCAAGAATAAATATGAATTTTTGCACAACACTTACGTAAACAAGTAGAATGAAAGCGAACGAAAGTGGACATGTCAAAAATCATGCGATCATTATTTATGCGCTCGTAATCTATCATAACCGTGGGCCTGCCTTATGCAATCTGACAATATCGTTACGGTCTAATGGAAACGCCTACCAGCTCTCTCTTTCTCAAGCGACGACAGTTATCAGCCTCTGAATCATCTCGAGAAAAATAAGCCGGTACTCTCTTCGCTGTCTTCATGTCCATTTATTTTGTGTGCGTATGATTTTGATAATATCATTTCCATTTGAAATTCTTCAATTATTGCAATAATCGAATAATCAAGTTTCAGAAAAAATACGAGGCTTGTATACTTAATTCTTGAAAAACACAACATTTAATATAACAAAAAAATCGAATGTAAAATATAAATTATTTTCTATATAGATAAATATTGTTTACAGGCAATGTATGTATTAAATATTAATTATTATTTATTTTTCTTAGATAATAATATATTGTACATACGCGTGCACAAATTGATAATTTGCCGAAACAATTCCTCAACCCGCAACATCGAGGTCTTTGCTCTCGTAAAACAGATCAACATTCCACGACACGTATTCGTAAAAATTCAACGGGTTTTTATAATCCAAGCGCCGAATAGCACAAGTGGCTAATAAACGCATCTCGTGCGATGTATCGTATCGTATATCTTTACAACACAGAGATATAAACGCATAAAAAAAAGAAAAAAAAAAACATACAAGGCTTCATCTTTTACCTAAAATCATCGGTCGTTTTATCAAAGATTCTGCTGAATGCTTTTTAAAAATACATTAAATAGTAATAACGAGTCAAAACAATAAAAACGAAAAGTTATTATATAATCAAATGTTCTTAAATTATTAACAAAAATAATAATTTATCCGCGGGTATCTCGCGTGTCGGTAGTTAACGACGGAATGCTTAAATCGCTTCTCTCGTTCGACATCGCGCATTCATACCTACCGAACGTGCCCTATTAATATCGCATGGCACCCACGCGGCGCGAGCTTTTAATACGCGCGAAATCGCTGTACGCTGAAATATGAGGTCCAGCGGCGCGATACACGCACGCGTACAATGCCGCTCATTAATGGCTTTTGACGCGCCGGTGCGTCGGTTGCTACGAGAAGAGACCAACCGTAATCTTGTAGATCACCGTTCGCGTAAGCGCACCGCCGAGGCGCGGAATAGGAGCGATTTGCCTCTTTTCATTAATGACCCCGCTAGTTACGGACGGATACTTAAATCCCATCTGTCAACGTCAGTGCGAAAGTTGGTCGACAGGTTGCACGAAAGTGGTAAGCTTGAAAAGACGATAAGGCGCACCGAACGGATTATATCGTAGAACGTGTGGGGGAAAGTTCGTTAAAAAGAGGATATCTGTGCTGTACGTGCGTCATAAAGTAAATGCAAGTTCTTAATTGAAAAGATGGAACATTTATTACGCTCCGATTAATCCTTTTCGAACGACGCGAAGATCGAGCGTGTTAATCGAGCATTGATATTTTATGGCACAGTCTGCAGAATGATTCGACAACTGTCGGATAAATTATAGCGATTTCCTCAACAACTTATTGTAATCCTATCTTATAACATGTCGCGTTGTGTCATTATAAACGGTTAATTTATATTTATTAATGATATAATACTTTTGCGTTATCATTAATTGAGAACGTCCGGTTCGAAGAGATGAAACGAGAAGAAAGAATGCAGATTATAAAAGAAATTGGCATTAATGATAGGCCACTTTATATACAAAAATACTATATCAACAAATTAATATAAATTAACACAATAAATTTATAATAATTTTTAATAACACAACAAATATATGTATATATAAATACGAGTATCTGGCAGTTATATGGCCTGTTATATGGGAAATAATAAATTATTCGGGCCTCTCCGACGCTCTCGACAACTATACAGACAATCGGTTTCGTGCTCAGTGTTATTAATGCTACCACCCGATTCGACGACCATTATATTATACAGATGAGCGTATGACGTATGATGCGTGGGCTCTGACGCGATTCATTACGGAAACAATGATTTCTCGGGCGCCTTCGTTAGATCAATGAGCCAGGCGGAATTAGCGGAATATCCCGGCTCGCGCGTCTGTATAATCGTGAGTAATGATGCTGGCGCATCGCGTTGTGTTTTATGCAAGTCCGAGCGAGAGTCGTATCGGCTCGTGTGATCGCGTATTGACAATGAGACGGCCGATGAGCGATAGAAGCAATTACGCTCTGGAAAATTGAATAACCAAATCACGTTGGAGAAAAAAAAGCGCTTCAATAATTACGGTTGTTTTTGCGTGTATGAATGAAAAATAAAATTTGATATTAAAAATGTTGTATCGGCTACACATAATATGTATAATACCGAAAACATTCTTTTTGACTCACGGTTTTTTTTTTTTGTTTCACGATAATTTAACGAAAAGATCCGAAGAATCGGGATTAGTCTTAAGATGATTAACTCCTTTACAAGTTATATGAAAGTATTATACGATATACAATAAAAACGTTACTACATACTAAAAATAATATGCCTTTAGAATTAAGAAGAATTAAGACCTCTTACACGCAAAATAATGCATAGTCTGTTAATAAAATTTTTCTAAAATTTTCTTCTGCAGTTAATTCTTTTTATTATAAATCATAGACAGAGTAATAATGTCATTGTATATATACAATAAACATTGGAATTAAGAAAATAATGCCGTTAGTGGCTTGATACACACAACAGTTAAATAATGTTTTTATCCGAGGTCGTTCGTAAAGTTATTCTCATAAGCAACTGACAATAACAACTTTCAGTTGTCATTGTCAGTATTTCGATAATTTCATATCGCGCGACAAAAGTTTTCGGAATTTGTCTAAAGTCAGTTATACACGACAAAGCAGAATTTTGTGTGATAATTTTTAATAAACTTTATAATATTAACCAAGCCCGTATAGTGCAAACAGATATTATTTAGCTCTCGCATCGACAACGCTTTGAAGCTTGGCAAAAATTAAGAAAGAATATTTCAGTAATCTACAAATTGCCACTGATTATAAAATTTGCAAAATATTGTTTTATATATATATATATATATATATATATATATAAATATTAAACAGAAACTAGATAGAATAAATCAATTAGCGAAACAAAAAGCAATATTAAGATGAGTAAGCAACACGGTAATTTAAAGTATAAAACTTTGGATGGAGAACTGTATCATTGGTTGCTAGAGCGGAAAAGATTGGAATACACAGCTTCCGATGCGGAGCTTAAAGCGAAAATGATAGAATTTACGAATGAGGTTGGTGGACCAACGTATGAACCAGAACAATGGCTGCAACGTTTTAAAAAGCGTCACGAGATTTTACTAAAGTCTCTAAATATGTCTGAGAGTTCGCAAAATTTCGTGCAACGGAATAAAAAATCCGATTTCAATAAAGCTAAGAGTGACCAATTTATTCAAGAATTCATTCAGAAATTGGAAAAGGAAAATATCATTAGAGATAATATTTATACTATGATCGAAATATACATAGCGTGGAAAAATTGTTATAAAATCACTAAAAGGAATGCTAATATAAAAAATTTGAAAAATGATGGACTAACTTTTATGTTTTGTACAAATGCTGCAGGTAGTCACAAATTTTCACCCTTTTCTATTTATAAATATACACACCAAGAAACTCGAAAAAATTTTCAAAATACGTCGTCTTTCGTTTGTAAGTTAC
Organism: Polyergus mexicanus; assembly: GCF_030449975.1. Classification (NCBI taxonomy): domain Eukaryota; kingdom Metazoa; phylum Arthropoda; class Insecta; order Hymenoptera; family Formicidae; genus Polyergus; species Polyergus mexicanus. The sequence goes on from NW_027223344.1 coordinate 684,883, forward strand.
AAGAAAATGAGATAAAGGATGAAGAAATTATCGTAGATTGGTACAATAATTACTTTGTAAAATCTGTAAAAGAACATCAACAGGAAACAAATATAAGCGGTAAAGTATTATTACTGCTAAAAACTAATTACAAGTTTCTTGCTCTAAAAGACGCCGTAAATGTTGACAATTTCGAAATTCTGTTTTTCCCAATAAACACATTCGGAAATCTTCAACCGATAGATCGTAAAATTATTAATAATATCATGAGTTCTTCTCGTAAAGGGTTTAAGGATTTTTATAAATCTTTAGACATAGGACGTTGTATTAAAAGCACTTGCATGCCGTGGATCAAACTCACGCCTATGGATATTGAAAAGTTATGGAGTAAACTTTTGAAACCAGATTTTCATACGAAAGAAGATAATGTAACAGAAGAAGACACCGCTGTCGAGGAAATATCAGAACCACTAGATCTTTCCACAAAAGCTAAAAGAGACAAACGTCTAGAGCAACAGGAAAATACTGTAAGTGCTGGATGCATAGAAAATGCTGAATTCATTGAAGAAAATATAGAAGAAGAAGATAATTCGACAACAGACCCGCACATATTACAAAAGTTAATAATAAAAAAAGGACATTAACTCAGATAAGATATCTGAAGCGCTTATTTCTTACGCAGAAGCTGAAGCAGAAAAACATCAAAAACAAGAAGAAGATATTGAAAGTATTGCAAAAAGATAAAGCGAGTGAATATTGTTGCATGACCGTAAGTTATTCGGATGAGATCATGTTTGATATTATGTCACGATTACGATATATTTAATGATTTATTAATTATTTTTAATTATTCTTTTGCAATAAAAAATAAGATAAATAGTCTCTACGTGCGAGAGATTTTAGTGTCCCAATTTTGGGAGCATTAATTAGAAACGTAATATTAAAATAAAAATGTTGCGTATTTTGTAATCTAGTAATAAGTTAGATTATAGAAGATAAGGATCAAATTGTGCCATTGTAAAGACGAAACGATATGAAAAAGAATATCGTCACTTTTATAGACCTAAAATCAATTACGATAAAACTGTTTGACAAGCAAATTATTTAAGACTTTGTTTTACTAAATTTGTTTATTATTGATGAATTGAGTATATATTAACAATAATAGACATGTAAAAAAATGTTAGCCAAGCCTCAATTTATATGCAAGGTAACATAATTTGTTGCATGATACGTATACGCAATATAATATATGACAAAAAGATATTTCGTCTCTACAATATATTTCTTTACAATCAGCTTTGTCATCGCTGCTATTTTATTATAACCTGAACATCAAATAATTTAACAAATTTAATCGAATAATTTGTGGTCAATAAAAAAATCAATGTAATCAATAAAAATGTTATCAATAATCATACATGAATGTAGTTTTTATATAATTTTAAACATTACATAAATATCGGTTAACCGTACGTCATACAAATTGAATAAATAATAATATTTAATTGCTAACATTTATAATTTTTTATATTGTTTGCTCTTCTGCAAACAGAGGAATGGAAAAGGGGGGAAGAGGGGAGAGGAAAAGGTTCGGCATAGCGCGCGCGCTGCAAATTACGGCGGCTCAACGTCGATGACTAATGAGACATTCACGCGGCCGCTAATGCACTGTATCGTTATCACTTACCACCGGTTAGAGAGGAACGCGGGGGTTCTCTATTCTAGAGAGAGTACCCGGGTGCGATTTACCGGTCAGACGGCGCGATCCGTGACTCGGGAAACCGTAAAGCGAGGCGAGCGACGAGCATTCGTCGCTGGAACCCGGAACATAGCAGCGCTTTCAAAGACGGAAGAAGCGTAGGAACGCTGTCTATTGTAATACGTATTATTTTCACGAGTACTATAAATACAACAGAAATCCATTAAATAGATGTCAATAGATGCGGATGAAATTAATAAAGTGAAATTTTTCTCCTGTCAACGACTATATTAATATAAGAATAATACATCACGGTATTTCTTATATTAACATGTATAACATTTCTTATTTTAATTATTATCTTCTTATTTTAATATTAAATTCTCAATTTAAATTAAACAGAATTGTTAATTTTATCTTACCGAACAGCGTGTACTTATATAAGTTGATTGTTAATATCTGAGAAAAATTAATCGTATAGGAAAATAATGATAAAATAGAATATAGTCAGATGAAAAAAAAAAAAGTGTAATCTTGTAAAATACATTGCAAATAATTTATTGCTGATACTAACTGTCTATTATCGTTACAGGATTATACACGATAGTGGAAATTAATTTGGTAAACATCGCGCGTACTTTGTATTTATTTGACAGAAGATGATTTGAAATTTATTTCAATTAAAATCACTTGGCGGCAACTGCACAGGCACGCGTTACTTATATTTTCCGTATGTAACCATCTTATCTTCCTACCTCTGATAGAATTAATCACACGTAATATTAATTTCTCAAGTATTATCTCAAGATATAAAATTATTAAAAATCAATGTCTATCATGACAATTTGATAAAGTTTAAATATATGACAGTTCAAGTATCTTCAGTCATTGTAACACATTCGCATAAATTGATCGACTCGCGCTAATTAAAAAATAAAATAAAAAAATGCAAAATGGTGACGAGAAGAATAATACAAACTATCGCGAAAGATACCCTTAAGAACTAAACAATCAAACCTCCTTCCTTGTTGAGGAATCTTTAAAAAATCGATAATATACCAGGAGCGTGACTAGAAGGAGAGGCGAGCGCGGAAGAAAAGAATCCGCACAGTGGTACAAGCTACCGATCACGAATTAATTAAAGCCGTGTAGCAATATACGCGATACATAATTCCGCGTACTCTTACACGAAAGATAGGGATTTGAATTGTTCGCGATCACGCGCGCTCCTTCACGTATAACTACCTGCGATATATCGCGATTATCCGCGACAACACGGCACTTTCCCTGTTTCTCTCTCTCCCCGTCCTGCGGAAATATATTGAAAGGAATAGAATTCTTCGACAGTTACCCTTTTAACGACACGGTTCGCCGAGCTACAGTTATTCATTCGCGCAGACAGTCGTATATTTAAATAATTGTGTCAATTATCCTTAAAAAAAAAAAAAAAAAAAAAAAAACCAAGATTTATTATATTTGTTCGGAATATTTAAAAAAAAAAATCGTCATATTTTTTATTAAAAATAATAATATAGAAAAAAAAAACATGAAAAAAAATTTTTTTTTTATTTCGTAGATATTTAGGAATAAAATTAATGTTAATAATAAAATATTAAATAATATTGTAAAATATTATATAATCTTCTATTTAAAATTTCATTTACATTTTATTTATTTCAGTATGTAGGTAAATTTATCAATTTTCCGCTTGTTGTTATCACCACACAAACTTTCTTACAACTTCGAAATGCGTTCGTATATGTATGTTTCAACATGGCGCTATAATGTTCGGCGGTATCGAGAGAGTCAATCTAAGAGTCGATCCGATGTGGGACAGAAAACCACTCGTATCATTTCTAACGAGAGACGTGCCACTCCCGCCTTAAGAGGGTCAAATTCTTGACTTGTATCTCGAAGTATTGCGGCAGCAGCGACGGCGGAGTCGGGGAAGATACTTTATAATCGAAGTAAGCCGACACGTGCTCTTTGACACGGAACGGACAGGAGAGCGAGAAAAGAGAGACTGTATATATATACGATGTCATTTTCAGAGCAGATATCAGCTGACGCGAGCGAGCGCGCGCCATTATTAAAGCCGACTTGCCAGGGGATCGTTTTATCGACCTTGAATAAAAGCGGCCAATTCGATCATTGCCCTCTTTACACGCTCTGCTGGCCCGTTGAGCGCACTCGTACATACGAGTCGATTGCACGAGATACATAGAAAAGCGGATACGCTTATCTGGAATACATCGCGCGTGGCAGGTCAGCATTTCAACGAAAGCCGACTACTCTGTTGATAGCGCGGGATTTTTCATCCCGCCAGATTGAATCGCGATTTACAGTTTGCCGAGAGTACCATAATCGCGATACCAAAAGCGCATGTGCAGTTATAAGATTCTAAACTAAATATTGTATGTTATTAAGTGAAAGAACGATTCTCAAGATTACACTCTTTTCCAAATATTTACTTTCCTTTTTAAACATTTATATAATAATTATTATTTCATCAAATTTGTAAAGAAACCGAGAGCAAAGTACTTTGAGGGATCTTTCAAGTTTGAAAATAAGGCGATTTTTGTGGGAATTCTTTTTTTAAAGAAAAGTATAAAACATATTAATTCTAAACTTTGCACGTTTATCAAATAACATTTCAAGTGTATCTTGAATTTTTTTCAAACAAAAATATTTATTTGTTTCGGAGTTATAGTAGCCCAGGGTGTCTAACAAAAAAAAAAATTGTTGTTCGTGGCGAACATGACTCCAGCCGTTATGGTCTAACTAGAATTAAATCGATATTTGCAAAATTCGAATTTTGCGACTTACAAAACTAAACAATTTTTTGACGAAAAATAAAATTTTTTTTGAGACGCTGCCATTTTTTATTTTTCAATTTTTTTTTTTATTCTAGTTCACGCGATAGCCACACTCATACAGATTAAGATTTTTTTTTTTTTTTTTATGACTGTAACGGCTGGAATTATGTTCGCCACAAACAACAATTTTTTTTTTTTTTTTTTTTGAGATACCCTGAGTGGACTTGTATAACTCCGAACCACAAAGAAATATTTGTTTGAAAAAAATTTAGGATATACTTGAAATGTTATTTAATAAATGTACAAAGTTTCGAATTTTAATATGTTTTATATTTTTCTTTAAAAAAATTCCCAAGAATTGCCTTTATTCTCAGAGATTGCGAACTAGGAAGACCCCTTAAGCTAAACGCGGACCATCTCAGGATATACCTTGGAACTCGTTGGGTCGTTAACGAACTCGTACTCTTTTTTTATGCAATTACCATAATTATCATTATGAAGGCATCATAAAAGATACGAGGGTCGTGAAATCGCTGGACGATCGTCTATATTAGCGGCCTTTTTATAAATCGCGCGAAATGTGCCGGGCAGTTGGCTCTTCGCGAACGAGAATATATATGCTTCTTTACAGCGTGACACGAATGAAATTCAGCGTCATAAAGCCGGTTGGCTAGCGAGCGGGACTCATAAATATTTGGACGATAGAGGCCTGATAGCGCGACCTCGAGGTTGCGTGCGGACAGCGCGCGATGCACCGCCACGTTTGCACGCTCGCTCGCTCACGCGTGCAACTGCAATCGACCAACGGTTGCACACATCCTTGCAACTCTGATCTCGAATTAATCCACGGAGAAGTTAGCTGCCGGCGCACCGGTAACTTGACCGAAGCACGACCGCGAAAGTCGAGGCAAAAAAGAGAAGGAGGCACAGCATGCAGAGGAGAGAGAGAGAGAGAGAGAGAGGGAGAGAGAGAGAGAGAGAAGGAGATCAAGACGAAAAAAGGGCGTAAAGGGATGGCGAGAGTCCAACGATGGAAGAATTCTTACACGCATCCTGTCTGCGGTTGACGAAAACTTATCCAGACACGAAGCTTCCCAGAAGCTCGTTTTCGCCACGCAACAAGGACAACTCTCAGCTTTTTGCGAAGTTTCTACGCGCGTTTCGAGGACACTCACGATGCATTATTACCTGCCGATCGTTAATGCGAACGAGCAGAAGCGTAGTTTTCGCGCGAGAAGACGTTCAGCGAAATAAATCATACTTTGAATAGTGTTGATTGCTTTTTGGAAGAAATTTTTGCCGAGAAGAAACTTCTCGCACGAAGCACAGGCGGAAACGGTCTAGCGATGCTTAACTCTACGTGTAATAACGGCGATCTTGTGTGTTGCCAGGATTTCTAATTTGCGCAGTATGCTTTTATTGCACGGCACAAGTACGGCTTTATTACGGTTCTCTGCCGTCCCGGACACATAATAAAGGCGCTATACAATGCGAAGCCACAACCATCGCGTGCCCCAGAACGATAATCGTCGCTTAATATTTACAGCAATGGACTCGCAACGAAATGTCAATCCGCCCAAGAGCCAACGTTATTGAGAGTCGTAGAGAACAAAGAAGAAGCCACAGACGAAGATATCCATTCGACATAGCGTGTTGCTAGCAGCTAACCAGAGTTGCCGCCCTTAGGGCAGCCTACCTATCTGTCAGAGTTCTGTCTAACTGTTGGAAGCTGCTGACCATCGTATCCCACTAGATTGCATCAAAAATCAACTTGATTCCGTTCCAACAACTTCAAAATTCTCGCAATTAACCGTTTTTAATCAAGTATGTGGTATTATATAAAATCAAAATTTTTTGATTTAATATTTATAATAAAAAATAAGAAAAAGCACAATAAATGTGAAGTAAAAGTATAATAAATATTTTATAAAACATGAGAGAGAGAGAGATTTATATTTTATGAAATATATTTTGATATTATAACAAATTATATAATATTAAAAAATTATGTAATATTAAAAAATTATATTAACGAAAAGATATAAAAATATTATTAACAAAATTTTCTATAAATGTAATTCTTCTTATTGAAATTTTAAAGTCTGTTTCTTTAAACAATTGAGATATTTGAAAATTAATGTTATACATAGAACTTATTTTAAACGTAGAATTTATTTTTATATTTATTTGTAACGATAAAACTGTAACGGATAGAAAATTGAAATCACTAAAATTTTTAATTAAGTGTGACTCTCTCTCTTTTTTTCTCACTCGCTCTTTTTGCAATCATAATCGAATAGCGAGGAAAGTTAAACGCGTTAAAGTAAGAAGCATAAACGAAGAGGTTTCGTAGAGAAGATAGAGAACGGCAACTTTGCGTGTTGTTCGTAGCTACTTCAGGAAGCTGAAAGGTAGCCGCGTACTTGTCGAGGCTCGTTCTCGAGTTACCGCTGCATATTTGCTATGACCCTTTATCACATTAGGTCGCGCAGTCGTGTTTTCAATTCTATGAATGAATAACGAAACGTAATTTAAAAAGCAAAGAATGGCAAATACAATGAAGAAGTTGAAGGAAAACGGAATGACCGGCACATGCCGGTGTTGTAACATAAATTCCAGAAGATCGTGATTTATCCGAATGATGGCGTCAACGGAGCTTAAATTAACGAAAATATATAATCTCGAAAGAAAAATTATTTTGCAAAAAACGAGCATGTTTTTTTTTAAATATATTTAATTAAAAATTAGAGAATAATTAAAAAATAATTAAGAATTTTTTTAAATTTAAAAAAGAGAGAAAAATTAATAAGACTTTATAAATTCGAGATAGAGAAATATATCGTGTATATATATATATATATATATATATATATATATATATATATATATATATATCGTTATATCATGCCTTTTAAGATTAAATAAAAGTTATACTTGACGAAAGTATAGAAACGGAAATGCGATCTTCGTTTATTGCCCTGACCGAATTGAAATATTTCTTCCGTCTACTTTCTTTCCGCAATCGTAATGCTTCATCGGACGCAGATAAAATATAGCTTATCGTATTTTTTCGTACACCGATAGCAAAAGATAATTGCGATCTTTCTCATTGAGTGTATTTTCATTCGATTCCTTCGATTACTCGAACGGATGCTAGAACTCACTGATTATAGGTCAGCGCTTGAATCATGTTCGTCGCTACCTACGTGGCCGATGCACGCGTACACTTAACTTTTTGTTTCGGGCCGATTGAACGACACGCTCCACGTGGCGCATGTTCAGGATAATGTCTGGAATGCTTTTCATCGATTCCGAGTCTCGCTCAATCGCGTAGCGCAAGAAAACAGTATTATTGAAATTCAACCTGCTATGTAATGTCTACCGCGATGTGCCAGAAGGCGCCAGGTAAACAACGTTGGAACAACGTTTCATTTTGTAAAGAGCACGTAGGTAGTTGATTTTTCTTTAATATATGAAACTGATCATATTGTACAAGAGAGAGATTGCTCGAATAAAAATTCTTGTCGAAGCTCCATGATTATAAATTATATCTCACATAAAATTATTTTAATACTTTTGTAGCTATTTCTAGGATACAGAAATGTATATCTACACTAGATATATATTTAAAAAGGATTGATAATAAATAATTTTATCATTTAAAAATATTTAATCAGTTGGAGAATAATATTAGTAAATGATAAGGGACCAATAATTATAACTAGATATATGAATTTAATTGATTACGTGTGCTTGGACATAATGGAAAATTTTTAATCGAGGATAATCGCATCTTTTATTCGATTTATTTATTTGCGGGATCTATTGTATGTACTTTCTATGTGCGCACTTTGTCGGGTGCATGAGCGTGAGCTTGAAATCTCTTACAAAAAAATGTATATCCGACTGCTTATTCCCGGTATTATTAATAAACACACGAGGAGCAAAACATCCGCGGGCGATTTTTATTCGTAACAAGAATATCCAGAAATAATTACAGTGAGCACGTATCGCGACTAAATCATCGGTTGACAGTAATCCCCCGTTGTAAATGCGAAGAACTCGAAGAGCAAGATCAGCTCGTCTTCGTCGACGACCTCAACTTATGATCGATCGGCCTCGACAAACTTGTGCCCGGTTTATAACGGCGCTAATCTCTTTCTATCGAAGGGGAGACAGAAGCGCGGGGGCATCCGGAGGGAAGGGTTGTATCCCTCTCCCTCTCCCTTTGGAGTAGCCATAAGTAATCACGTCGATCCATGATAGTCGTTGGTCTCTCTCGACGATGAAGAAGAGAGTGACGAAGCGAGAGGTGGACCGATCGAGCGAAGCAAAAAGAGGAAGCCGCCAAGAAATGCGGTCGTGAGGGGGAGAAGAAGAGGGACAGGAAGATGGAGGGAAAAAAAGAAACGAGCTGAAAGAGTGACCGCGGTAGAACTCCGGGCGGGGCCCTTCACCGCGAGGACGAACAAGACAAATAGAAGACTGACGAGTCGGGCACAAGGTGCTTCGAGAACGGTCACTGCATCGCGGTAAAATCTCGTTCAGACTTCGTGCAGACTTTTTGCGATTATCACGGAGCTGGTGTATATTTTCGGATCGCAGTTTTCTTTCTTTCTTTTTAATTCTTCGTCGGTGTATATATTTTACTTATTACGTAACACCCAGATACGTAGAAGAAGAAATTGGAACGTTATTCATTAGACGCGCGAATCGACTCGTAAAGCGATTTTCTTTTTCTCTCGAAGCGAATGAATGACACTTTCGCAAGAACAAAATAAACACGAAGATGAATTTAAAATGCTTCACACTCTTTGTAGTGACCTGCCAATCTTTTGGGGCTCGTTAAGATATATCGAGTGAGATCGACGAGCTCGACGGACCGAAATCGAATCGCGAGCTATCGCCTGTCCCCGCTGGACAGTGGAGCCGAGAGATAACAGGCTCAGCAAGTCGTTAATCAGCAATAATTACCGATTGGAGATACGTCATAACGCAGTCTCTCCTTCAGTGGTATCTCACCGCGAGAAAGAAAAATCGAACGACGCCCACTTCAAGGTCTCGCTGCTAGTCGATCGGAAACGAAAGGGATATTCTGTCCCGATGACTCTCATCTATCTTTCTGCTCTGAAAATAATTGAGATTGCTTCCGCGTCGGGCTTGTTTTCTAATTTACCGAGTCTTAAGAAATATAAATCACGTCGCGTCGCCTATCACTTCCATTCGCTATCTTTCATTTACCTTTACGCTAATTTTATCTGAATCACGGCAAACGGATGATATTAACCGACACTTTCACCATGAGGAAATTGAAATTATTTGTCATATAAGATGTATATTTTCGATTATGATATTCATCGTCATTTTCTTTGAACATTATTTAATATTACCCAATATCTCGTATAGTCACGAAACGAATAGAAGTAGCAGTACTCGGCGCGATCGTGAGATATTCGAAGGCACGCTCGTGCCTCGACACGCGCGGTCCCTCGACCCTTGACTCCTCGAGGGAATATTATTTTTTAAAAAAAGTCGTGCAGCACCGGCGACGCCGCCAGCGGCGATTATTTTGACCGCTCACGCCACTAGTAGTTGGACAAAATTTTAATGCGAGGCACCGCACTCTCGACGATTCTGCGGCCACTTTCGAAACATGAAGCCCCATATTGTTCCATGCAAATGTTTCGCAGCGTTGTTTAACGGCAGTTTGCCGTGCACGACGATTTTGATTCGATTCTAGAATGCTGTCTCAATTTTTATCTCGGAGAAATCGCGAGTAAAAAAAAACATACACAATGCAGTAGCGTTGAAAAGAAATCATGGAAAAGAACAACTCTTTCAGACTTCTTTCTTCTCGCTTCTCTGAAAATCTTATTAAGTGAAACTTGATGGTTGATTTCTGTTCGCGTTGCAGTCAATTTCTTAAACTTCACCCCAATTACGTTTCCAATAAGTGCTTCCAGAATCATGTGTCGTGCCATTCTGCATCGGCCGTTCTTCGAAGTCTCGAAGATTGGCTGTCTAACCATTGACAAAGTTCGCGTGTCAACCATTAAAACAAACATAATGTTGCCAATTTTGCATCATCAACTATAAGTATAGATGTCGGATGGACTTGAAAATTGCAACCGGTCGTCGCCATGGCCTCCTCATTTTCCGTGCAAGATAATGGCATTGCGTTTCGCATATGAACGTCGCGCCCACGCTCGAAATTCATAAATGGCATATTCGTTTTTCTGGTTCGCTCAGTATATTTTTTTAAGTAATATATATGATATATAAAATAAATGAGAAGCAATTATAAGCTTTTATTTAATCGTTGTAAAGCCACTTATGAAGCTATGCGTAGAATTTCGAAGAGCGCGCGAAATAGTTTTTTGACACAAATCAGCTGATAATAAACCAAAGAAGAAAAAGTCGAAGGACCAATCTAGAGACAGCGAGGGCAAAATTCTTTTCTTTTTCTTCGGCAAATTTTTTATAGACTTTTTATTTGATTCGATATTTTTAAGATGAAGTTTGAACAGCAAGAATGGGTGCATCAGACTGAAATTAAACTTTATCAGCAAAGAAGAAAATTGCTTGATTTGTATTAAAATTTGTGATAAAATGAATCCTTCTTGCTTTAGATTTTTCCCATTTTTCCCATTTTTCTTATTTTATTCTGCTTTTTCTTAATTATTGGAATCTTTGCAGATATTTTTCTTGTAGATTCATTGTATAAAATACGAATTTATGCGTTGTTGAAAATTAATATGCGAATATGTATAATTGCCGATAATCATCTTCATAGACGACACTTAAATAAAACCATAATTTGCACGAAACCGCATTTGATCTCGTTAATGGATGCAGGAAATGAACATAAAAATATACGTTGTCGATGGTTTTTTTGACCGATCAGTCTTTCTCTTTACACGACTTCTCTAGAAACTATTATACCGGAAGTTAGATAGGAGCTACGAAACGGGAAGGCGCTTGTGTACCGTTTCGACGTGTATGCGCGCTCACGCTTGTACCAGGAACACCGTAAGGATCTCTACTAAAGCGTCGCCGGTAATGTCCCGAAGACGAGTGGATCTTTTTCGATGTCACCTGCTTGTACCAGGCTTCCCCGGCAACGGTGGCCATAATGACGGACATGCCACCAGGTCCGACCGTGAAGGAGAACTCGCGACACGCGCATAGTGACAAGAATCAAAATGAATATGCGTATTCGCCGTGAGTAGTATCGTAATGCGAAGGTGCGTCGCACGCACCGCGGGTATTTAACGACCGACATGCCGAGTGACAATGTAACGCGTAGATGCGATGTCACGGCGAGCCGTCTCTCGAGAAATTTTATTGCAACCAAGAGATATATGAGCACCTCTTGCTGGGTAATCGTTGAGAAGTAGCGAAATGTGGCTTACATTCAACGTTAAATGAAAACTAACATTTTTGTTAAAGACGATTAATTTTCACTTGCTCATAATCTAAGATCCGCTTATTTCTAAATATATATTTATGAGAACTTATCCAAGTATTTGCACTTATCCTGATATCCCATCAAGATAATTTTCAAGTTTAAGATTACGGATGACATTTTAACGTGAAATTTTTTTCTTTCAGCGATACGATTCGCTCAAAGCTTCGATAATCATCTTTTATCATCTCTTATTGCGTATGTGTTTTGATTACCTCTGGAATTTTAATAACAGGGATTGAGATAACGCCGACAGGATGTCTGACATTCAGCAAAACATTGCAAATACTAGCTAGTTATGACTTTCCGGAAATAAGTCATCTGTAGATCGTTTGCCAAGTGCTCGTTTTCGCAAAAACTTTACGATAATGTCATCATACTCCATTGGATTCGAGATATTTTATAATTGGGGAAAATTATAAATATTATAAAATAAATAAACTATAAATTTATAAAAATAGTAAATAAATATATATTTCTACAAATTTTTCTATCGTCCTATTATGTTCTATTTAATTATCTGACACATCGTGAAATAGAAATATATTTAATTTATCCGTGATTATATATAAATCTTTTTAAAGTATATGTGATCTCGTATGTGTAATCTCTTTTCTCTCTTTTTATCTTCTTATGAATAAATAATATATTTAAATTAAAGTATAATATATTTCTGTTTGATGCGCATATGAAAAAAAAAGTTTTCTTCTTATAATATAAAAAATATCTACACACACAGATCTTTCTCATGCCGTTTTTGTGCTCTCAAAGCGAATCACCAAATTTCTCACTGGGAATAGAGAGAAAAACGTTAGCAGCGACGACATTTCAGGAAATCCTAACTTATTTCAAGAGAGAGAACAAGAACTCTCTTCCTTATACTTCATACAGGAAGAAATTTCTGAGAATCCAGCGTTTTACGAAAATCTCGTGGCCAGATGTCCAATCATTTTAGTTTTGAACATCTGTCGTTGCAGTTAGACGAGAAAGACAGTGGGAGAAAAGTGGCGATAAAATTTTTAGAGGTCGCGAAGAATGCATTCCTGTCCTTTTTCTGCGTGAAATAAAAAAAAAAGAAAGAAAGAAGGGAACCGAAAACACACATCCTTTGGAGAGGACACGTCTTCGTGTTCTCGTAGCGAGATGTCTACCATCTCTCGGCTTCCTCCGAAATCGGTAGCTCGATCGAAAAGAGAAAGCGAACGGAACGGCCACGCGGGCAAGATAAGAGCTCAACCGACTAGAGCGTTTGACGCGTCTCGCCTAATTGCGATCTCTCGATCGCTGTCGTTGCCAAACAAGGAAATCGGCAATGCCTCGGTCTGACCCTTCGATACGTGCTCATACGTACAAGATGCTATGCGCTTTACATCGCTCTCCGGCTGAATAAATCCGCGACAGTTTCACGCACGAAACGACAAATCGCGCGATATTGCAAATTAATCGAGTTCGCCGACATTGCGCTTGTCATAATATTTTTCTAAATTGCATTAAAATAATTGCGTCAAATCGACTTTTTATGTTCAAATTTAAAATTTATAAAAGTATGAGTAAAAGATAACAAGTATTATATCTCAAATATAATATTCCTTAATTAATATATGTCTTATTTAAGTTGAAGCACTCTGCTAATTTTTTAGTCAACTTCTCTACAACTTATATATATATAAGTTAAATTATTTTAATTTTATAAATGTATAAGTTTTTTATAAGAAATTTCTCTCTTTGCAATTTCGTATCGAGACAAGTATTGCGTATCTCAGGCACGTCATTATTGCATTATTACTTGGTAATATAATTGTTGATATCAGGATAACAAAAGCGTGTCAATAATTAATCGCTGTCAAGACGGAGAGATTAATCAATTTGGTTAATACGTGGCAAACGCGTGGCCCGTCCATGCATTAAGTTACAGCGTTCTGTAACCCATAGCCCGAGTCTCCTCTCGCCTCCGCAATTGTCGGCAACTCTCTCGTATTAATTAACTCTATTGAGATCCCACTTAAGATATCATTGTCTCGCGCGCGCGGAGTTTACGTTTCAATGAAAAACAAGACAGACCAGTTGAAAAGCCGCCAACGTTATTTCCACGGGATCCGGATAATCGGCAAGATTACCTTCCCTGGTAATTTCACAACGTGAGCTCAGTTTTTGCTCAAAATGAAGTAACTACGTTCCTTCGTTCTTCACGTTCCCTTCTTTACATATAAAAAGAGATTATCGCGTCGTAATTTACGTGGAAGCATCGAGCTATGATAATGAAAAATAAAATAAAATTACATTCTATACTTGATGCTAATTTTTTATTAAATTGGAATAAGAAGGATAAAAACGAGATTTAATAAATTTTTCTTAAGAATTTAATAAAATATATATTTATATACTCTATATCTCTTCAGCTATATATATCAATCAAATTGAATATTGCAGTTAATAGATATTAATACTTGCACGTCAAGAGGGGGGGAGTGTGTTTTTTTAATTTAAAATTTTAAAAGGTACGTCGATATGAATTATACTTTTAACGCGAAGTGAGAATGCGATATAACTTGGGTGATGAACGAATCGATCAAGAGTAATCGCGGTCATCCGTTCTCTCTTTTGCCGCGAGAGAACGAGGTGCTGAGCGTTTCCAATAAATCGATGAATGTTCGTCAAACCGGACATCGAGAGTCAATCGATTATCATCGCGAAGCATGCAGCCGCACTTGCGGCTGATTTAAACGAGCCCGGTGAGAAACAGGATCGCCCTGGATACCGTCTGTCACGGTCAATGATTCTGCGGCGATTTCCGTAATAGAGGCAAGAAGGCGAACAAACGATCCGCGCGCTGTCCATCAATCCTAAAACACGCGCCGCATCAGCGAGAATCTATAGAGGGAAGAGATCCCGATGATTGCGATCGCCTCCGACGATATATAATCACCAATCATCATAAAGCAGAAGATCGACAAGATTGACCAGGAGAGATCGGCGGCGAGCGCCGGCGCCGGCGCCGGCAGTCGTCACGTTCGAAGGAAATAAACCGCCAAGCTGCGATAATTATAATTATGATCCGGCTCTGGCGAAGTTTCCGTAAAGTCCATCAAGAAGACTATTTACGGTTAACTTTAAGTAAGCGACATGGCGCTAACATATCCGAGATCTTGGATAATTTACAATAATAAATTTTAATGTGTATGCAACCTCTTCTCTCGTTCTTTTATTTTTTTTATTTAATTATTTATTTATTTATTTTTGATAATAACATTTATATTATTTATTTATTTTTTTATTTGATAAAAACAAATATCTGGGTAAAGTGTACGATTAGAATTAATTATTCAATGTTACATAAAATATCTAGGTTCTAGAATCACGTGAGCCTATCGAGGTGAAAAAGGGTCAGTAAAAAAATTGCTCGAAAGATCTTTCGATAGTCGACACGGCGGCGATCCAAGACCCCGGATAAGGGATTAACCGAGCGAGGCACAATTACGCTCGAACGCCGCGTGAAATCGCGCAGGTGTATTCACTCGAGAGCACCTAATTAAAGGTTTAACGACGACGATGCCTACATTAGCGCTCTCTCCAATCGATTACGATCATCGCGATTGAATTTTCGAAAGCCGGCGCGAAGGTTTGACGGCGAAAAATCACAGTTTTGCAGAATTGCTATGGCTATATTAAAAAATATAGCATACGATAAGATTATACATATAATATAAATTGAGATTTAATTCTTGCGAAACTGTTTGATTAATTCTAGAAAACGGTACTCCTACACGATTCATGTAGAATCGATCACAGGATAATTATGACAATCGAGAAAATATGATCATTTTCAAGAGCATGATTGATAGTTATTGAATCTTACATTATAATATATATTAGATTAGATAATCATATATTACATCTATTGAATAGATGGCTATCATTCTTGAGAAAAAAGATTTTATAGCCATTATTGAGAATTCACAAATTGAAAATTATTATAGTATCACGATTATATATATATATATTTTTTTTTTTTTAAATTGCCTTATACATCGCAACTAATAATCTCATCGAAATCATACAGAAACTTGGCAAAAGAGAAAGTCACGAAAATGCCACGATGAATTACTATATTTCGTATTGTTTAATGTGATATTTCGTTAACGAGCGGTCACGTAACATTTATGCCGGCGTTAGACAGGTGCCAGCGATAAGGAGCGAATTTCATCTTCGTGCCGTGGCAATTGAAGACCACCCTGAAATAACGCGCCGGAAGCAACAACAAGCGGTTGATGACAGTCATCGCGCTCATGATTATGCACTATTGTGTAAACGATCCAAGGCGCACAAGTAGCCAGAAATCTCACCTTGCTGTTCTAATATCATTAAAGTACAATTAATTATTTTGCAAATTATTACTTCAATAAAACTGAATACACATTTGATGAAAATATCTATTTAATTAGATTTAAGATGTGCAATCTTGTAATAAAAATGTGCAAATAAAAATAGAAGAGAAGGATTTTAAAAATTCATTTCATACAAAGTTTAAAATTAATGTCAAGATTATTGTCATAAATAACAATTTATTATTCATTAGACACAAGTAGATGATAATCTTCCGAAATGCATCCTATTGGTGTATTATACAGGGTGTCCCCAAACTTCAAGAACGTGTAGGGGAACGAAAAACTACATAAGACAAGAAGTCTTTTGGAGGTTTGTTCGTTTTTGCTCCATTTTAGAGAAAATCGCAAAAATTCAATCTCTCGTTGTCAGTTGCTCTCTCGAGTTGATTGGCACCGAATAAACTTTCTGTTTCAAAGTTCCTTACATATGTAAACACTTGATGTTACTCTTTACGGTGCCAATCAATTCAAGAGAGATCAATTAAGAGATCGAATTATAGATGCAGTATCACTAGAACAATGTCTAGCTGCAATTAATGAGGCCAGTGCTGGATGTAATGCTTGCATTGCTGCAAGAGGGCAACATTTTCAACAATATCCGCATTAAATAGATGATAACATAAATAAAAATAAAATGTAAATAAATAAGTGAAAAAACGAAAACTTGTTTTGTTTCTTTTTCTTTGTGATTTTCTCCAAAATGGAGCAAAAACGAGCGAACCTCTAAAGGACTTTCTGTCTTAGCTTTTCGGTCTCTTACACGCTCCTGAAATTTCGCCATCTAAATTGGAAATACCGTGTATTTATAGTGATAAAAGATAATGTAACTCAATTACGATAACAGAAACAATCGGTTATATTGTAGTAATCAACCCTCCCCCTCCTGCTGTCCTTTTCTATCCTGACTAGCATATAATGACGACCGGCATATAATCTTTTATTTCTCTCTCGCGAACAGAAAGGACGAACTTCCAGGAAACACGCGTTGCACGTCGTGCCGGGTCCCCCCTCGTGGCCGAGTAAAATTATTATGAGAGCCGGTTACGTATGTAAGAGCCGTGGCGAGATGGTGTTCGCTCTCTTGTCGTCGCCCCGAGCAACTAACCTTCCTGTTGTTGGATGACCCGTGCCTTCTTCAGCATCCTCCGTTCATCTTCTCCCCTCTCCACCGTCTCTTTTTATACCATCTTCTTTGTTCTCTCTCTCTCTCTCTCTCTCTCTCTCTCTCTCTCTCTCTCTCTCTCTCTCTCTCTCTCTCTTTCTTTCTTACCTGCCAAAGACACATGTCGAGTCTGATCACTTGTACACGAAATACCGACATTATTCATATATACATATAAACAGCGATACGCACGCGAGTAGATTTTTCGAGAAAACGACGCACGCACGTTAATTATTTCAGGACAAAAGTCTCAATTCATATTTTACCGTATTTATTAACTTTATGGAAATCGAAGATGATAGATAAATTTCGAAAACGAATCTTGGCATAGAATATACGATCGTTGACGTATCCTTAAACATTTATATCTAATATTGTTTTAATTTCAATAACGCAAATTGTTTAAATAACCAATTATTTTAATTATTCCAACATAACAATAACAGTGACGTTTCCTTTACTAATGAATTCTTTAATTAATCTTCTTTTCAATTTTTCTTTATTAAAAATGCAGAGCCAATAAATTTAGCCATTTATATAAATGATGAAAAATAAAAATTCTCTTCTTGCAAATTAAAATTTAAAATTAATAAGAATTTTAAATCACACACAAGAAGAATTCCATTTTTTCCAACAAGTAAAAAGATACTTTGTATCCAACTTGTCGCGTGGATTTAAAAAAAAAAAAAAACTGCCGAGGAGGATACGCCACTGAACGCGAATGACCTCGTAATCAAGAAGGGCTGGCATCATTATTCGGGAACGTTTCATTGAGAGAGGCAGGTCTCTGTCAGGCCGACGTGCTCGTTCTTCCCGACTCTCGAACCCGGTTATTCGTTCCTCGATGTCATCGGTGCCTTGGGCAACCATATCCTTCGCGTACACAGCTGACCTCGGTGGACCTCAAAGAAGCCCAACCCAGTCTACCAACCCACCGACCCACCAAGCCCACCATTAGTAACCTACTCCGTTACCGCCGACGATCAAGACGATTTCGATTCGCCGCTCGTTCGTCCTTCCTCGCGAACGGCAACGATGTATTAAAGTAATAATACGTCGCGTCGTAAAAGAAGACCACGTAAAAATACTTATTTCACGTTATTCCCGTGTACGAAACACCAGGGGGGAGAGAGTGTCGCGACTACCTTTTTTTTTTTTTTTTTTTTTTTTGTTATACGCTGCGTCGATTATCTTATCAGTTTGCGCATCGCAAGATTTGTATCGCATCGAAATCGATGGTAAAATATTTTATATAAAATGATTATTCATAATATAATTAAATCTGTCAATCATATGAGATTTTCTCGACAAATCTCAGAATAGATCTTACAGATAAAGTGTCTGAGCAGTTTACTAATTTAAAGAAACTATTTAACCGTGTCTTGATATGTAATTTGTTTTATGTAAATTTAGATTAGCGCTCAAGAATGTTGAAACTGCCAATATCATAATTTCGTGATACATTTTTATTCGCGTTACTAGATTTTACGATATTTTTTTAAGCCAATCAGAATTAAGTGCATATTAATATATGACATTACTTTCAAGCGCATTTTTCGCTGCCGCGGCTCTCGTAACGTCACGATTCGTGACGTTTCACGAAGGTGAAACGAGCACGGAAAATATTCATAAATCTATCCGACATGCGGGATATCTTAATTACCCGCGTATAAAGTCGCTATATGCAAAGAATCAGCGCCCAACCGGCCGATTTCAACACGATTTACTGTAACTTTACACGTTACCGCTTTTCTCTATAATTTCATATTTACGTAAGCCCACTCCGCGAACACTCGAAGTAAGTATTAGCGACCAATTAATATAACGTGTATCAGATAAATATTATCTGAAAGAAGCGCTACTGTAAAATGAAATAGTTCGAGGAGATTTATTCATCTTTGCATATACATATATATATACAGCATCTTTTCACAAAATTGCAACAAAATTTAAATTATTGGCAGATTTTTATTGGAAAATAAATATTTCGTCAACGATCGCGATATGAAATATTGTATCATGAATAAGAATAAAAAACATTAATTGAACAGCAATATTTACATGATTTTATTTATTTCTAAAAAAGATGAACTTATTCCTTTCAAAATATACTATAATAACGAAAAGATTAAATATCTATATTTTGTTCAACAAAATATTTATATGTTAAAATTAATATATTGTAAGTCCTAATATATATATACCTAAAGAAAATTTTATTAATTTTCTTTTCATTCATTCACGATTTACTAAAATACTACCTTCAAAGAGAAATAATTGTCTAAACGAAAATCTTTATCTAGGGAGAAATTTCCCTTCCTCAGAAAGTTCAAAGATAGCTAAAGGGCAGGAAGTGGTAAAACTTGATTTCATAATTTCGCATAAATTATCGGCAAGGATATCTCGCGTGAGCTCGCGGACGTTATGGAGAAAAAGGCCACACGAGAAAGAGAGAGAGAGAAGCTCAGAATGGGAAATATTAATAATTCCATTCACGAGACGCCCGATGTAACCCACATCTTTATTCTCGCGGAATTTGGTAGCTCGAGGCAATACTAGATCGGTTGGCACCGAGTTTCCGGAGATGTCAAGCGCATCCTGACCATAATTTTCTGATAACGTTATAGACTTAACAAAATTTAATATCTATTATTAACATCATTATTCATCTTTTAATCACAGAGAGACATCAATGTGCAAAACAAAGCATAAATTAAAAGAAAAATTTAATTGCAAAATTTTGTATCCACGTTTTACATTGTTTTAATTGTCAAAATGTGACACGTTGTATATAATCTCTGTGAAAAATTGCACTATGCGGTCTACAGGATGTGCAGGGGCATACACAATTTATAATGCAATTAGAGCCTCGGATGGTAGCGTTCGGATTTATGGCAGGTAGAGAATCCGTCGTGAAGAGGCGGAGGGCGATTGGACCAAAGGAAGAAGAAGAGAAAGAGGCAGAGGCAGAGGCGGAGGTTAAAGAGAAGGTAAAGGAAGAAAGAGGGAGCAAGACGGCGCGTTGAACTGTCGGACCTCGATACGGGGGCTATATTCCCGTGGAATGAGTTATATGCCTCCCGCGGTAGCCAATGCATTATTTATCGCTCGGCTTTTCATTATTTCTTCGTCGTATACTTACATAGAGGATCCAGACTCGAAACACGCTTTCCGGCGCGGCAGTGGCGTCCGCTCGTTTGCGCTCATTTATCCTCGCAGTTGCGAGAGTGTCTCTTTTAATATCTCTAATTCCTTATACTTCCTTTTCCAAAGAGAATAAGAGAAATTTGAAAAAAAAAAAAAAAAAAAACTTGAAAAATATCTAAAATTATTGAGTTTATATTTTGGAATTTATATTTTAAATCTTTACGTTTTTTTCTTTTATTTTAGATTTTCGGGGAAAAATACAGAAATGTTGATTAATGTTTTAAATACACAGATTTGACAGATTTAAATACAATTATTACTATAAAATATATAAATTTGTCAATAGGATATTATACTCTTTTTTTTTTTTTTTTAATTCTGTGTTTCTCGTTTCTTCGAGAGTCTTCTTCCGCCTCTGCTCACGCGGAACGTGCGATTTTTTTCTATTTCTCGGCATAGTCTAGGGATGCCTCTATTATTAAGCGCTATAACTTATGCCGGCGTTATATGATGCTAATGAGGATTCTTCGCGCGAGTAGCCGCAGTTATTTACAACCGCGTATTTTTCCCATTACCGTTGAGCGCGGTAGCGCTTAATGCGCAAAGTTACACGCTTTTTAGATGGTTCCTCTTTCCATCTGTCGTTGCTTTTATCCGTGTTCGTCTTCATTGATTCCTCGCTGCGAGCACACTTCGATAAATGTCTCGTAAATTTCGTACAGGCGAACATTTTCCGGCGGATGTGTCTTTATACATGGACATATTAAATAAATAGACGCATATGTATATGTGCATTCTCTTGCCTCTCTTTATACGTTTCATATCACGAGCCAATTTAATACGAGCTATCAAGATTTACTTGGCAATTAAACTCGAAATTAAAATGTAATTAGAATTTACGTTACATCCACTATATAAAATATTTTTTATATTTATATCCTTTATATTAACTTATATTTTCAAGAGAAAGTGCTAATTTTTGGACGCCTGTCAAAAACGTTAATCCGATCATTGAAGTTAGATAATGAATCTGTACAATATCCATCTTCTCAGGCACGACATATGTTTACGTCATTGTTAATCTATACGTATCCTAATCGTTGTTAACAACGTGAGTAGGAAAAATAACAGCGGGGCACGGTTGTTCGAGTAGAAACAAACACGCGAAAACGTCGGCGGAGCGTAACCTGGCGTGCATTATCGTGATATTAAAATCAATCGCCGAGCGGAGATTAATCGCAAAGCGTGCGGGTATAAATCACTTTCGACGAGGCTCACCTTCCGTGTTCGAGGAGAGGCAGGGAATTTCAATATTTCTTTGGCGCGCGGTGAGGGGGTTGACAAGGGTGCAGCTCGCTCGTTCACGAAATTGTGAGCGCGCGGCTCGTTTCACGGCTGCTTTTACGCGCGATCGAAAACATGATAGCTGCTTTCCGACAGTGAAGGTACTGCGATGCGCTCTAGATAGAGGAGAGTGTTGGAGAAGGATGCACGATGGAGATAAGTGGCTTCATTGACCTCGCCTATGCGTTACCAGGATATCCGTAGAAAGTTTGCGATGAAGATAATCATTTCTCGGAAGAAAGCTGCGAATTCCATTCTTTGATGAGCATCGAATATATTTAAACAGAAGGATGATTAAGTTTATTTTTTTTTTTTTTTTTTGGCGAGATTTACGATGTGAGATAATAAATATAATTTATATAAATAATTTTGCACGGCATCCATTCCTTTAATATATACGAGTATTTTTTTCAAGATATTTAATCTTGGTATAATAAATAATTTCGTCAAGTTTTGCACGAGTCACAATTGTATATATTATTTTATATAAAGGTGTTAAATAATTATATATATATTTTTTTTTATATTCTTTACCTTTTAAATATCTTTGCGTATATAGGATGATTTTTTCGCGTGTACGAATGACCTGTGGATTATAACGTACGAAACATTTGCTCGGTGAATCAATGTCGACGATAAATTCAACATCGGCGAGATATTAGAAAGTCTCCCTTCCGCAGCGTTGTAAGGCAGACGAGCGCATTTGCGGGCGTCAAGGAGGCGAGAAGCCGAGCACGAACCGTTAATCGCGAGCGTAATTACGATAATCGCTCATTGATTGCCCCGAGAGCGTGCCTTCTGCACTTTCCTACCGCGTGTAGTGGTAGCGCGATGCATCTGTTGCATCGCGAGATCAATCGATGCTTCTGCGCACAATGAAATCAGACAGATTCAGGCCAACAGGACGAGAATTATTATATGTTATATTGAATAAATAACAAAACGTGCCTCTTCCGTTTTCTACAAGTTGTTTGTAGAAGGTGTTAACGTATCTAATTTATTTTATCGTATAGATATTTATTAGCTGCTTAAAAATTTCTATTTCTTCTATATTTTTAAATCTTTTTTTCTAAAAGATTACACGTACTTCTCTTTCCGACAATGATTTTTGCCAGCAATAGCGAAATTATTCCAGCAGAATTATATCTATCATTTATAATCGCGTTGTACTTTTAAATAGCGATATGTCGAACCGACAACTCTATGACAAATTTCTGCGCAACGCATTTGTATGCTAATTTACTTGATGAATAATCCACTTTAGACGGATCATCTGTACACACCTTCGACCGCATTTTAAATGATTCAGTTCACGCTTTCATAATATGCGCAGCATTCAAAACGATAAATGCAATTAATGGAAAGTTGGAGCGAACACGTGCGACTGTATGATTGACGCGCGATTTAACGGCGCCGTGTTTGAGAAAATTGATGCGGACTCTCGATGACCCGACAGCGAGAAATAACCCGCGGACGTCGCGAATAAAGACATTAATAAAGCGCTTCTTCTCGCGAAGAAACGCAGAAGAAATTGCGCGCGGGATCTCCCGGTGCAATACAATACGCAGCCAGGTCTCGGGTAAAGGATGCTGCCCGGATGCTGGATGATGTTACGGACAATGGTGGTCCCCGATGGATGCTCCAGATGGTGGTGCTATCTCAAGACTCTGATGCTTACTCGGATATACGCGTTATCGGTCAGGCAATCGTGAGCATCGAATAAAAACGACCAGCCGGCCAGGCCGCGCGGCGTTGATACGGATGCTGCGGAACAGAGATCAGGCGGATGATGCGATCTTAATATAAAATGGAACAAAGAAACCGTCTTTCACCGTTTAACAATATCCTTCTCCAGAACTATGAATCGATAATATTTTCATTATTTATCGGTAGATTATTGCGGCGAAAAAAAATTTTGAGGAATATATATTTTAGCGGGCTTCTTATTTAATGCGATATTTAAACGTTATTTAATTTAATTTAATTATTTTTCTTTTCTTTTATTTTCTTTTATTTAAATTATTTTTATTTTTATTTAGTGAGTTACTTTTCGTGATTTAAACAGGCTGCTTTATTAGTAAAATCAATTGAAGCTAAGAAACAAGTTTTGATAAATTCGTGATTATCAGTTGATCGGTGCATAGGTCGCGATTCGTGTACAAAAATATCGATCTCCGATCGATGTGCTCGAATCGCCGCGGTTTATTGAAGCCATCGGCCAGATTCGACGTCCCGCATCGTATCCCGGCTTTGTGTACCGATCGATTCGCTGGACAAAACTCTCTGCCAGCCACGTGTAAACGAGAAAACGGAACGAGCCAGTTTACTCGTGTCCAGTCGAGTTTATATCGCGCACCCTTCCCGAGGCCTCCATCTACCCCATTAGTCGATGTCAGTTACGCGCCGCAGCCTCCTTCTCTCCTTCTGGAGCAAGAAGTCTGAAACCACGGCGGCATGCAAGCCGGACCTGTAACATGACCTCTTCAACACTTTCGAAGAATTAAGATATCGAGAGGAAGAATGAGTTTAACGTCCTCTCTTTTTCTCTATCAGTTCCTCTCTCTCTTGATGTTTTTTTTTATTTATAAATATCAAAGATATATCATTTATATAGATATATTATAATCGAGCAGAAATAATAGATATTAAAATTTCAATTTTATATGTTTATTTATTATTCATAATCCTTGCGGCTTAGGATAATTTTCGGTTTTATATGATTTTTACTTTTATCTTTACGTTTTTACACATTATCCTCCTTTTTGCAATATTTTTCAATGTTCGTTCTAATCATGCGTGGATTATATGTATATATATGTAGATTCTTTTAGCACTATCGTTAGCGAATTCACGATGATTATGCAGCACATGCAACTTGCATCGCAAATTAGTTTTTAACATTTTTAAATAATAAACGAATATATTTGAGACACATTTAAATATCGCGGGTTTTCTATCTCTCTTTTTTACATAAAATCATATACGAATAGTTACTCCAACAAACTATCAATTTTGTGTCAAATATTGTAAAAGTTTAGCAAACATACATTCCATTAATCCCGATCAATTTTCAACGCCTTTATAAATTACTTTATTTATATAAATTACTGTATTTTTAATACAATCTAGGAAAATATTTTATAGACAGCTTGATATATATAAATTTATCGTCTCGGGAATAACACACGGACGCGTCGATAAATTTCTCCGCTCGGCAGAGATCGTTATAGGGGATATAAAATATCAAAACTCGGCGCAGTAATTTGAAATAATTAACTTTATGGTGTTTTTTGGTCGAGTATAAAAGTTACTACTGATCAATTAGTCAACTCGCGCACGTCCGTGTACGCGCGTGAGCGCGCGTTGACACGCGATTCCAGTATTCTCTCGAGAAAATAATTTCGCGCTTTCAATAAATGAAACCAGTTCTGTAGGCATTTCGTTGTGCCAGAAAACGCTTTTACGCACTCCTTCCTGAGACAAACGAGGCGAATGAGAGAGGCGAAAAAACTCTTCATTAAATTCTTGCTGCTTATAACGCAAATTGATATTTTTCGTTCGAGAAATTTCCACAAGATTTTCGTATTCGACCGTGAATTTTTTTTTTTTTCTTAAATTTTTGATAGACGCGTTCGGCATCTTGGAAGCGTTGATTCGATACGATGGTTGCAGCGTATAAAATATCTATATTTTTTTCAACAAAATATTTATATGTTAAAATTAATATATTGTAAGTCCTAATATATATATACCTAAAGAAAATTTTATTAATTTTCTTTTCATTCATTCACGATTTACTAAAATACTACCTTCAAAGAGAAATAATTGTCTAAACGAAAATCTTTATCTAGGGAAAAATTTCCCTTCCTCAGAAAGTTCAAAGATAGCTAAAGGGCAGGAAGTAGTAAAACTTGATTTCATAATTTCTCATAAATTATCGGCAAGGGTATCTCGCGTGAGCTCGCGGACGTTATGGAGAAAAAGGCCACACGAGAAAGAGAGAGAGAGAGAGAGAGAGAGAGAGAGAGAGAGAGAAGCTTAGGATGGGAAATATTAATAATTCCATTCACGAGACGCCCGATGTAACCCACATCTTTATTCTCGCGGAATTTGGTAGCTCGAGGCAATACTAGATCGGTTGGCACCGAGTTTCCAGAGATGTCAAGCGCATCCTGACCATAATTTTCTGATAACGTTATAGACTTAACCAAATTTAATATCTATTATTAACATCATTATTCATCTTTTGATCACAGAGAGACATCAATGTGCAAAACAAAGCATAAATTAAAAGAAAAATTTAATTGCAAAATTTTGTATGCACGTTTTACATTGTTTTAATTGTCAAAATGTGACACGTTGTATATAATCTCTGTGAAAAATTGCGAGGAGATATCCACTTCCGGATAGTAAATTTACTCGTTATCGTGTTACTCCCACAAATGCAAATATCGATCATGCTTGATCGCGACCATCGATATTATCGATATACACGCTGAAAGAAACGACGCTAGGAGAGACACGACTGACACCTCGAGTACCATTTGAAGCGATACGACTCTCTCATTTACATATTACGCTTACATTTTCCAGCGTCCTCGTATACAACGCGGAGGCCGCGCGATTGTTATCCGCGAACAGCTCGTTGCGGGCGCGCCTTTGTGCGTCGCAATTTTCTCGAGTACGAAGCGGGACTCTTAAAGCAGATAACAGGATGCGGAATATTAATCATTCCATTCACCTGATATCCGCGATCATTTATACAGCCGCGTTCGCTCGCGCGTAGTGCCGATCAACACGCGCGCGCGCCCGCGCGGGCGATTAAACAGGCCGCGATTCGATGCGATGGAGTAATAAAATTTTCACGATCTCGAATAAATTACCGCGACCAGGCACATTGTAGTGGACATTGGCCGATGGCGGATACAAATAACGGATGTTTTTCCGCGAGCGACACTATTTGTGTCATTTTAATTCCGCTCTTGGTAGCGCGCGCCGCTATAAAACAGACGATAAAACGCGATCTCGGCTTCGGATCGACGCGGTTCACGGGGTCATAAACGCCAAAGTTAATAAGCCGGTGATACGAGTGAGATACAATGACGTCGTTCTAACGATGCCATTTGCATATCGGCACAACACGGGAACAATGCGCAAATTGCGCTCTTGTCGATAATCTGCTTATGTACGAGCGTGTTTCTTATGGTTAGCCGCCCCCATAGAATATTATCGCGGCATATATGCATGCATCAGCCGAAAATGTTTTCAACAGGAGTTATTATTTTGAGTCAATTTTACTCGAGTATATGACAGCGCGTCGCTTGAGAGTGAGCAGACGAGCGGACTTTGAGAGAACCGACTCTGGCGACTCTCCGTGATGTCTTCATCCCGGGTAATTAGAGGCACGGATGTGCATAAGCGGGACGTATATACCAACCGCTTATGCGTGCGCGTCGATTCTTTCGAGTGAAACGAGTGTCTCCTTCGTGGCGGCGGCGGCGGCGGTCTTTTCCACATCGCGACACTCGTCCGTATCCTGGGTGGAAGCATACGATGGGACAGACGACGAAAGGGAGTCGGTCAAAGATGGGGATGAGGAGGGAGGGACTTCCTTTTAGAACATTATGGTAGCACTATGATTTAAAAAGATATATATATATATATATATATTTTTTTTTTTTTTTTTTTTTTTAATATTATGGGTAGCACTTACATCCTGTGGTCGGACATACAAGAATCCGGGCATCGCGAACGGCGGCGTTTCGAGAGTTTATTATGACCCTTGAAAGGAGATTTTATCTCTCCATAGGGGAGATAAAGTACAATTATAAGCGAACGTTTCGATGCAGTGGTAATAATGACAATAATAATAATAAGCGATGATATTATTTTTAATTATCGCCAATGATTATTATTGGGGATAATTAAAAATAATATCATCGCGCTATTAATAATAAAATAATACGCAGCGCTCGCGAAATGTCACTAGGAACGAGACGGAAATATAGGTGATAGTTCACGATAACGGCGAAACGTTATTGTTATTTATGCGAACGAATAAATCAATAGCGGCGGTTTTAAAAATTCAAGAAAAAAGATGGAACATAGGCGTATGCCATAATAAAATATATATAATGTGACGTAAAAACTTTTATGGAGAAAGCAGCGAAAGGATTTACGTCAATCATATTAAAAGAGATAAAATATAATGACGATAATTTTGCTAATTATGAATGTTGCGTACTAATTATGGAAATGGCAAAATGTCAGAAGCGAAAGGGAAATAATATATCTTAGAAGATACATAAATATATCTATATTTTTATGGAGCATTAGCTAATTAGATTGTATTATCTAATATTAAAAATAAGTAAATATCTTTCTTCTTGATTTGAACATTTACGAGGCACCATAACGAAGAGATGGACCAAAACAGGTGGTATTAAGAGAGCTTGACGCGAAGGAAGGTCGCTCCGACGTCAATCGCGATTACCGGATGAATTTTCAGCGCGCGTCTCATTAGCTCATGCTCTCATTATTACGTTATCAATGTCCTTAGGCTCGTATAATGGGTCTTGAATATATTTATGAGGGCAATCCCCGCGCGACGGAGCCGCCGTATACGTACAAAAGCCGCGATCGAGTGGCTCTCTCTCTCTCCGGCCTCTGTAACAATAATCCCATTTATAGGGCCGGTCCGGGGCTCTGATTCTATCTAACGATCTGCCCATTGAGTAGGCAGCCTAGAAGTGCGCAGAGATACACCACACGCTGCCTTGGCAATAAGTTCTGTAGGCATTTCGTTGTGCCAGAAAAGTGCTTTTACGCACTCCTTCCTCAGACAAACGAGGCGAATGAGAGAGGCGAAAAAACTCTTCATTAAATTCTTGCTGCTTATAACGCAATATACGGAAAAGGAATGTGTCTCGGGAGACTATGATACACATACTGGATATGCGCAACTTACCATTGCGAAGTCTTCTCTTGGACGTACGTAGGCGTTCGATAATAGAGGTGAGGGGTCTGCGGCCACCGCCGCTGCCACCCCCACAACTCCAGGGGGAGTCTCGCTCCGAGCCGTTCGCCAGGTTGTCACGATCCGTAAAAATAAAAAAGAAAATAAATTTTATTAGAGAAATGCTTCTCATACATTACACTCAAACGAGAACAGCAAATAATAACTGCATTTAAGAAATTGAAAATAATATAAAAAAATATATTATGTACATCAAAAACATTATGGTATTACAATATGTATGACTCGTTCGCGCAAAGTGTCGCGATAAATCGGACAACTAAATATCGACATAACGACACGTTATAACCGCGAGGTGAAGCAAGAAGACCGCTTTCTTCCTGGCAATTCCAAGCGCGATTCTTTTTGGCGTTTTGCGCGACAGCCGATAATCACGATTGGCAAAACCTTAGTTATTTGCACCGCGCGTACATAGGGAGAAAAAGTATCGCTCGCAGCGGCGTTGAACCCGGATATCTCGCAAGTGCTCATTAAAATCGCGCGTCGGACAAGCCGAACAACTTGTGATTAAGCAAACTTGTGATTGTAATTAAATCGATCCGATTTCGTAGAAGCAACGAAACGAGAGAATCCGCAAGTCACGCCCCGCTTCCGCGCGATTCGATACGCGCGCCAACATTTAAGGATGCGCCGAGCGGCCACGAGTCCTATTTCAATCAGGACGAGTCGGCAGCTCCATCGGAGCACCGATCGCCATCTATCCTCGCTTCCTAAAGAATTCTTGCATATCATGCCAGCCGGTCCGGTAAGCGCCGTATCGAAGACGTTAAACGAACAGACAACTCCTGCGCGTCTCCGTGAGGCTGAAACGCAACCGATGGATAGAGGAAAGATAGAGAAAAGAGATTAATATAGGAGAACAAAGACATTTTATATCTCCTGTATTAAATTTTGTAAAAATAAAAATTATCCCATGATCAAATAACTCTAAGCACACATAAATAAAAGATTCATCACAATCCGTCAGTGTATTTTCAAAGGAACAATTTAACATTATGGCTATCTTCAATAACGAGACCGACGACCTCAGACTTGGAGGAATCGAGATACCTTCGTTCGCGAAAGGATGTCTCTGCGAAGCGAGGTGCCAACAGAATCCAGCCTTTAAGCACCGCGGATCGAGACCCCGGTATTTTATTCGGGTTTCCTGCGTGCATAGAGCCGAGGGTACTCTTGTTCGACGAGCGTGACGCTCGATTCGCGGCGAACTTATGGTTAGGTCGGCTTACAACCGGATCGGATCGATTCCCCCATGACACATATGATGGTGTCGTACCGTGCATTATAGAGCCCCACAGTCCCGCCATCGCTCAGTCGCAGTGTGGACGGGCTCGTGTTTAGAATTCTCGCGGATCGTAATGCCCGGCGACGACGAGAGGAGATCCGGCGAAACCGTTACCGCCAAGTCGTTAAGCCTCGTCGTTAAGTCGATTATCCGCAACCCTTGACGACGAGGATCTCGCATCGAGTTTCCTTACCGTCCGTTACAAACCACCCGTATCCAGGCGAATCATGTAATACGTTTATCGTTCGATAAAGTGTCGCCGTTGAAAATGTCTCTCAACAAAGAGACATTCCATGTAGATTCCATTTTATTGATCGTATCGCGTATCAACATTATTACGATTTATTATAGTACTGATCTCTCTGATGTTACACATTGTATATAGAATTCGTGGATCGTACATTTATCGACTGCTAATTTAATGTACGATCATAGAAAGTTTATTACAGATATTTGAAATTTAGAGACGTATTTAGAAAAAAAATTCTTATCACATTTGATAATAATAAAATGACAATAAAATACAATAATATATACAATATGACAATAATATATACGATAAAATACAAATGATAATATTTATTTAAAGTTAAAATATATGATCAAAAAGCTGCTCCCAAAAAATTTCATTAGCAAATTCTTGAGTGTCTATGCATCTATTATAAGAAGGTAATTCAGAAAGTTAGAGTAAGCGCTCTATACAATACTATATGATATAATATTTAAGTAATCGAATAGATTAATCACGGAGCGGTAAATTTTCCCCATATAATACCGGTAAGCTAGAAAATAATTAATTAAGGAGAAAGATGACTTAAAGCGGGCCATCAAGAGCCGAGTGGTTATCTCCCGAAGGGAATAAATACTGAAATATATATCCTGTCATAAATTTACGAGAGATATAACAACGAAAGAAAAAGAAATAAAAGGAGAAGAGATGGAAGTTAAAGATGGCGCGGACGATCCGATGCAGCTTACCACCTGTCTCTTACGGTGCCACTTGAGCTGTAATTGCCGAAGAGAGAACGTCGTAATCATCGTCGTTGTCGTCGACGACGATCGGCGGCGACCGCGACAAGGGTCCGACCCTCTTCGAGAAAACTAAGCACCGCAACACAGCGGCCCGCTCTCAAGTGCCGGCAGAGTGTCATCAGCGGCTTGCAACGTCGCCGACGACAACGGCCGACAGTTTTCGCGAGAAGCCCAAGGCAGGCCTGCAGCGTGTTTGCCATTACGAACTGCCGCGCACTCGATGGGCAGAAAAGATTTGTCGAGGTTGCCACTCGTCCTCCGGCGACATCGCTCGATAATAACGCAAAGGCACCGTGACGTTGAAACGATCTTGCAAAATACAAATCATCGAAAAATCTCGGGGAACGGAATGTACAATATACATTAAAAATGTATATCGTAATGTACAATATATTGTCAGAAAAAATATATCTATTGTCCGATGTAAATTTTAAGGATATTTTTCAGCAATATTATAATAGATAAACGATAAAGTAGAAACTTCCTGTTTCTCAGTAATACAGTATTAGTTAAATAGAGAATGTCTACTTGTTAAAATAAAAAAATTAAAATACGAGATAATGTAAAGAGCGATTGGCACCCTCACTAAAATAACATTATTACTTAATTAATTTTTAGTTAATTACAACTACTGCCGGACTTATTGCAGAAAATAATATATGCTTTTAGGAAGAATGTTAAGTTTATTGTTGTATTTCCTGTAGCTCCTAAAAGAATCCTTCACTGACGTTCAATAGCCGCACAAAATAATCCGGCGAACGATGAATACATTTCTTCACACAAGAGTTTTCATTCATCAAATGCGCTGTAATAACAAATGAATTCTTTGTTTCTTAAGGATACAATTGTATCTTATTCAAATTCCTCAGACGCAGTGGGAGTCAAACTTCAAATAGATACCTGGCAGAGCTTCCGTAGCTGGTAACAACGGCGAGCTACGCCAAGATCGCCATGTTTCAACGGCATAAACAAATTTCAGAGTAAATTCCCTTAGCGTGAGGTACAGAATTATAATCGCGCTTACAATCAGTTACGCATGATCATTTAATACGACTGCCAAGTTTTTCGTCGTAAAATCGTCAGGATTTTCGTCATTAATTTTCTCCCAATTAATCTGAATAGATTGAATATAAAATATAAGAAAATATTGTATATATATTAAAGCCTATAACTTTTTAAAATTTCTTCGCGCAAAATTTCGTCGAATCTCCAATCCAAATTAATTATATACATTTCGCCACGGAATCTTGCCGATAACTTTTCAATTGAATCAAATGCGTGGCAATAATCGGTTAGTGAAAAAAACCGCAACAACAAGAGCGAGGTAGAAAAATTTCAGATCCAAGATAATTTCGAAAATTACCTTCTCTCGTAGGATGACCGACTCATGATCACCCAATTTCGGGATATCGATCTTAAAAAATCGGGACGCGATAAAAAAAATCTGGACTTTTTTATTGGTATAATTTTAATTATGAAATATAATGCGGTTATAATAAGGTAGTTTTATCGACTTCTCTTCTTATAATATCGGCTAATATTATAGAAAGAACCAGCTTTCGACTATGGAGGGTCGTTTTGTATTTAGTTTACTCTTTAAATTGATTAATTTGATGGTTTACTGCTATCTTGATTCTTATCTTTGATTTGTATTTACTATTCACGCTCAACGTCGAACAATCAACCAAATATAGCCTTCTTTTTTTTTTTAATATAAATAATCATTAGTTTAAAATAAAATTAATAAAATTCTTAAAATAAAATTAAAAAACAATCTATTATTATTATTTTATATTATGTGAAAAGTCGAGAGAAATAGCGTCCCGTTTAAGGTTCTTTAGGGAACGCTTCTAACGAGAGCCAAAAATCCGGATGTCCCGAAAAATTCCAGACGGTTGATCACTCTATTCTCTCGCAACAAACCGCATCGAGACGATCGAGAGATCGCAACAAGCCGTGCAATAAGATACGTCCAGGACGATTGCACGTGAGAAATAAATACGAGCCGGCGGATTGCATCCATCACGATTAGCCGAGGTTACACGCTGCAATTTCGTAACGTCTAATTAATCCTACACGCATGGACCAAGCGCGCGCGGACGCAACCAACTGCCTCCGTCGTCGCATAAACTGTGCCACCCGGGTTCCCTCCCCCCGTAATCTCGATCGATCGTACCGCTCAAGACAAAAACGCTCGTTTTCGAATCCACCGACCGATCGCGGGAGCGTTTGCAAACCAGCCGTAAATCGAATAGTCGAGTGCTGTGTTCGCGACTAGCGAGCGACGATTAGCGTGCAACCGATGAAACCTTTTCAAGTGGCGAATCCGTTTTTACGAAATGATTCATAAACTCGGATTCAATTTATCCAGTATTTATTCTAAGAAACTGAATTCCCAAGTGTTGAAATATAATACATACCTTATGATATATATTCAATGTATATATGTATGTGCGGATAATAATAACATAATAGTTAAATGTTGTCAAATTATGTGATGAATAAAAAAATTTGCGAGAATTAATGTTATCGAAGTAAGAAATTTCACGTATCTCGCACGATTAAATTTAAAGATATATCGATATTAATCTTATCGTGTTTAAATTATGAATTAGATAAGATAAATTTCAATCAAATATCGAAATAATATTTGTATAAATGTAGAAACGCGCGTGAAAAAAAAAAATAATATTCCGCCGAGAGAGAATTCATTTGCGTCGCTCAAGTATCGATTGTCGGAGCTACGATTACTACCGATGAGAAGGAGAACGGCGTATGTCGACACGGCATTGTACGAGTGATCTCAGAATCGGCATGTAATTAGCTGACCCGATAGGGTACCAGCTGGTCGACGAGTGCGCGCGTTAATGTGGCTCTAATGTCGTGGGGCCCCCTTCGCGCGTACCGCCTTGTCGGCTGGCTAGCCTTTTAAAGCAGCGGCGGTAGCAGCAGCAGCAACACACGAGCCTTTTCGACGTGCATACGATCTATGCTCTACCATCTATCCTACCATCGTATCGCGCGCTTCGCTTCTCGCTTTGCACTCTCTCTCGTTCAGGATCCGTTAGTACGGGGATGCGTCGATCGGAGTTACAACCTGGTCATTTCGCGATTTTTGCCGACTGTCTTGCTAAATTAGCTAACACATTTGAGTATAACGAATAATACTATTGTTTTACGAAATACCTTTCATCGGAAGATCAGAGCGGGTGACTGCATGGAAGAGTCGACGTAAAAAAGGCTGCAAGTGTCATATTTTTAATATTAATTTTATATTCTTTTATTTAAAGTCAATGGTATAATATTGTATTTGTAAAGAGGGCTGTAGATTTATAAAATTATTTATGATATACAAAATGCAATATTTCGTAAAACACTACTATTTTTTCTTCGATATTATATATATATATATATATATATATATATATTTAATTATTTATTGCGACCTTATAATAACAAATAATAATAGTGTTTTACGAAATATCTTTTATCAGAAGATGAGAGAGCGAGTAACGTCTGGAAGAAACGATAATATCCGAAGACGATAGTGCAGGTTCTTCTCCGAAAAATCATTGTCCACGGATTGTTCGTCGGAGTGCACGCCTTTGCGGTGCTGGCAGAGATAAAAAGCTTGCAGCCAGGTGACCCGCAGAGACGATGACGAACGTGACGAGCGAAATAATCGCCAGCATCGATAAGCCAGGTAATCGAGGCAAGGGTGGCCTGGCAGGCTCTCACGAGGTTGCCTCTCATCAAGGACGCATTAGGGAAGGACGTCCCGTAGGGAAGGGGTGAGAACGCACGGCTACCGAGGAGGAAGGACAACATCGATCAAATCGTCTTCGGATCGTTTGAGAGCTAACCTCGAGAAACTTTCAGGCAGCGGTGACCGATACGCGTACAAGGCTCGGAGGCGCTCGCAGAAATTCCACGGGAAAGACCGTTTAATTTGCGGACTGTGATGAATTCTTTGATTTAAGAGCAGCGCGCTCCACGAGGTCTCGAAGATGAGCGAGAAATCCGAGCGCGATGCGACGATGGCCGAGTGTTTCGGGTTCGCTGCTTTGGAAACGGATCACTTAAACTCATACTCGAAACCGACGCGATCTCTTTCGCGATACGTCACGTCCGCGAAATTAATCCGCGACGAAAAAGTACGCGCTCCGAGACTGCGACTTGCCGTATCAAACTTTTGCCCATATCGCTTTCGCTGCAACTTTCTACAGTCATCTTGACGCGGATAACGCGGCGCGCGTAACGGCCGACGCTGATCGCGAAATGATGGACGATCGACAGTTATCGCCGGAACGATCTCAGGAGGAAGTGCACCTGCCGAATCGGGGTCACGGCCATCGCGCGAGGTTCGCGTGAATTCAATACCTCGGAATTCTCCTCGCGGGAGAAAGACGTCGCGCTGAGAGCTTCGCCTCTTTTACCGTCTTTACTCAAGCTCGACGCTCAATTTATATTAGACGCAAACGAACAACACATCGGAGTATTTCATACGCCGTGATTTCTACTCATTGACATTTGAGCAATTAACGCGAGTTTCTCCAATTTCCAGGATGGTTTCTAATAACCATGTTTTGCGAAACTGGCGAAGCGTAAATACTTAATGCACATTATCTCGTGTGTGTACGTGTTTAAGATTGGTTATTCTTATTATTTCTTTTTATTATTTCGTTAAAGTAACAAGTTGCATGATCGGACGATAATTGAATATAGCAGTATTGAGAGCAATGGATTGCTTTGTCACACATTCGCACGTGTAACGCAGCTATTAAACTGTCTCCGCTCGAGTAAGAAAATCGATATAATTCATAATCATTGTTCGGGATTATTCGCTCACCTACCCCCACCATCCCTTTCTTGCAACGTGACAAATTATATATAACGTAAATTTGCATTGATATAATAAAAACCATTGGCGGGGAAAATGCACTGCTTTCAGCGTTTTTTTTTTTTTTATAAAATTCATATTTTTACTATAATATATATATATTATAGTTATACAACAAATATTTAATCGTATTAAAAATATTTTTTTTTTTTCAAATAATTTTTGAATTATTATTATTATTAAATATCTAAATATATATTTTAATTCATTCCGATCGCTTTCCGCTAATAGTATGCACAAAACCACGATATATTACATTCGCACGAAATATAATATAAATATACGAGTTTCATAAAGCGTTTGACAACTATCACTCGAATCAACAAGGGTTGAAAAACATATTTCAGATGATAAAATGAGATAAAAAATAAACAGCCTAGCTTCTTAAATATTGTGAAAAAGCCGAGCCTGTGTAATTAATGACATCTAATGCATTATTTTACAACGATGAAAGCTCTTTTCGTGAAATCCTTGCTCGGCTATTTACGTAACGATATGGCTTTTTAAATTCGACTGATACGAGACTGATAAACCGTAAAATCGCGACTCTCCTGTCGACAAGAACCGATAAGAAAAAGAAAGATATACCGACAATGATAACACGTTTGCAGCGCGTCATCAATGATTCATTTGTCAAGAATGGGCAATTCGTCAAAAGAATCGTCTCCGTGTCACGATAAAATTGCTGCTTCGCTTCGCACGATTTTTGCTTTTGTATCATACGAGAGCAGAAACACTGTAAAGTAACACTTTCATAGAAAAGGAAAAGTCAAATTAAAGAAATTAAAAAGGAAAGGATATTTTCTATTTTAGAAGAAATATAATATAAATTTGATATAAATTTTGCATTGGCAAAAAATGATTAAAAAACAATCAATAGCGGGCGTATCTCCCCCGTAAGGCGAACGAGCAGTTCCGTCCGAACGTTAATCAGTAATTCGCCGAGTAGATTCACCGAGTCGGCAGATTCGCTCGAAGGCTCTTCTTCTACGTTAATTGAAACTCGAATGTCGGAGATAATGGTTTGTACACACTGTACACCGACCGTCCTCGTGCCACGGGCGTTGATTATGAAATCACGAAGTAGGGTAGGTGGTCCCGATTAGTGCTCCTGGCAACATGTGCATGCATCGATTTTCCCGCTCTGTTATCCAAACACATCCGTATATATGTGTCTGATTGCTTGCTGAGAAATCGATATGTTTAAATACCATGTGTGCCCGACGAGAATTTTGAAGCACCCGATCAAATAGCTCGGTTTTCTTTCGATATATACAATACAATACGTGCGAAACATAATATTGTTTAAACTTCAAGCGTGTTTACGGCAAGAGAACGAATCGGAAAATTGCAGCAGATTGATGAGCATGATGATCGCGTCTTGACGCGGATCAAGGACGCAAATTACAATAATTCTTCATAGACCGGGCCTCTCGTAACCGCCGACTACTGTGCTACTAATTACCGTAATTAGTCCTTTCAAAAGCCAGCCCATGCTGCTTTGTAGTCACGCGCGAGAGACAGGCCCGCATCGCAACGCGCTAAGAATTTTTGCGGCCGGTGTAATTAATTGCGAAGCTAATTTTTTAATGTCTTAATTAATGCCTGTTGCCGGCTCGGGCGTCACTTTGGTTCAGCAACTTAATTATGAGCTCTCACCCTTTAGCTAGGTTCTCAATCTTTCGCATGATTTCTTTGGACTTTCCTCGTCCTTACACATACATATGTATGTATGTATGTTTATATACACATATATTAGAAATAGAAATAATAAGTTATATAACATATTAAATATATTTTATATTATATAATAAAATACTATAATAATATAATAGTGAATCAACGTTGTGACGAGATTAATGGTAAATTATTCGTGCAAAGAGCATAGTAGATAGGGTATGTATGGACCATAAGCTACGCGATATTCTGCGGCATCGTGCCTTCGGACATGCCGACGTGTCAAGAGGTGAAGGTCTAACACGGCCTTGAGGGGAGCATCGTACGTTCCGCAACACGCTCGCCGCTATTTCCTCATTGGATCTCGTGACTTGTTCCGCAAACGCCAAATCGGCTTGTGCGTCCAAGCACAACCTCGCCGTAAACGCGAACTTGATTTTATTAGCGACAAAAAGATATTCGAATGCAACCTGGAATGTAAGATGAAAAAAAAGTACATCGCGAATGCATCTAATCTCTCTCTCTCTAATCAACCTGATTTAATTTACCGAAACTTACGTAGCTTGATTGCCGCTACTTTTTGCGTTCAATATACAATACTGTGTATACAGACTGTAATTACGATAGCATAATTAGCATTAACATTGTAAAAATAATTACAGTAATTAAATCACCATAAACATTCCGTGAATAAAATTTCTAACGTTTCATGAACCAGAACGAAGTGTTGGAGGAAAAAAATTTCATCGTTTCGTGGACTTTCACGGTTCAAACGTCAACAATTATCCCCAACTTTCGTCATCATCGTCCCAACTGGTCCGGCAGGTGTAACTGCACCATCGAGATACATAAAACAAGTTAATCCCCAGCTTTCCAGCGACTCCCCGTTGCTAATGTCAAAATGTCAGAGCGCACGGTTGACTAACCGTAGAAAATGTCCGATAATTATCACGACCGATACGGTGCGCGTACATGCGTACGTGCATACGTAGCATTCTCGCGCAAATGATGCCTAACGCGCAGGTGGTATACGAGCGGCGAGGTTCAATTTTCCGCCTTACGTTTGTAAATGCGTCCGTTACGAAATACGCCGCGCCAAGTGTTAGAGCTGTGTGTAATTTTCCAACACTTCCGAATTGCATAGCCAAGCTACAGCGCGCACGTATGACCGCGAATTCTTCCCGAGAATAAATTCAGCCGAGAAGAAATTTGATCGATTTAGTCTTTCACATTTAACACGCGCACATAATATATATTGTATTTTCTCCTTTCCCCTAATTTCAAAAAAGAAAAATATTTCTAAAGATACTTATTTAAGATGTTTTATTGTAGCATTATTTATGATTTTATGAGAAATAAAATGTCAAACTTTATATCTGCCAAAAAAATTGTGTAAAAACAATACGGTGTATATATTGTATATATACAGGGTGTCCCCAATTTAAATGGCAAAACTTCAGGAGCGTGTAGGGGAAAAGTAAAATGTATATAAATAAATAAAAAAGAAAACGAAAACTTGTTTTGTTTCTTTTTTTTTTGCAATTTTCTCTCCAAAATGGAGCAAAAACGAGCAAACCTCTAAAGCAAACTTTCTGTCTTAGCTTTTCGATCCCTTTACACGCTCTTGAAGTTTTGACATTTAAATCGAGGACACTCTGTATACGTATAAAAATTCTAGTTCTATTTATAATTTTTCTTGTGATTTTTTTTTTTTAGATTACTTTTCACAACTTTTATATAAAAAATTATTATAAAACAAATATTAATTTTTCCACTAAATATAAGATTTGATTGTGCATTCGAGAAATCGATCGAGTGAATGCGAAACTGCGCATT
Source organism: Polyergus mexicanus (assembly GCF_030449975.1). Lineage (NCBI taxonomy): Eukaryota > Metazoa > Arthropoda > Insecta > Hymenoptera > Formicidae > Polyergus > Polyergus mexicanus. Next base: position 724,649 of record NW_027223344.1, read on the forward strand.
CTTCATTTATTAGAGCGCGGAAACGATAATTCATCGGCACAAACATTGAATTCATCATCGGTCTCGGATTTTGCAAACCCGAGTTCGGCCGCCATTCGCCGCTGCTTCTTTCCGGCCGCACGCACATCGCAGAGAAGCAGAAGGAATACAAAGACGACGATTTACGACTGTCGCCGCTCGCGCAGCGAATTGATTTCACCAGATTTCACGAGCGTACCCAGTAACCACCGACCGTTCCCTTCGTCCCTTTCTTCCTTTTTCTTCTTCCCCGCATCCTCCTCCTCCACCTCCTGTCGGACGGGCGTCGAGACAAGACAGAAGGAAATCCCGCGCTGCCCTTCGCGTGCACCGCAAAAAAAGGGCGGTTCGGTCCTTGATAACTACCGTGCACGGTGGTTGCATCGAATGCGAAGGGTGAAGAGGGGGAGAGGATGGTCGACGAAGGGGGAGGACGGAAGGAGAGAGAGAAAAAGAGACAGCGGGAAATAGACGGGAAGAGAAACAGGAGGATGAAGAATGAAAGAGAAGGGGCCTTCTTCCTCCTAGTTGGTCCACATTAATTAACCTGCTCTCTTAATTGCGCGGCTTGTTTATTGCATGGCCACGGCCATTTGTCGATGACTGCCTTGCGCGGGCTCCCGCACCGCCTATTATCCGATCTCGAGCTTGCTCCTCTCTACCCGCGCGCGCCCATATACATATGTATATATTGTATATCGATTCCGAAGGGTCTCTCTCGCAATCTACATATAGACCGACTACGACTCTAATCCCGTCGGGCCCTCTAAACGACGAATATTTATTAAGCTCACGATCTCTTTGAGTTCAATTTAAAAGTGACGCGCGCGCGCACGTTTCTCGAATTTTTACATATACAAATGATAAATGCTGTTGATATTTTATTTTATATTAATATAGAGTCGAAGAGAAAGAAAAAAAGTCTCTATAAAAAATAATGAGATTATTTGAAAATAAATGACTTAAATATGCTACATATAGAGAGTGTTATTCGTAAGACGTCAATATTTACGACGTTTTGGACACATTCCAAATTTCTCGCAAACGCGCATATTTATTTATGCGTCAATTTACGCGAGACAGAAAAACGATACATAATTAACAGTTACAGCCATCATCTCGGTACATCGATTAGATACTCTGATAGTGGACCGGATCCTCGACGGTGACGTATCGTGAAAGGAGCAAGGCCGCCGGAGATGCGGCTCGCCTGGACAAGTATAGCCCTCTAATGAAGCAATTCTGAAGAGCAGGAAGAACCGCTTAAGAAGAATGCGTTTCTTCCTTCTTCTCCTTGTCCTCTCTTTTCGTACGATTCGCGCAATTTATTCGAGGAATAAAAACGCTCGCTTAGCGAAAAAAGCTTTCTCACTTGGCTTCCGAAAAACATCTTTTCGGAGCACGAGAAAAAAAAGAAGTAACGAACAAGATGCAGCCGTGAAGTATGATAAAACGGCGACGTGAATCGCTAATTAAACCAAGGACGGCAATTAATAATAATTATGTAATACTACTAATATTGCTAGTCACGTATCTTTCCAATAAACGGCGTTGGCGAAAACATTACGGTGCAGACGTATATCAATCTCTCGCTCCCACAATTCGTGTACTCGATTGACAATGCGCCGGTGGCTCTTTATAAATGGTACGATGAAGTTTAATGACCAGCTTCGTATATGTTTTGCATCCTTACAAATTTTACACTTTCACGATATGCATCCAAGTAGTTAGATTGATTTCTAATAGCAAGATATTTTACAAGTTTTTCATCAAATCAATCGATACAAGACATATCTTAGATGTTTTGACACAGCGACTACGAGTGCAAGATATAAAAATAACGTAGTAAAAATGTTAGACAAACAGAAAAGATTAAGAATAACAAAATTATTTTAGTAATCAAAATAGAGTAATTTAACAAATCGGAATTATTTTAGCACCGATGAAGAGAGAAAAAAATATCAGCTTTATCTCGCTGAACGATGACGATAATCTCATATAATAATCTCAATACAAGGTAAGATTTTTTCCTGATCGAATCCATAAAATGCCAAACGCTCAGAGCAAAACGATATTTACGCGATATTTTATCGAAAGCTCGTATATTCTTTTGAAACAGGACGAATACATCAATACTAGAAGCAGCGCCGCTGATAAGTCCAGCTTGGATAAGGTCGCACGATTAGTTACACGACCAAGAGGAATTGGTTCGCGGAAATCAGGGCCCTCGAGCACACTGGCGGATAGATTATTTCGCGATCTGAAACGCATTCCAACAAACGGCGATGCATTTAGACTTTATCGCCATCGATAATAGTTCGCTACACGGGTTACGATCAAGTCGTCGTGCCGCGTTGATTTGGAGCACGAGTCGTCATCGGTGAATTACCGCGAGAGTAATGATCTTTCAGAAATAGAGCGGATCAAAGATGCAACGGACTGTGTCCGAGGACAGAACGAGCATCGACAGCGCACTCTCGTAAAAGATACGAGGGGCAAGAAAGCGGAGGTGGATTTTGAGGTCGAGCGGATCGCACTCTCCGAGGCGTTGGCGAGATGACTTGAGAAAGGACGGAAAGAAGGGGATCGAGAGAGGGACATGGGCGAGAGGAGAAACGGAGGGAGGGAAACTGAGCATCGAGTTACGAGTACCGAACCTATTTTCGGATCGGCAAAATGCAAGCGGAACGATAGAACCGTGATGCATCGCGGCATACGGCGTAAATCAAGCGACCGGACGCGCGGAGGGCCGATTCCAGTGGTAGCAACCAACGCTCGCGCATTATATCAGCCGCGCGCGGCGCGGTCAGGGGCATATTTATTACCTCGGACGGTCCAGATTGGAACAAATGCTGCTGCGCGGAGCTGCCCTACCGTCCACACGTGCGGCCGAAAGTGCATTTATGACGATTCATCACGACGCGAAATCGTTTTCCGGTGTCGACGAAATCGCTCGTGCCAATATCGCGGATAAGTAGATCGTTGAACCCTCAACATTTATGACTCGTAAATTATATACCATATATATTTCTTTATACAAAATTCGAGAAATTATTATATTCCTAAATAGAAATCGGCGGATATTACTTCAGTTAAATATTTATTTAGTCAGATACTGATTTTAATATACTCTTAAGTATTGTTCATTAAATTATTTATCGATATATAAATAATTTTTTTTTAACCCTCAATATTTTAACATCAAATTCTTTCGGATAATCCACACGCACAAATTGTCACTATAATTTTAATAATAGCAATATATTATCGCTATACTGTAGCATATTACATTATATCAATTATATAATATTATAATATTATATTAATTATATAGTATTAAAAATTATTACATAATGCTCTTAGCGAATATTAAACTATTACAAAATTAATATACCAACTTTGGTCAGCACTTTAGCTATGAGATTTTAATGTGTCGTTAAAGACTTGATTTAGACATCTTTGTCATGCCAGACGTGCGTTAATGTTACCTTTTTATTCTCATTTAACGGATGAAGTATAGGACTCTCGACAACGTCAAGATGGTGCGGACGATGGGCAAGTGTTCTTGTGAACGTATGCAATATAGACGACGTTTACGACAAGGCGCCAAGTGCTTATTCTTATCTGAACCCGACCTGCTTTCTGAAGATCGTACGGGGACATTATATTACGGAAGAGACGCCAAATAACATTGTAACGGCTAAATTTGCTTTTATTTTGCACCGCTCGTCTTTCGAATTGCCAGCGACACAGGCCTCACAATAGATTACCTTCTAACGCGGAAAATAATTTCCTACACATTTATAGCAGTCAACGATAAAATGTTGTCTGCCTTAGCAGTTCACCAGTATGTGTGTACGTGTGTATGTTATTTTTTAAATTATGAAAATTATATTCTTTCTCTCTCTCTCTCTCTTTCTATATATATATGTATATGTATATATGCATGTATATATGTATATATTACGTAATCTAAATTAATAAAAAAATAATTTTCTCTTACAACATTCCTTCCTATTCTTGCTACATAATTTATTTTATATTCGTATTATGTAATAACAAACTTATATATACATATACGTCAATATTAAAAATTTTGTTAAAACACGCCGGACTCCAGTTGTAAAGTCGCAGTAAAATATTTCTACGGTTTTATTCTCGGCAAACGAGTAATCTTCGCGAGCGGCGACGCCCTACGACGTCGCGCGCAGCCTGCATCGCTGCATTGATAATAACGCACGCACGCACATGTGCGTACGGGTATCCGCGTAAGATAACGCGCGGTGTGTATGGCCGCGGGATAAGGAGGAAGCCGGGATTTGTGATACCAAGAAGCCCGTGATTGCCGCGGCCCTCGCGCTGCCACGTTCATTACCGATCGCGCCATTAATTCGGAGCGGGCTGATGGCTCGCAGGCCAGTAAATATCTGGAACGATAACATCTGCGGCTTAACATTCGTTCCACGGAACGGAATGTCCGCAGAGTTTTCATACCACGGGCCGCCACTTGTCCTCTTTAGCAATCGGCAACACCTTTGCCCGCGAAGGACACTCGCAGCCAATATCTCGGCGACTTTTCGTATCAAATTAATAATCAAACTTCTTTGACTATTTCATGTTTGCGTCAATAAAATTTATAGGAAAAAAATTATGTTAATTACTGTTGACACATCTAAAATAATCTAACAATAATAATTATTTTTATATAAAATAATTTCGAAAAATAGAGATATTTCAACGAAATGTTTTTTCAATCTCTTCGCGACTACTCGCGAGAAAATTATCACGAGTGTAAAAGCGTTTTGGTTCTTAGTTTGTACGAGTAATTAGATACCCCTGGAAATACATCAGACGCTGACTGGGTTCGCCCGATCGCTGCGTGAGTTTACACAAGAGCGATTTCGCACTCCTAGAGAATAAGCGATTGGCTTACCGGATTGGGAAAGCGATAGCCTTGTTCTCGCGACGTATACCTTCTTTCCTTGTACTTACATGTAAAGTACGTCCGCAACGAGAATCGCACTATCCCCCTTTCGACTTTATAGGCTCGCACGCTTGTACCCATAATTTCCATCGACTTACGATAGCTCTTCGAGAAGTCTCACGCGCTCCCAATTGCAAACGAAATCGCATTAACGCTGCTTCTTGCAAGCATATCGCATATTTTAATCAAATCTGATTTCGCAATTATGTTTTGAAACAATATTTGCAGCTCGAATATTTCATTCTGAATTTTACGAGTGTATATATAACTTTGTGAATTACGTGAGTTAAAATATTAAGTTCTCTCAAAGAAACGCCGAGCTCATCGATATTCGATACTATGGTCTAGCGCGAGGAAAGAGGGCATGTTCAACGGACACGTGTGCGGGCCGAAGTGTAACCAAACAAGCATCCACTACATCGGAGCCTGGTAACCGGTACTAATACTACAAACGCGGAGAACATCGCGTCTATCCGATCTAGCTTTCAACGCCACACGCAGCTGGATGTTTATGATCTCGCTTGCTTCCTTCCTGCCTGCCTGCCTGCTTGCCCGTCGTCTCCTCCTCGCGAGAAAGAGGATATCGCGATACCCGGAGCAATTAAATCGCCGAGACAATAATTAACTTTACGAGCATCGTAACGGCGACCGATGTCGCACGGGGAATTGGAAGACGGGCTCTCGATCTCCGCGCGATATGAACGATTACAAGCGAGTACGCGACCAGGGTGACAAGCGGCCGCGTCGTGCGAAATTATTGGCGAATTTGCATCTTAATGGAACTACCTACTCGGCCGCGAGAGAGACAGAGAGAAGGAGAGGATCTGCAGCCTGTGTCATAATTTCTCGCGCTATTCGCTACCGTCAACGGCAAAAAGAAAGACGATACCGCTGAAAATAGCCCCGCGGCAGGATGCGCGATGCATCCGCGTCGCGCCACTCGTTTACGTGAAATCGAAAGTTTTGTAAAAGAGAGAAAAAAGGAGTGCCGGATAAATTATGTCCCGGCCCCCTTTTTACCGCGAGGGTAAACGAGTCGTGAATTTTGGGAAGGAGAGTGACGTTGCGTCTCGCAAATGTCTCGATCGTATCAAGGTAATTATTTATTTTCTCTCTCCCATTTTCTCTCAAATTAATTTTATATATAAATTCAATATAAATTTTATGCATTTATAAATATCTGGATTAATTTTTTCGCTAGTACAAAATCAATCAGCGATAAATCAATAGATGTAGTTAAGAGTGTTTATATTTATGAAATAAAAAACTTTAGAAAAAATATAATAATTTAATTACAAATTTTTATATTCAAAGTTTTATATTCGAATTTATCGAATACCATTACCTGCAAACAAAAACTACTTACCTGCAAACAAAAAAACACTAAAGTGGAGACGCCCACGATACATCCCAGCATCGTCTGTCGCGGCGTGAGAGAGGAGAATTCTGAAATAGAAATGCAGGAGAAACGAGCCAGGCAACGGGAGACTATTTCGGGTGAGGTCAGAGGCTGAGGTCAGTCCGCGAGGCCTGGTCAGCCTCCCACGAGTCCTGGAACTCTGCCAAGCCCGACGCCCACGCAACGAACCGAACAGAAACCTGCAGGAACTCGGGCAACGGTACGCTGTATGGATCGTAATCTACGAGATACACACGCACCAAGAAATCATCTTGCGGAACACGCCCGTACGCGTAATTTGTCCACGCGTTAGTCAAATTCTTCAGTATAATATCCAGCTGATGTTATTTATATGCTAATAAACGTCAAAGTTGTGTGAGAAAATTATTGTCAGGGAAACAAATACTATGTATTTTCTTCTCCGCGATAATTTTTTTATTCTTTATTTTTTATTTTTTTTATAAATTATACTATATTGTTTCCTTCTCTTAAAGAGTATTCCGCATAGATTCTGGAATCACATGGATTCTAGACTCTGACTCGATAAAAAAAAAAATATATCAATTATATTATATTATAGATACATCTTAGGAAATTGTTAATTTTTATTCGCGATATCTACAAATGATAAAATGATTTCAGAATTTAAAAGTTGTTATTATGTAAAAGAAAATATTAATTATTATTTTATTATAAATAATAGAGCGCTATTAAAAATTTTTAATAATTAATAAAAATTATTATTTTTATATAAAAATTGATCAATGATCGAGACATGTCCGAGCATCTATCTCATCATCACGTTTGCAAGTAACCGATCAATCTGTAGCATTCGATAGATCGCGATCTTACGGATGCCAGAGAGTCCGAAGAGTCGGTGCAGCAATTCGCGTGTCTTCGTCCGAGAGAAAGCGGAAAAGGCATCGGAGATCGATTGACGATGACAACGAGAGGCGAAAACGAGACGGATTTAAGACGCTTCCCGCTCGATGGAATTTACGGCTATGTCGCGGTGAAGTATGGTAATAGCCGTAACATGGCAGATATTAGCAACGATTACCACTTGCGCCACCGCTGTTGTGTGAGCATAGGAATCGCCTTCTTCGGGACGCCTTAACAAGACGTGAATAATGACGATATTTCGCCGTTACGAAACGCGAAACGCTCGATACAGCGAAATAATTCAGCGATAATAGTCGTAGAAATTTGTTTAAGTCGTTCGAAAACATCACCGGTCAACGTGAGAATTGTCCAACGATTCAAGCTGCATCGCCAAGTTGCCTTATTTGGGATATCGATGAAAAATCCATGTTTAGAAATTTTCTTACACAATCTTATGATTTTAATATACCTTTGGGAATTTACTTTAACACATTAATATTGTACGAAAGAATGCATTGATTGGTACGAAATTTCGAATTAAAATAATAATCTATATATAAACTTCTATTATATATATAAAAAATTTCTAATATTATAAGGGAAAAAAAAAGAAAAAAGAGGATTAATTTATCAACGGAAGAAATTGTGAAAAAAAAAACATGATCGAAAATATTCTTTTTCAACAATTCGGCTTCAACAAAGTATGATGGTAAGAAATATTTTCGACGCGCCGATCGAAAACGTGAAGTTTCGTGAAGTTTCCTCAGGAGATCCTCATCGAGAGCGATTCCGCCAAGTTTCGAGGTAACGGCAGCAGCATTCGTTGGGTCGCGGCCAAGAAAAAGAGAATGGCGTGGGTGAGTCGCGCGAGCAAAGCGAGCTGACCCGAACTCGTCGCATACGACTCGACCTCGCTCCTCTCTCCTCCCCCGTTTCTCTGAAAATAACTATGCTTCTCGTTTGACGTCATCGACCAATTCAAATCGACCACCCTTTTCCTTCTTCTTGCCGTCTCGCAATTTTGCGAAGCATTAAAACATATATACATTAATTTCTAATTAAATTATAAATAATAATCGAACTCGATGTTTGACATTGATATTTTTAATGCTCTTGCGTAGCACATGCGAATATATATGTACGCTAACATAAAATTTTAAAAGATTTTATAATTATATAATATTAAATGTGTGTATCTCGACGATAATATTTCAACCTATATGAAAACATAGCGCAATGTTAGCAAATGTCCCTCTCTCTTCGCGTGGAAATTTAACAAACTGTCCACAGACACTCGGTCAGTTAAGTAATCATGAGAGTACACGGTGAGCCGTGGAAGTAACGGGAAGCGTACATTCGCGTTGTCGTCGTAACAAGTTGCGAAAAGATTGCACGCTCGCGCCCGCGGTGATGGTACGAGCGCGAAAAGTCGACGATCGAGTGACTGGAGGCGATCGTCGAATTTAACCTCCGCGAAAGGTTAGCGCAATTTTCCTATGAAAATCAGGCCAGAAGGATGGATTGGGTCCCCGCACGACTCGATCCGCGCCAACGAGACAAGAACGGATCGAGATCCGAGAATTCGCGATCCCGTAGCAGGGTCAAACGGATAGCGCAATTTCAACGTAATGTTCCTACACGATCGCGATCGCGATCGATGAGCGATTTGCCGAGAGAAAGGTGGCACGAGATACGTGACTGTGATCTCGGGCGCGCGTCAAACGAAAAGGGAGAAAGAGTGAGAAGAACGAGAGATGAAGGGAGAGAGAGGCGACTTGATGAAGAACCGGAGAAGGGGCTCGAGAATGTGCGAGGATCGAATCCCGGATGATCGTTTCCGATCTGCCAAGACCGGATGCATCGCTCAACGTTTGCTCGACCGAGCAAAAGTGGCTTGCCGGGCGCTAATGGCTCGAGAGAAATAAATAACGCTCGTTACAGATGCAAAAAGTGAAGCCATTCGACCGATGGAGACATAGAAAAAAAGAGAGAGAGAGAGAGAGAGATCTGAGACGATATCGATCGACGCATAATCCGCGAATAGTAAAAGGGAACTCTCGAGCGTGAAAGGAATTTTTTTATCGCATATGTGTCGAAGATATATAGTGACAACCTAAGTTTTACAAAGGTTCCGTTCGAATGAACCGATAAATAATTGCTCCCGTGTCGCTAAACTTTAATTAACGAGGTAGTTAGCGGAGTACAACGTAAACGTTGCGCCTTCATTACCGCGTAATGTATCTTTTAGATGTCTGAGGAACATACACGCACACACGCACACACACACACACACACACACACAGAGAGAGAGAGAGAGAGAGAGAGAGAGAGAGAGAGAGAGAGAGAGAGAGAGAGAGAGAGAGAGAATGATACAAGTGTATACAAATTTACTATTTAGATTTCAATTTTATATATTATAAGATATTATTATATTAATATTTTTTTATGTTTTATATATTTAGTAAAATTATTTTTATCTAATTAAAATAAAAATTTTTATAGATTTTTCATTTCTTTTTATAAAATAATACTATATATAATAATTCAAAATAATATTCGTATAAAATTATATATACAATGTTACTTGAGTTATCAAAAAATATCGCGATTCATTAAGATCTATTTAAAAAAGTGACACATTGTATATGTCTATAGGGAAACGTTACGTGTAATTAATATCCAGAAGCACATCCAATTATTAGAGATAAAGACTGCGCTATTACTTCGCAGATAGTCTCTTAACATATCTTGTAATTAATTAAATAAGTACCAAAGAATCAACGTTAAAAGTTATTGCGTCATGTCGCCGACGCGAAATTTTATTAGTTGTTTGATGTATTTGCTATCGCACTGTACAATAAGTCATTCAATTAAGTGGCTATAATTATCATAATGTTTCTCTCTCTCTCTCTCTCTCGTAATCAAATGTACATGCTACTAAGGATTTGATGCCATCATTACTAGTTAATCTTTAATTGAACATATATAATAAAACATGCACATGCAAAAATCTGTACAGGCATATTTCATGTTTAATTAATAATTTATATACATATATATATATATATATATATATGTATGTTTATGTAAACATCTTAATCTTTTTGACAAATATTCAATATGTCATAGAAAAATATAAACTTAACATCAAACAAGCAAATCCCAATACAAAAACGTTTATTAAATATGTGTAATAAATATCACCATGTATTATGTCCATCAATTCATATACCTATACATGTTAATTAATCTCATTAGCTAATAAAGCTCGACAGGATACCCGTACAGTTACACGAACCATTTAGACTTAGCGTGCAGTGATTAATGAGCAAATACTGAGAGGAATTATAGCGGTCGGACAATCTTAAGTAAAAACAATAATTAAAAACGTTTTGACAAACCCGATGTGAGAGACAAATCGGCGCGCTTGATTTACACACCGCATCGGTTATTAATCCGACGCAGAGAGTTCGTCGGAGAGAGCACGCTAATACTCTCCCCCCTATCAGCGCGCCGCTATTTACTACCAAGCATTCCGATTAATTAGACGCGACTATCAGAAATTAAATGTTACCAGTGTTTTACCGGCGTATTAGCTAAACGAGACGACGCGCGATCGAAACACGAGTCCGGCTTTCCCCGGATTAAAGTCGCATGCAAATCGCAGCCGAGGCGATTCGCATACGATGATACAATTTCGCGGCACCGCATTGTGTTCTGGAAAAATAAATACATACAACTAATTGCTGTACGCACCCGAAAACACGTATAAATCGTCCGTCCGTATATTGTACTGACAACGCTAATTACAATAGCAATTTTCCTTATCGCGATTTTTTACAATCGCCGCCAACGATCGCGGCGGTCGCGCATAAGTCGCTCTTACAAATCGCGAGCATAGGAGCGGTTAATGCGAGCGCCGATGTAAATTTCTTCTCGTGAAACTCGAGCGCGGACCGTTCGCGGCGAGATTAATTGCCGCAATCTATACGATTGCCGGCGTACATGAAATCGGTATCGCGTGAATCCCGCAGACTCACTCTCTCTCTCCGATTCCTTTCTCTATGTATATGTTAGCGCGGCGACCGCGTGTGCGTGGGTGTGCACGCGAGCTTAACTCGTGTTCCTACCGCGGTGCGAGAAACATTTACGGGCACGCGGGAAGACAATGCAGACATTCGTTTATCTTCGACGCGCGTTGATTTACCGAGCACGCGATAAAATCGCCGCTCCATAACGCGCTCGACGTTATTTCGCGTCTGGCGCAGCGAGCGCAATCGATGGATCGGGAACGGCCCGTAGCATGTTGCATAATCGACAACAAAGTCCCGAACGGAGTATGTTCAAATAATTAGATATTTCCCCCTATTTTAATCTCTTTAAATCATAATATAAGAAAAGAAATTAATTTTAAAATATTTATAAAAAAATTTTACAAAATTTTTATGTGTAAGAAATATTCTTTTAATAAAAAAAATATATGATTCATTCTCTATTGTAATCGATACGAGCTGATATATATATGTATGTGCGATACATGCGTGCAAAATAATAAGTAACGTTTTACTGCAACAATAGTTGCAGAATCCAAGATCGATAATAGATTATATAGGAGTTATCGCGATGCAATCGATTACTTGATTTTTTGCATCGATCCACTCTGACTAAAACCGAACTAATACAAATTTCATTTTAATCGACATTATCGCCGTCCATAAACAGTATCCGAATATATTCTTACTTTATAGACTCCAGAGAATGCAGTTGCAACCAGTCTACCGCTACCGGCAATTGCTGTGTCTAAATTCATGATATATGCGTGCCAATATGATTAGTTATGCGAATACTGCGAATAAATGCCACGTCAGACATTGTAAAAGACGTCGGATTCCATTAATAGTAAAATTATGTTGAAACTGAAGTCACCTCCGTCATATTTATTTTTCGGTAACATAATATTCCCTACACGATGGTCATCGATGTTTATTAATAATATTCTTTTGCAACCCGCACTTGTCTTCAATATGATAAAAGAGGATTTTAGAATAGATACGATGCAATAGATATACCGTGTATACCGATTGGTAAGGCATACCGATGCCTCCGACCAAGACCAAAGGACCACCTTGCCGCAGGGTTTGAGAAAGAGACTCGAGAGAAGTTACCTTACGGAATGGTGTACGTCTACCTACCGCGCTCGAGCTGATTGCGAAAATAAACATTCATTATTGTAATTACTTTCTGCGACGTGGTCAAGAGAGCCACCACGATCACGGAGTCTGCGAGGAAGACAGAAAGAGAGGCGGCAGATAATGAGAAAGAGAGGAAGATAACGAGAGGAGAGGAGAACGCACGTGTGCGAAACGGAGACGAAGACCAGCGTGTATATCTGTAACGAGAGTTTCATTGACGTCGTCGCCATGGCGGGTTAATTACAAAGTCGAACCGACGATTCCTTCATTAGCGAAAAGGAATCGCTCGAATCCGTTGCCGCGACCAGGCGAGACGAATCCTCCTCGTTTGCATCCGCGCGCTGTCGCTCACGGGGCCGCCCGGAACGCGTATCCTTCTCGTAAGGAGGAAAAAAATAAATAAAAAGAAAAGACAAAAAAGATACCGAAAAAACGCATGCCGAGAACGGAGCCGAGTCCCGTGTGATCGATCCGTGAGCTCTTTGGTTGTCCTTCGCACGGGAAGAAAGTCCGTAATTTAATTGACGCGCGCACTTATATACGCGTATGCGTATGATGCGTATGATAAAAGTGTCTCTCGCGAAGGATAAGTACAGGGATGAGGTGAGTGCGTCGACCTTCGAGCGACATTCTTTTCGCCGGCTATAATCAAGATGGAAGTTTCGCGCAATTAAAAACAGGATCATCGAGCATCGCGCATATTTTTAAATCTTGTTTGATGCTCGCGTTGCTAATAGAGTTCGATCCTCTTACATGTAATATATAGAAATATATACTTATCAAGAAATTGAAATAAATATCTCGTTAGAACGTGAAGAGGTTCGTGATTGAACTCTAAAATTACATTTAAATCAAGAATTCACATCGCAAAGTATGTTAACGGGGAAGATAAAATTGCCAGAAAACTATATTCTTCTTTTATTATGATAATCTTATTATTCACCGCGAGGCATAATTTACTACCGCTTTCGGTTCGAGAGGAAACCGTGGTATCTGAAAAGAAAGATGCGGAGCGAAAAGAAGCTAATGTTGCGCAGATCTCACGGATAAAGCGCCCTGCCGTGAATTAATTATCACTCGTGGGCCCCATGTTCGTACTTTTAATCCATTTACCAGAGTCCGAAACTCGCACCATCGCGCTCCCGCACGCGCGCGCGCGTCCCTTCCGTCCATAAAATTTTAGTCGCGCGGCAATATATTTCACGCCTACCTACGCGCGTGCCCTTACATCGCAGGGAACGGGGTACGAAAGATACGGGGGCGAGGACGAAGATGACCATAGGGTTGACCGTAGGGAGATCCCGGGCTCTCGTACCGCTTACCGCAGGTGTATAATATATCCGCGTGCAGTTTCCGTTTACGAATGTTCGTAATATCGTACGGTTAATGCTTGCATTTAATGCGCCGGCGGACAGGCTACATACAGAGTATGTTTGTGGCCGGTGTCGCGTGTACGTCCGGCTGTTGGGGCCATTGCTGTCTGTATAAACGGCGTATCCTCGATCGCGCGAGAATTTTTGCGATAAACAATATCTGCATTGTCGCTTTAAAATATTTCCATATAAAAATATATTTTATTTTTCCCGTATAAAAACATTATTTTATTTTTTTATTTTTTTTATACAATATTAATAACTCATATTATTTGTAAATCATGATACAATTTGTGACCAAGTAATATATAATACACAAACAAAAAAAAAACCAAACAAATAAAAGCTAATTCTCTTTTTTATTTACGATAATGTAACTTTACGGGAAACCAGAATCAACGATGCAAATTTATTTCTTTATATAATCCAACAACTATTGGCACATTGTTGATCGTAAAAATAGCTTTTAACTCTTGAATATAGATACTATTTTTATCGAAAACGTTAATCGCCGCGACACTGTACAACTTTAAATACGAGAAAGACGAAAACCAATTTCCGAATGAAGACACAAAAATCGATACGATAAATAAAAGTTCATCCATTTCTTTATCAGCGACGAGAATACGCGCGATTATTTATCCGCGTTCGTATACTCCCCGTTCACCATGCAATGCGACTTCTTGGCCATTTATCCCCGCCGATCGTCGACGTATGTAAATTTACGGAGTCGTTAATTGCGGCGAGCTTCTTTTGGACCTTCCCGGCCAGAAAAACCACCGCCATCGCTCGAGGCATGCACAGCCGGCCATTTATGCCCCCGTGTATCGATCGTGCGCACGAGCACACACACGTGTGCGTTCCAACAGTCACATTAATGACGATCAGCTGAGCGTGCGGTGAAAGAGTGACTCGCGGTAACAGCTGATTTTTCATTTATCTTCTACACGTAATATCCCAATCCATCGACACATCCTTATAATCTGCTTGGATACTTGACAGTTCATTTATCCCTCGTATGTGCGAATAAAAATAACAATTTCGTGTTAGCGAACGAATGTAATGTATACATATGTATTATATGGTTAATATTGTTAAAAACGTTTTAATCCTAATCAATTGAAAATTGTACATACGACAGTCTATGGATCCACTGATAAATTTATGAGATTTTCGTTAAAAAATCCATTCTGTAAGTAATATTTATATCAATGTTATTATCATTGCCTTCACATACATACACGCGCATACATACATTCTTGTGTGAGAAACGTGTTTATGAATGCAATAACTCGATAAAGTTAAACAACGACTATTGGAACTTTGTTCATATTTTTAACTCGTTCGTTGATTATCTATACGAGGAAAGAGAGAACTGTCTCTTGTAGATATTTATTTCCAAGGCAGAGCTAACTTCTGTTATCGTGACAGCTATAAATATTATATGCGTATCGATATCGATCGCCCTCATTTTTAAACAATGCAAGCGCTGACTTGGCAGCGCAATTTACCGATTATAAACTGCTACATTTTCTTTATGAATTAGAGCGGTAAATCTCGTTTGAAAGATTAGAAAGTCGAATAAAAAAAAATTCTATTACACATTTATATAAATTAATCCAATTTTTTTCATGTATGATATACATATTTATATTTAATAAGATTTACAAGGTGAATCTTCTACAAGCGCTTTCTATTTTTAGGCACGATATAATTTCAATGCAAATTCAACTTGAGTCGAATTGAACCCGATGTTCACTCGACAAAGTCGGTGGGAACGCGCCCTTACGCCGAAGGCGTACAAGAAGCAGGACCGACAGGGCGAGGCGCATCGGTGTGCTCTCTTTAAAGGCGTTGGGCGTTCACCTCGACCTCGACAGCCCGGTGCAACTGGTTCGAATGCATATTGCCTAGTGCAAAGGTGCACTACTGGTAGCTTGCCCCCTTCGTTTCGCCCCCCTTCGTGCTTCCTCTCTTTCTCGCGCGCGCGCACGCTCGTCTAATGGAGCTCGCAGCGACATGCAAGCTGTTGGGGCATTTTGACATTTACCGCTCGGTTTCTACTGCTTGGCAGAAACGATGGAGTACCGGCGAATAAAATATATTCGAAGAACGTCGAATTATTGGAAACCGGAAGTTTACGAGATTTCCTCGCGGGATTTATGGCTTAAGAAATAGAGAGAGGATGTAGCGTTCTCCATCTTTGCGTCTTTTCGGGGTACTTGATACTCGGCTATGTTTAATCGAATGGAAAGTATACACTTTTCACACGAATGGCTATACTTGACGCATTCTTCGTACGCGGAATCGTTGACGCGCGAAGTATCAAAAGGATAATTTATCGCGTGCAGATTTATGGATGTGCGCGATCCCGTGTTCTGAATTTCTTTCCTCTCCGGAGTATTGTGATGCGGATTAGTTCGCAAGCTCTCCGCAATATTCATAAATGCGTGTACTCGTTATTTATGCCGGCTGGTTCATGCAAGCGTAATTATGTTATCCTCATCCGATGAGTAACGGCTCTTGCTTTACCTCGCTTTTATATTATACGCCGCTTATCGTGTATAAAACGCACGAAAATATATTAGCAAAGGGTTAAAATTTCATGATTCACGCTCGTAGACGTGCGCCAGACGTCTCGATACTCGTATACTCTTTGGTAAAAATGATAAGAAATGTTGCCAGATTCATCGCAAATAAACAATTATCGTCTCGCCATTTTATCTTATCAGATACGTTGTTATTATTATGATAAACTGATTATCGAACATGTTTTATTAGGACAATATTTCTTTTTAAATCTTTTTTTTTTAATTTTTTTTTTTTTCGATCAAGTTTGAAGATCTTACGGGATTTTTTGAACAAGGTTTTTGTCTTCGCTCGGCATAAATTTACCGATATATACCGCAGCACGCCCCGTACACAGAACATGTACTACTTTTCTGATTACACAATCGCAATTTCTTAGTTTGCCTTCTCTTGCTAATGGATACAAAAGGATAATGGCGAGCTAGCGCCGCCACTGTGGATTATCGCATAACAGAAGCAAGAAAGAGAGATGGGCGACCATTAATGGCATAGTACTACTGATAGGGGCCGCTTTTGTTTTATCGGTACAATTGCATACCCGGCAACGCAAAACAACCGCGTAATGGATACTCTCGAACGCGCGCGGTGGCCATTGATGTGGGTGATAAAACGGGTATTGATTTTCCAACTACGGCTAAAACATTCCGATTCCACATAGAATCAATGAAATAGCCTATTTAATGACTCCGATTATGGGGCCAAAGCGAAAGTAAATTGCGTGATAATTTTGTCTGCGATAAAATAGGCTGTTCTTTTTTTTTTTTTAAATACTACGTCGTTATCCGTTGTTTTTATCTTAGCTTAATGTTACATATAAGACTTATGGATCATCCGATTATTGCGTTTATTATGATGGTATTTTATAAATTGCCAATTGTAATTTATGACATCTGTTTTTGGGATCATTAATCGTGAAGCTCATAATCGCGAGTTCTGAAATTCGAATTCTGTAGTGTAGATTACATATGACCACACTTCGCGGTTGGCCAATCAGTGGGAATGCGCCCTAATCGGACGCGTTGCACCCGATTCATCTCCGGTCGGAGAGACACATGCAACGATCGAGGACATGCGATACAAACATACAATTCATAGCGCGTCCGGATCGATGCGATGGCGAGATTAATGAAAGATATCAACGATGAGCGCGTTCTTTAATCAACGAAATTGGCGAGTACATAAGATTCGCGATGTTGCACATTCGAGACGAACGATGAAGAAGGGAAGATACGGGAAGAGAGAGGGAGAGAAGTTACGAAAACACGACGCCGATATATTCTGCATATCGGCCGCAAGATACTGCGGCACCGTAATGTTTTTATGCGAATGTGTATTTTACAAAGTAAGAAAGGAACGAACGTGGAAAGTATTGTACGATCGCGAAGGTAGATAAGAACGCGGAGAAACCGACGCAATATAACAGGATACAGCGTAAGACGTTGATGATATCGGTAACCACGTAGATATCACGGGCGGAAGAAGGAAGAGAGATGAAATGACGATAGTTAGATTCAGATGCGGGAAGGGAGATAATGAGAGGTGATAGCGCGGGATACATATGAAACAGTTACTGTTAAGCTGGCTAAGCGGAAGCTACGTATCGTTCCCTTTAATAAAACTCCCATTTCAAATTGAATCTCTCCCTCCCTTCCTCTCTCTCTCTCTCTCTCTCAGATCGCGAAACGTCGTGACTATAAATCTAATCCGCACACGCGATTATTCGCGACTCTTTTCCCAGCGATAGATACAGTTGTCCAAGTGCAATGCACCGTGCATTTACAATAAAATCAAGAACGATCTATTAGAGAGATCGGTAGATTGTTATTCGTGTAAAAGTGAAACGTGTGCGTGAAGCGAAAAACGCAAAGCAGGACATCCGTACGTGCAGTAGACTTCGTTACCATATTGCCTAGCCGATAAAAACATGTTCCCTGATAACATTGTGACTAGCAACTTTGCCCGTTGACAATAAATGATAATTAGAACAATCAGCGGTTCACTCTACATTGCTACTCTGCATTAATTAACCGTTCACCTATTTTGTGTTTTAAAATTTTTTCCAAGTCATTACCCATGCTTGTTTATATTTTTATATACATACATATATATATATATATATTGAGAAAGAGAGAAAGAGAGAGAGAGCTTAGGATAAATTTGTCGTCTGGAATTAAAACATTATCATCTCTGATATAAATGTTAAATATGTTTTTTATCAACTCAATCTAGAAAGATTGAGATTTTTCTTAAGCTCGTTATACGTATATATTAGGAGTTATTTCAGAATCGCTACAAAGTTTCTTTTTTGCGCTTTGATGAGAGGCAAAAATTTTATAGTACGTTAATGAGACCGATCTAATTCCCCATAAGATTCGAGAGAAACGAATTCCTCGGCACGGTTGATAGGCCTCCTTTGATAAACGCCCCCTGCAGCAGCCGAATAAAGATGCACGGCGCAGGTATGAAAAAAAGATTCACTTTTCGGACGTCGATAAAGTACGGTCTACCGCGCGCAATACGACATCGCGCGAGACGAGACGGGACAAGGTAAGACAAGGCGAGACGATACGAGGCACTTCGCAAATCGGCAGAAGCAAAAAGCCGGGTCGAGCTATTTTCTTAAACACGTCTTAAATTCCAGCTAATAATTGAGCAGCTGAACGCCTGGGCGGGGATACTGGAATTATGCAAATCACGTCAGAGATCGGGATCGTGTCCCGAGGGCGCGACGTCCAAGAAGAACGAGTGGAGATGACTCGAGAGAAGAGTGGAACATCGAGCGGAATGGTAGAAGGAGATGAAGAGGACAAGATGAAACGGCGAGAGGAAAGAAGAAGATGAGGAGGAGGAAAAGAAAGAGAGGAAGGAAGACGGAGAACGATAGATTATATATACCTATATATACGGCGAGGAGAGAAAGAGAGCGCGTGTAGTACACGTATGTGTGTATGTGCGCGGGGAGAGATTCGCCCCATTGTGATTGCTATACCCAAGGGCGGAATGTTCCTTCGGTGTGCCGTCTCATGCCGATCCGCAACAGACTCATCCTACTGTTCGCTCTCGTCCCAGCAACGGAGCAACAGGTTGCACAACCTTCCACCTGCCCTCTTGTTTGCCGCCCGCTATACATATATATATACACGTACGTATGGCCGCACACGGCCATATACTCTCTGTACATACGCTTAACCGAAAAGAAAGAGAGAAAGAGAGAGAGGTACATAAATGGATAGATAAAGAGAGATAGAGAGAAAGAAAGAGAGAGTCAACCTAACCACACGAGTAGCACGGTGTACGAAAAGTGTTCGACAAGAACCGCAGAAGAAGAAAGAAGCCGCGCGACTTGCTACGATTTAAGGAAGAGAATTGTCGGTATTCTCTCGGAAATAGATAACGTCAAGTAATCACGTGTTTTTCTAAAATACTGTATTTTATAATACTATACGTACAATATATGTATTCCTGAAAAGTATACAAGATAATGATGTGAATTTGCAAAGTGTTATTCGTGAATTTATATATATATATATATATATATACACAAGATTTTGATTAAAAAATTTATAATATTTTTTCGATATACATCGATATTATACGAGTAATATCACAGATATCGAAGATGTTAATTTTTTTTTCTCTCGTGACATATACAATTGCTACACTATGTATACGATACGAATCGAGCAAAATCGCGCATTTTAACGACTTATAATGACAAAACAATTGTTCGTCAGTTGCATTTCCTGAAGCTTTGATAAGCTTTGCCACAATGTTCAGCTATCGCGGTAACGACGCACAGGAATGAGCGACTTGGCGATAAAACTTGATCGATTCACGGTAGCATTTCTGCTACGTGCGTTGCGCTTTTACGACCTTTCGCAACTGCGTGCCATTATCAGTTTGTCAGTGAAGTTGACAAAGACACGGACACGTATAGCCCTTCTCAATGCCGTATAAAGACATTTAAAATCGACAGACGTTATCAGGAAACATGAGACGACCGTCTACTAACATTCGAGTGGAAAAGTAACACGCTACATATACGTAACCAGTTCGGCAAGAATTGACTTAAAGTGGATATACGCTTAACGAACGAGCAGCGAATGCGAACGTCTTGTGAAACGTTTTTGAATATTTTTCTCGCACGAATTGTCTTTCATGTCACCGCCTCGTGAGGGAATCGAGCCGAATGCGAATCGAATCTCCGTTCGCATTCGCTTTGGGGTATATGTCTGCTGAATGATAACAACGAACGTTCGCATTCGCTGTTCGTTCGCTAAGCGTATACCCACCTTTAGGATCGAAGAGAAACGAACGTGCGTGCGACGTAATGCGCGAAATAAGAAGACATTCGAGAAATCGGCATAGCTGCTAAGAAAAGCACGTGGAATAACACGCGATTATGACGTTCCGGCCGAGCGCGGTCGATTTTTTGCGAGGCACCGATGCACGACGAGAAACGTCGAAGATGGTGACGGAAGTCGAGTTCGAGAGGAGGAAAACGGAGGGGGGCTGAGGAGGAGGATAGACGATCATCGGCGACGAAACGAGATTTATTTTACAAAAGTAACGATCAAGAAGCTAGAAACCAACAACTCGCAGCCGTCACCGAGCGTCGGGAGTGCAACCTCTCCGGGGAGGCCATGGAACCTTGCATCTCGACCTTCGTTTTTCCTTTCTTTCTCACCTACGGCAGGATGAGAGAGAGAGAGAGGAGGTGGCCGAAGGGAACCCGCAACAAGATCGACGCACGCGGTACGCCGCGAAGGCGTGGTCGGTGGACAAGATCGCATCTTCGTGTAACGAAGACATGCGAAAAAAGAAAGAGAGAAATAGAGAGAGAGAGAGAGAGAGAGAGAGAGAGAGAGAGGAGACATAAAGAGAAGTAACACGAAAGAGAAAGACGAGAAAAGATCGAAACATCGGGCGCGAGAGACAGGCCCGGATGATGATGGCATAAAAGCGATTCTGGAAATTGGGGCGAAAGGTTTGCTACCTGTAAGGGCTCTGTGTGATCAAAAGTTCTAAAAAGGTATCGAAAGTCACGCTGACTTGTCCAGAGAAGTGTGTATTATATAGTTCCTATATGCAGCTGCAGACTTTTTTCAGAGAGAAAATATTGTATTTTGAATTCACTTATAAAATACAAACGAATTTTTAAGATAAAAAAAGCTCATTCTGTTTTAAAATCCTATATATGTATATATATATATTTTTTTTTATGCAAGAAAAAAGATTAAATAAAAATAACTAAACATTTCGCGACTAGATTCGATGTATTCCGAGCGACATGAGAGATATAAGGCTGAGCAAGCGTTCTAAATAAAAGTCCACGATACCATACAATATCTTATCGACCATATATTCAACGCCAAAAGTCACATTAGAGTCCGTTGACCTTTTGTCGGGAAACGTGCGAGCGCGCACGATGTCGCTTACGGGAACGCGATGAGCGACACACGATCGAGAAATCCGAGAGGAAAAATAATGTATAAGAGACGAGGGGGAGAGGAATACTCGAGGGAACGTCTACGTAATCGAGATACGTACGCGCCATTGCGATGTAGACATTATAGGTATCGTCGTCGTGCATATGGACGTTTCGCGGCCGCCTCGTAACGTGGCGCGATATCAAACGGCGTCTCGGCGGAGCAGAGGTCAGAGATAAAAGGCCGAGATAAGAGTACCTCTCGGACACGCAGGTGAACCAAGTGTAAGCGAGATAACCGGCCGCTATCTTATCTACTCACTCCGCCTCGATACCAGCGGGGCCATAGATAGACTCTGTGAATCAAGTCTGGATTTCTACGGCTGGCTGTGCGCGCGCCCGTAAAACCGGCCGTAGAAAAGCTTAACGATCCTCGTATTGTTTCGCGACGAGGACAACGAGGTAAAAGGATAAGGACGAGATGAAGAGGAGAACGAGATTCAACGACACGATATACACCGCGCGTCTCGTTAAGCATATAGAGACGCCCGCCCCCGAGAGGCGTTCGTCTCCGATCGATGGATGATTATGAATGTGCACATTGAACCGGAGTGCCCCGACCTCGTGACAATCGATGATACATGCCGACCAATCGGCAGGCTTTTGTTCGCAGCGATTGTTTTCGCCTCATCAGAAGCAGACGTTTACAGATCGAGATATGTTACACGACTATCTGAGAATCAGATATAGCGCGAGCATATTTTCTCCATGAGCATTTATACATTTGCAACCAATCATTCGAGAGGCTATATTTTTCTAGTAATTTATATGCCGTGGTAATCCTATGTTATATAATTATTTTTTGCGTTAGACATAGCATGTATTTTTAATTCTAAAACAGATAAAACTGCATAAAACACACTTCCAATTTTATCGCCGCTTAAATATGTTGTAGAAGTTCTTCGGAATAATTCCCCGCAAGAGAAATAAGAAACAGCATTGGTTTAGAAGATACAACAAATTCAAGTTTGATATTAAAGTACGTGTGTATGTTGTATAATTTATTTTTTCATTGAAAAAAAAAAAAAAACTGTTTATGACTACGCGTAGACGGGGGAAGGGCAGAACCGCTAATATTTAAGAAAAAGCATTAAAACTATAAAACTTTAATTTATTTTCTCCTAAACCAATACCGTCCCCCGCTTATTTCTTGCAGGGAATTACTCGGAAGGATCTCTTCTATAACATTTAAATGGCGATAAAATCGAAAGTCTGTTACTTTTTATGCAGTTTTATCCTAAAACAATACAATTAATTATTAGATATAGTTAAGAAATATATATATATCCAATATTTCGCATATTTCCATAATTTAATTTCTGAATATTAATGATTACGAATACGCAAGGTCGACTAATGCGATTTTCATTAAATTGTTTCGAGCTAATGGAGAATTTTGATTGATCCCACATGTTCGTTTTGACGGAGGGACAATTTCGCGGAGCACCACAATATAAATTGTCATTTTGCTAAAGCCTAATGGCGCGATTCGTCTCTGTCAGACGCAATAGTTACCTCAAACCCGCGGGATAAAGTTGCATCCGCGCCGACTACGTTTTCTTTTCATTTGCGTACGCAACACACACGCGCGTGTATACATACGTAATCATACTGTGATATTTCTAATGGTGAGAAGGGGGCGGGGAAGCGGGAGAGATAGGCTCTATGAGATTTCCGTCATTTGCGGTTACGGTTGACGTTCGAGTTACATCGCGCAAGTGTTTCTATCTCGACTAGTATAAACCCGTTTGATATAGGGCGAAAGACAAAAAAAATTTCTTTTCACATCTCGAACGTAACGCGTATAATTATAATATCACTCGTCTAACGAGATGTGTTAGCTGCGAACATAATTTCAACGCGGCGTGCATTTATATATGTTGCGAAATGGAAATATATTTTCTCTTAAACGTACAAAGGAAATATTGTATTTTCTGCGCTTGTATATTAAAATGGAAATTGTTATTTGACACAATGATTTATCGCAATCGTTATGTATCATTCGAAATATTCGTATGACTCGAAAATAATAAATAATAACAAATAGCAAACCCCACTTTTCTCTCTCAAATATTTATTAAATATTTGACCAAAAAAATCGACCGAAATTATATAATAACAAAAGTTAATATAATTTTAAGATTATTTCTGCTCTGAAAAAGAGTTTTATTTACGAAGGAATCAAACTTCTTCGTAAGAGTGTACTCGGAGCTCGCAGGCTCTATTTCAACGCGAGTTCCGCTATCAGCAGTCTGTACTTCCGGTGGCCGCGTCTCTGTATTTCTATGTAGAAACTCAAGGAGAATTTACGTGTACGAGATACGCGGATACTAAAATATTTAGCATATATTTTTTTGCGTCACAATCAAGATGCGTCCCATTTTGCATTATAATATGCCCGATCTATGATGTATGCATGATGAAATTTCTAAAAATACCATTAACACGCACCGCAATATTTCCATGAATTTGCTGAACGGAACGAAAGAAATGTGACACGATAAATACGAAACTAACGCGTAGTTTCCACAGAAGAGAGTCAATGTTCGACTAATCTCGAAACTCGAGACTAAAAGACTAGATAACCAGGAGACCGTGTTACAGTCCGCGAAAAGAAAAACAATTATGTTCCGCGAGAAAGTGTAAGCATTCTTCGCGAAATGTAAATAAATTACAATTTCCATCTAGTAGTAAAACCGACTTTCACACGTCGATGCAAACCTTTAACAAAATTTCAAAGTCTATGGATAACCAGTTTAAAGAGAGATCTATATCATAGTTTTATATATGTACAGAGTGGCCCTGAACGTTCCAACTAGACTTTGAGATCTTATGGGAAATTTAATTCTGGACAAAAAATGTCCTACAAGATCTCAAAGTCTGGCTGGAAAATTCGGGGCCACCCTGTGTATATATATATATATCTTGATAAATATGGCTATTAATTAAATCCGTATACTAGCAATAAAAATAAAATAAACATACAAATAGCAAAATAAAACACAATACAAGTAAAATCGAGTGTAAATGTATACAACGAAAATAAAAGCTTTAATAAATATGCCAGATATAAATCTCGCAAAAAGCAGCGAAGCTCAATCATAAACATCAACATTAAATTTCATATGATGTGTGACTTTGTATAGAAAGTCACGATAGTCAACAGATTCCAAGTTCAAATCCACTTTCAATCTTATCCGTTCATATACCGCGTAAGAAACTGAAACTAGAACATATATAGTATTTTTAATAATAATAAATCTTACGGAATATGTGCGAAGATAATCGATAGATTGAAAGCGGTCAAAAACGCACTTCGGGTGCGTGAAAAAAAAAAAAAAAAAAAAAAAATCAAATTTCGTATATTTATAATTATAATATTGATGTAGAAATAATTCATATTCACCGATTCGGCGTCGATGCAGATGTATCGTAGTACCTGATTAATTCTCGAACAACTTGTCGCTGCGTGCCATTTTGCCGCCCTCCGATCCGTTCACGCATACATCCACCCGCGCGTCGTCGCACGGTCACCGCGGATCACGTGATCGGCAATGCGGGTGCCGATCTACGGCACACGAGATACACTCGCGCACGTGATACGAGGACGCGAACTTTCCGAGCGCGTCGGTTACACGGTTTCGCGCGAGATCACTCGCTCGCGTTATCGTTATCGTCGCCGTCGTCGTCGTCGTCGTCGTCGTCGGAAACGGCAAGCGCACGATACAGCGTACGATTGTCGCGGTTGCACGCGCGAGATCGTACTGGCGGCCGCGTGTGCGAGAAACCGCGCCGGCGGCGGATCGCGATTTCGAAGGTGCGCGATGGATAAGAAGGTTAGGCGCGCGCGACGCACGTGACCGTGTACGTACGTACGTGACCGTGCGCCGCGACTGATTAACGGGCCGGTTCGCGGTGACGCGACGCGACGCGACGCGACGCGACGCGACGCGACGCGCGATGTAAACAAAGGCGTATTACGCGATAGTATTGTAAGGTTCAGAGAGGGGGATCTATAATTCGAGCGGAGAAAATAAATATAATGGCAAGAGGTTTATATGACTCGGTCGCAAAAAAAAGGCGTAAAACTGAGTAGACGGGTAGGTCCTAGGATCCCATTGGAACCCCGTTATTTTTCGTCCGCTCATTCATGCTTACGGTATAACGTGCCCTCTACACATTGGAATTTGGCGCGCTCCCGCCAGCGGCCGCGGCTACGAACGCGCACGAACTTCACGCATGATCGCGAGACCGAAAACGGACGCGTCGTAATAAACACTGTCTCGCCTCTTGGTGCCGCCGCGTCGAGTTGCCGGGGCGACGCTATTTCGGCTTTATCGCAGCGAACGAGTCCCGCATTTTTATCCGACATATTTCACTCGGGAAGCACTCGAGAACGACCGAGGATACCTCCGCGCCGTCCCGCGCGTCTACACTAATCTACCGGAATGTTTTTCCAAGATGGCGGTTACTGACCCGCCAAAAGTTTGCTATTCGATTATCGCGATGTCATAAAGCGGGGATCACACTTTTGCATAAGCGCATAATCGTAAGCGTACGGAATTTGTGATTGGTCCATTTCGTTATGTATAAGGGAATGGACCAATCAATTTCCTTACGCTTGTGATTAATGCGTTTATGCAAAAGTATGTGTTCCCCGCTTAACTCGAGATACGTGCGAAGTTTGCGCTACGAGTGTAGTCATTGCAGAGGTTATAAAGCCGCGAACGCGAATAAAGAGTCCGTATGTCATGTTGGTACATATTGGTTTATCGCGTCGTGAATACCCATTGATTTAATTATACCTTACGTTATCGCTCCGCTAACTTACTTTTCACTCCGATTACATTTATCGGCCACTTCCGATCGAGTTGATCTCGCGACACGAACGATCCTCCGTACATTATGCGCCATACTATTATTGCGATTTCGTCTTTGTTCAACTTTTGATAAATAACAAAGATAGAACAACACTCGTGTGCACACGGGTGATGTTTCCGAACGCAGCCTTAAGGTGCGTTCGGAGAGACGCTATTAGCGCTAAAAGCCAGTCATTCTATCTTTGTTACTTATTGAAAGTTGAACGAGAACGGAGCACCCTCATAGCGCTAAAATCGTTCAAAAATATGCCGGTCAAAATTTTTGTGTTAAATATTTAACACACTCTATTATCTAGGTATTACTTATTTTCTTAGGTATTTTATTATTACTTATTTTCTAAAATTTTATACGATAGATATGATCCGTATTATTAGTACAGGATTTATGTGTTAAAATTTACAGAAAAAAAATGTCGATTTTACTTTGTAATAGAAGCGAGAGCGACTACAGATTGTTAATACTTTTTCCTAAGTTAATTTCATTATTAAAAATATGTTGATTTTACACAAAATTTATTTCAAATTGCTATAAAGTTTTATTTTATATATGTTGAAATATTAACATAATATCATAATATTGTATGTTATATGAACACAAAAATTTGTGTAAACCGTTTGGGACACGCGATATATATTAAATTTAACACAAGTTTTCCAACTGTGCACCAAATGCGTTTTTAGATGTTATTTTAATACATTTCTTCAACCGTATAATTTATTTCATTCAATTAATATCGAATCCTAGCTCTTTAAATATCGAGATATCTTCTTTATTTTCACTCTTCCTCTTGAAGAATATGCAAAACTTCTCGTATTACGAAATATAACGCAATATTAAATGGAAATGTGGAAGATAATCATTTTTTTAATTATTCTCTCACATTACGCTTTTCTCTTGTACTCATTGTTTTATCTCTTATGATTGCCTGTGATGTTATCGAAACATGTATTTGCTATTTGGAAATTGCAAATACGACTAATTAGCCAATTAAAGAGTTATTAAAGATTCATTAATATAATTATTGATACTGTTGTATAACAGATATTTAATGCTTAACATTAAATTGTTAACATTAATATTATGCGCAGTTTCCAATATTTTTATGCGATATTATTATTACAGAATAACAATTAAATAATAGAACAACGTGAACATATTTTTCCCTCTTATGACACTCTATAAAGCATTTATAAAATTATTTAAAAATATAATCACCGCTCACTTTTTAATCATTTTAGAGATACGGAAATATTTTTATTAATCATTCTAGACACAAATAATTACAACATTGAAGTCGTTTTAATAAGGCTGTTATTAATTCCGACACGTTAACAATCGTTGCTTTTGAATGACAGTCGGCATTAAAGTTTCTTACTGCGGCGAAAGGTAAAAGAGTCGTGACTATTATAATTCATGACTCTCCTTCATCGATTACTATTATATTGTACAATCTAAAGCGAAATGTGACGATCCGATAATCGAAGGGCGTAGCATGGATATTATCTGACAACAATAAGTGAACTCTCTCTCTCTCTCTCTCTCTCTCTTTATCTCTTACTTTCTCTCGATATAAGCTTACAACGCAATAACGGAGATTATATTTTGTTATATGAGAAAAATGAGAGGAGAGAGAGAGAGACAGAGAGAGAGAGAGAGAGAGAGATATGTATCGGTAAAACGTACATTTTTCTATATACGAGAATTCAATTATACCCATGAAAGAGTAAATTATTATATTTTATTGAATTATAATTAATTTCTTGATGCTAAATTCAAATTAAATTTCGTCTAATTTGAGATAATTGAAAACGTTTTGTACGCGAGTTGGAAAACATCCTCGACACACAGGGCAACACAGATAGCAACGATAAGACGCTTGTCACTGAGACGTCAGCTGGTATAGTCACGGCGCAACTGCTGATCTCCAAGGAATATGATCCTTTCGGTAAGAGGATCGCATCATCTTGGGAGCGACTTCGCGACAGCTCGCCGGACAGCCGCGAGAGACGCAAAGAAATCGTCAAATATCCGTGATCCGATCTCCGTATCGCGTGCGCGAGCGCGCGCGTTCAAATTACCGGCCGTTAGCCGAGATCTGAATTACTGGTTAACACCGATTGTCGTGTCAGGAACGCGGGGTAAGGCGAATAAAAAGCGGACTCGCCGCCGGTGTATCGCGGTAGTTAAGGCGTATCGAGCCACAGAAGGAGTGAGACGACGAAAGAGGTAATGGTTGTAATCACGCGGTTGTAGTATAGTAGTAGTGGTGTAGTAGAGTAATAGCGATGGTGGCATAACTATGGGCAGCCATGCGGAATTGTGGCAGGAACGACGTCCAGGTTTTCACGTTCCTTCGAAAGATCGCCGCTCGATAGAAACGATTCGCGTTGTGATCAATCAAAGGACACATGATTTCTGTCATACCTATAAGAAATTTCAAAAAGAGAAAGATGGATCGACGAGAAAAATCTTGTCTCTTCTCTAGCTCAACTTTCCGATTCATAAAATCGGTCGATAATGCGTAATGTCAGAACGAAAAATTCGAATTATCTTCGCAGAATCCGATTATGAATACCAAGATGAATGTTAGTTTTAAATATAGATCAAATGTCGCCCAATTAACAGGCGAATTGGAGCGACCGAGGTCGAGCGCCGCGCTGATGCGTGTATGCGTGTTGTACGCGCGCGCCTCCGTGTATCAACATCCGCGTGGAGGAAGCCGGTCAAAGAAGAGAAGGAAGCGCTTAATGAGCCCCCCCCCTCTCTCTCTCTCTCTCTCTCTCTCTCTCTCTCTCTTGTCTTCTTTCTCGTATGCGGGCGCAAAAGCTGCCGCTGCACCATTAGCGAAAGAGCGAACGAGCGAGAACGACTTAAATAACGCGAGCGTTCAACTGAACGAGAAGCAACAGTGGAGAAGTTCGAGAGAGGGAGAGAGAGAGAGACGCGTCTTCTCTTTTGAACTCCGCGAACTACTTTTACGATTTTATTATTGGCTCTTACCCTCGCGATATTTTCCATAGCGCAACGCGTCGCCTTTAACAGAGGCCGCCTTATCCCTGGGATGATCCTCTTCTCTCTCTCTTTCTTTCTTTCTCTCTCTCTCTCTCTCTCTCTCTCTCTCTCTCTCTCTCTCTTTCTCGGGGCCCGAGACGCGCGATACACTAATAACGCTTAAGCCGCGCGCGACTTAATTAGAAGGGTATTGAGAGCCAACAAGACGCGTCTATTCGAGGAACGAATCGTTTGCATTGTAAAAATTTATTCTCCGCTGACACAAATGTACAATTGAAAAATAATCGTTCGCTCTAAACAATAATAAACGAAGCGAGTTTGTATTGCAAGTTTTTCGTGAAGTTTGACTATTTAATGAATTATTGAATAAAATGTTTGCGAGCTACAAATATATCTCATTAGGTAATAAAATTAAAACAATAATTGATCGAGATGAGATATATAATTATACTTTGAACGAAAAAGGATTTTTATAACATTCCTCTCATTAGTATAATTATAATTATGGACAGATAATTGATAAAACGATAGCGCGTCCATCGATGGAAACTTTGCAGTCTCTCAGCAAAGTATCTATCGATCAAGCAACATGTGAAGGATATGAAAGGCGTTCATAATCTCTCTCTCTCTCTCTCTTCTCTCCCACGCCTATCGGATGTTAATGACCCTAATGAATGTAAGCGGTGCGAGCGAGGAACATTGACAGTGAGATAAGTCGATCTACGCGTTTCGTTTTCTTCTATACCGCATTGATTAATATTTATTTATACTCGCAGCCCAGAAACCCTTAAAACCTGTTTGACAACGTAGAGTCTTTATCGCGCGTCCTCGTTTAGGAAAAATCTGAAGAATGTCATTTCGTAGTCGAAGTACTATTTTCGCCATACACCTTTTTTACGCTCCTGGCCTATCTCAACGAGCCTATATTCTCTCCGGAGTATCCGTCGAGACATAAATTACGGCGATTACTCCCAGCCACTGGAGTACGCAAACACCCTCTGTCTTTCTCTTTCTCTCTCGTCTTCTTGGGAACCGATTCGGCTCGCGTTAATTATCGGGCTTCCCGCCGGTAAGTTTCCGCCGTTTCTATCGGAGCTCACGTCGGACCCTTTCGAGAGCCGACGTTGGCGATAGAGAAATAAACGCTCGCATTATGGTTCCAGCCGTTAATACGCTCCTGGCGTGCCGCTGGTAGTCGCGCGCGACTTGACGTGGCACTTAAAAAAGGCGCTCATGCTACTGGTAGCATCGGAGATTGTCGGCCAGATTGCGGAATTTTTTTTTTTATCCCCCTTCGCTCTAGAATCACGCCTTAACGTCGACTACCGACGCGAAGAAGCGACGTACATCCAACAGGTGCACATAACACGAGATAGTTACCTATGCTAAGATTAGCATAAAAATGCGAGATGGGCAACGGCAATAGATGCATCATTTAAACACGAACGAACGAATATCAACGATCGACGAACCGAGTCGAATAAAAAGTTTATATCCTACATGTTATATCTGTGCAGATTTCATCGGGTAACGAAGTTGAGGATTTACGAGGTTTCATCGCGAGCAAAATCACGCCGGGGATCTGTTCGCTAATATGTATTCGGCCAAGTTTCAACTCCGAGTAAATCGTAGGGGCGACAACCTGTTTCTGCAAGAAAAAATGTGAAAAATCGTATCCGATATAGAGCTATAACAGATTTATCGCGACCGACGAAGAAGCATTCGTTAAGGAAAGAAACAAGTAAAGCGAAATATCACGCTGATACGTGAATCAAGCAGGGCATTTATTTCGCATCAAGCGCAATCGTGAAATCAATTTCGTCATTAGAGAGATCTCCGTGACGAATCAGGAGTTTTCGCCTTACTCGAGAAGTAATATCACGTCTTTTATACATGGAAGATGTAACCGAGATACGTACAATATCACGGCTTCATGTTGGCAAATATGAGCGACATAATGTGGACGCATCGCGCGCAAAGAATTGTTCGGGAAGAATCTTTACGGAAATTCGATCTAAAAAGGTAATCGACTAATTATTACGGTTGAATCATAATCTGTTATATATCGCGAATAGAAACGGATCAATATTTTTTGGATATCATCGATAATTTACGTGGAGAAAATTATTTTACATTTATATATATATATATATATATATATACGCGGAATATATTAAAGTTTATAAAATATATTTTAAATTACGATTAATTATATTTATTAAACGATTGACGTATCGCGAAGTCTTGTATTAATTACTCGATTTTGCGAATCGATTGTTTAACTGCTCGATCTTAATCCGAATCATATTTAGATGCTGTTAAAAGTTAAACGATAAAGCGTCGAAAATATATTTAATTTTAAATTTTATTTTTGAAAAAATAATTATTTCTTATTGTGGTAATGTATTGTATTTAAAAGATAAGTAGATAATCATCTTATCAAATTATTTTCCGGTATTTGTCGCGATCGCGTTTAGGAAACGAATTTGACGGAGCGTCTCGCACAGCTACTTTACTGCGCGGATGTCGTCGTGTGAATGATAACACATGAGAAAGGAATTTGATGTCGACGGAGCGTCCCACCCCACTATAGTTCTTATTCAAGTGTCGCTGTATGAATAATAACAAAATCATGATACGTAAACAATAGCGCGCCAATGTTTACGCCACCAAGGCTAAATAACATGTTATTGAAAAGTCGTTGCCGAAATATTTTATGTACGATTATATTGTATATATATATATATATATATATATGTGTGTGTGTGTATACTGTATTTTACGAAGCGAATGTGGTCATACCGGATAAGCTATGATTTTAAATAGTGAACGCGCGCACACGATATATTTTGCGACGATCCATTTTTACCGATCGCACCCCATCCAGAATTATTCTCGCATACATTTATACATTATAAATAATAACTTTGAAAACTCATAAACACATTACTCCCTTTAGAGCGTAAATCGATTTTTGGACAGCCAGTAATTATGCTATCAATCTAATCAAACGGTTCGCGTAAATATTCCGATCGCGCGGGCTCAAACGGGACGCGTGTTATATCGCAAATTTGATGCATATATTTTACAACGACCGCGAGTGATTTAATACCGGTGGAATATATCGATAGTTAGGTACGCGAAATTGCGACAGGCAACGTATTCCCCCCCCCCCCCTTCCTCTTTTTACTCTTTGTCAAGATCGACGGGGTGCAGAGAAAAAAAAAAGTACGGCGGAAAAGGTGCTCGTTACATTCCGGCCATGACGTGACACGCGAAGCCGTATTTAAGAGACCCATCTGTTCGGCGACGTCCGCGTCTTATGTAACGCTTTCGATAATCTATGAGGAGCATTATAAAATTCAGTTACAAAAGAGCGGTACCAGCTACAATGATAAGCATATTTACACTTGATAAAATTTTAGATAAAAAGAATAATATTTTAAGATAAGATTTTTAAATCATTGTTATTCATTTTTGAAAAAGTCGGATCCGATTAATATGATTTACACGAATGTGTTAAATATAACCGTCAAAATCGAATGTCGATTTGTACACCAGTTTTCTGGTTTCTTTGTGAATCTATCTTAAAAGGCAAATGATATTTATCAAATCTATCTTAATTTGTTTGTGTAATAAATATGATGCAAATAAATACGGTACTAAAAATTGTATATCCTATTGAAGTTCGAACAGAGCAAAGAAAGTAGAGCGATATTAATATATTTAATAAATTTGAATTATCACGTTTATTAATTTATTTTGACTATTATTTGACTACGATATGAATATGACACGCAAATTTGGAATGTTATCGATTGATAAATTTAATTTGATTGATGAATAAATAAATATTTAATAAGCAGAAATTTTTTTAACAAAATGTCCTTTAAGAATTTATAAATTTTCTCCAAGAGATTAATAATTTTTTTTATTACAAACATCTGTTCACATAATTTATTTTATGGATTTTAATATCCTCTGCGATCTGTTGCTAGGTAGATTTTTGTCATGTATCTCACGCGAACGTACAGTTTCTCATTTCCTGGAATTTCCAATTTCCTCGTAAATTGTTAATAGATACTCTTGTCATTACTATGTTAATAGGTACTCTTGTCATTATGTATTTCCTGCGCATCTCTCTCTATTTCACGGCTCCCTAAATTTTCTGATATGTCAATAGATATGCTGTTGGTTGTGCGTGACTCGCGTGCGTATACACGCGAGCTCATCGCGAGCCACACGCGACTGCGGGAATGACTCGCGGGCGCGCCCTGTGCTGTGTATCCCGACCGGCGTATGCATCTCCCTCCGTGTGTCGGTGCACTCCGGACGCGAGATCAGCAAATCTAAGATCGTGCAACTGGTGTCCAGTGGCGTGTCCAGTACGTTGGCCGGCGCGAGCGGGAGCTAGCCGGACGCGAAGAACCAAGAGTGAAGGATGAGGAAGGTGCCCGGGGATGGGAAGACGATGGAGAGGCCCCGAAGAGAAAGGATGGGGAGGGGTGGAATGCGCGGTTCTCTCTCTCTCTCGAAGGAGTTGTCGGCGGTGAAAAATCACGCATCCCGCCACCATTGCCATGGCCAGAGAGCGCAGCATCTGCTCTACATACCCTGGCTCTCAACCTATCTACCTGTTACGTTCCCCGTTGTCAGTCGACCCGTAAAAATCGCACAATCGATGACCTCGAAGCGCATCTTCGCATACGATAATCGATTTACTCGGATTTATTCGAAATAATTGTGTCGCGCGAGATAATTATAGCTTTTACAGATTATGAACTCAACGTCTTCTCTCTGTAATACGTATAGGTATGGCAGCTACTTTGATGATGAATTTACTCTTCTTTTGATTCTACGAGTCGGCCTAAAATTTAAAAAGACGTTAAAAATAAAAATAAAAAACTGGATTAAAAAACGCAAACTTTTAAATCGTCTGACTTTTATATAATGTTTAATTAATTGCACTAAACTATTCAATTAATATAATCACAAACAAATATACCTTTAAAATCTATTTATATTTGATCGCAATATTTTTGTATCGTTTCATATACACACAAAATAAGACTTTATATGCTGCTGAAATAATAATTCGGAAATCAATAAGTGTGTAAACACTGATAAATGTATATATGTGGAAGAATCTAATTTTTTGTACACACTTTATATGCGTGTTATGCCGTTATTTCACTTAATAGATCCTTTGTTCACGCATCCGATAGATAATCGCAGCTATTTTTAAAAAAGTCTTTCGCGTGCAATCATCGGATTTCTGTGAAGGCACGAGAGAGAGAGTTCATCAATGAGAACCTCGAAGAATCGGAGTTTCAGAGCAAGATATACGTGTGCTGGCTGTGCTACCGGTCGGTCGGGTCGGGTCGCTGTTCTCCTGTGTTTCATCTCTCTCTTTTGCTCTGTTTTGCCTGTTGCTCTCTCCGCCGCCTTCCTCTTTTCATCTCCCAGCTTATTCCGCTCACCCTCGCCCTTTCTCCCCGTGACCGTCTCCTCCTTTCCCCACCGCTGCCGCTCACTCTCTCTCTCGCAAGAGTTGTTGTTCGACTGTTTTATTACTTTTATAAATGCCGCCGCCACACGATGCTACTACTACCGCTCGTCCTGTCACGGCGGGCGTCTCCTTTGTTGGTCCAACGTGGCTCCATTGTTGCTCGCAGAAAGATGCGAATTTTAATTTGATATTGTCTAATGTTATTTATGTATGCACGGCTAGAGAAACCGAGGACATTTTTCGAGAGCTGCGGTCGCATCGTGGTCGTCGATTTCTTCCATTCAATAGGAAACTATAGTCACATCCATTCTGACGATTTAACTCCGCATCGAGAACTTGATGTTCGCCTGAATTCTATCTCGCGATCATATATATTTTGCCTCTATATCCTTTATTAATATAATTTTCTTCCAATAGTAAATTTGAAAATAAATAAATTAAATAAAGGTATTTTTGATTATGCTTTTGCACAGCTGTTTACATAATACAATTATTATATATAATTATATATATATATATATATATATATATATATATATATAATATCTTTTCATCGAAGTCGTTAAAACGCGGATGAAATCAAATAGATACCGTCTTTTCTTGACAGCGCGTAAATAGACGGAGACTCGGGCCTCGCGTTGTTTGAATTCCTGTTTGCCGCGAGCGATTCGCGTACGGATTACGAAGCGCAGCGCTTCTTCTTGCGACGCAGCTCGCGCGCGTTCATCTTATTCGGAATTATTACTTTTGTGCCGCAACACCATCCTCCATAAATAAAATTAATACCACGCTCCGCGGACAACAGGAATTGCTCGAGACGCATGTTTCCGTTGAACACGCATCGGGCGATTTACGCACCGCCGGCATTCCCGTATTCGGATCGAGAGCGCGAAGGGATCGTTTTATAAATTATAATATTATTACGTAATTTTTTTTTTGCGGAGCGCATAAGCGGTGAATAGGACGCGCGCATCGCTATCTCTCCGCCTCTCTTCTTCTCCCTCGTTTCCTTCCATTCTCGCCGATCGACATTACGCCGCGGTGCGGAATCGCGATTACCGACATAGGAAATCACACCCCTGGCACCTGTGCCTAGCGCAGAAACCGAGGCGTGAATGTAACTAATTGGCATTGCGCGGCGAGTCGCATCTTTATCTGCGCGCTGGAATGGCTTGGGGAGGTTGCCTCTCTCGCATGACTGCAGAATTTCCATCTATCGCTCTTATAAGATACGGTCGGGATCAAGCGAGACGGACAGAGACAAAGAGGGAGACGACGGAGAACGACGGGGTGTCCAGGGCCGCGGGAGGGTCGTATCG
The DNA here is from genome assembly GCF_030449975.1 of Polyergus mexicanus. Taxonomy (NCBI): domain Eukaryota; kingdom Metazoa; phylum Arthropoda; class Insecta; order Hymenoptera; family Formicidae; genus Polyergus; species Polyergus mexicanus. Next base: position 761,295 of record NW_027223344.1, read on the forward strand.
TAACCGCTGTCTTCGCGATGGGTATAGGGGAAGGATGTGCATCGCAATTACGCAAATTGCGGTTCTGTTCTCGCCTGCTCCGGGCGACCGCCTGCGGAAGAGCAAGAGAGAGAGAGAGAGAGGGGGGGGAGGCGAGACGAGTGGCAGGGCCCGGTCGATCCTTCTGGTGGCAAAGGATTGGCATAGCGGAGAGCCTTCGCCGGAGACTCCCGGGACGTTTACATGCATACAGGCCGTACGGTATGTTTCGCGGATGCGCTTGTTACACTTTATGGCGGTTTGAATACATAGCACATCGTGTTTGTCTTTGGATGCTGCGAGCGAATGGTAAAATCGCGGAGACTCGCAACGAAACGAGGACGATCGCCGGAGTAATTGGTAGAGCGTATATCTCATTCTTTATCGATACTCGCGTATGTCTTTATTGGACACGAGATAAAATTGCGCGAATATATCGAGAACGATAGTTGATAAAGAAACCGAATGAAATGTTACGATTTTTATTTTCATCTATTTATTTTATTCATTTAATAATGCAAGCTGATGATAAGAAAGATAACTTCACTGTTTAAATTGCTTTTATTGTATGCAGAATCAGCGTCATTCCAAATCAATCTTAATATAGCATATTTAATGTATAAGCAGAAAGATTAAATTTATTACAAGACTGTATCAACCGTGAGTAATTGATGCGACGTTCACCAAGATTGCGAGTGGCAAGCAATTTGAATGGCGGATACGAAAAACAAGTTTGTCGTTCCGAACGAGCTACCGTTCCGAGAGAGATATCGGACGAGTCGCGTACGGAGATGGCATGGAACCTCGCTGGCGGAACGAGAGGAATCGGCTCGACCCGATGAAAAATGCCGGTTATATTGGGAAACTGGTCGAGAAACTGGCGTTCGTTCGAAAGACAGCGCGTGGCTACTGCTGCTGGTCTTATTAGCGTTGATCAGCTTCGTGATAAATTTATATGTCGGTCGAGATATATACGCCACGAACGCGTGCGGGCTGCGTCCCGAAAAAAAAAACCTGGCCGTTATGCAGGATACTACGGTGTTTCCGTCCTATCGCAGTTCCACCTATATACAGGGTGTCCCAGAATTAGATCGACGAACTTTAGGTGGTTATAAAGGACATTGAAACGAGCCAATTTCGTCAATAAATCGATAAATCCGCAAATGAATCATTTTGGCACTAGAGAATCAGAGACTATTAACAAGGGCAAAAATCTTTGAAGAAAATTATTTTTTCAAAATTTTATCAATGCGGTTTAATAGAGCAGTTATTACCGTGAAATTTTAAAAAAAAAATTAGATAATGTATATATTTGAAACATATTAAATTATATCAAATGTGTTTTGTTAATCTTATATATTTGACTAAGTCTTTTTATCTTTATTAATAAATATTCAATGATAATCAAGATTCAGCAATAAAACATTGAGGTATATAATATTCATAAAAACTTTTAGATGAATAAATACCTTCAACAAATGCAGATGATTTAATTGTTGTAACACTAATAATTTCGAAAACAAAAAATTACCAATGATCTATATCAATCATTAAATATCCTATATTAGCTATGGATTTTCTTATTGTTCAAACTTGGGATATTTTGCTTCCACCTCTGCCCAAAAGTAGTCCTTCCATAGGAAAGATCTCTCATAATGCCAGGCAACTTATCTAACTACACTTAAATATTTTATCACGTTAAAAATAATAATTTAAAAAGTAAGATAATTTATTTTATTTATGCTTATCTTAATGCTAGCATGGGGCAAGTTCGAATAAACGTATGTATATTTTTGTTATGAATAATTAAATATAAAAATTATACGTTATGTATAAAATTTATATTGTAGATGTATTGTAGATGTATTTATATTGTAGATGTAAATAAGAATAATTTAGTAATTGCTAGCATTAAGATACATCTCTATCCCTGAGTGTTGCGCTGTGTGGTATCTTCAAAGTGTCAAAATCGATAGTAATGCCAAATGGTATCTTCTCCACATGCGCTTTAATCAAATGATCTAATCGAAAGCACTCACCATTTTTCACATCTTTCACCATCACATTGGCGAATCGATCTACGTGGATGCCTTCAGCACTGGTTCAGGTGTCAAAATAGAGCAATCAACCTCAAGCATCTGTTCTTCCAATACAAAGAAATTTCTCCAAGTGTTTAACAAGTTTGTTTTCATCGAGCAACCCATAGGTCCGAAATCATATTGACCAGTAATACTTCCATAAATAACAAAGGATTGATCTAGGTAAAATCTACGTTTTAAGAGATCCTCCATCCTTGCCCTGTCAAATGTTATATTATTAGAAGCTAAAGACAGTTCCTTGTTTTCTAGTATTTTTTTGCGCAATTTCAATTCTGCCACAGCTTTTTTGATGTTCAACTCTGGCGCACCATCAAATTTCAGCTTCCGTACATAATCACCTTGCAAAGGACAATATCTCATAAAAAGGTAATCACAAATTATCTAAAAAAGTATGGAATTGAAGTACGACACAATAGTGTAAAGACACCCAACATTTATAATTAATTTTTAAAAAATATGGATGCATCCATTTTCCAAAATCTATCAACATTTAAAGCATTAATTTCACCCAAAATATCGCTAGGAAATTAACAATACCACAAGGTTCTTTCATAATTTCAATTCCTACTTTGCATCCATATGGCACTCACTTGTTCCTTGACATTGGCGCGGAAAGACGCCAAGGCTTTCTCGACTTTAGGGTCCATCATTTCGAGCACGAGGGCAATCTTCAGCTTTCTGTTCGCCTTTTTGGTGCCCCACCTGCTGCAATCGAGTAAGCTGGCGGTGGTAACAACGTTTCTGACAGGTAACCTGAAAGCCTGATAAGTAAAAGATTGCCGGAAACGTGGTACGCCCCTACCCTACAGGCGATATAATGCAAACTATGCTTGATTTGCCGCGAAAGTAAATTCCTCGTGCACTTTCATACATTCGCCATGCCGTTCCACCAGGATTATTAGGTTATTCAAGGCACTTTAAATCACCTTGAATAACATAATATTCGTTCCGACGCGGGAAATTGAAGTCGATAAAATTTGAAATTAATTTCTGAATTATGATTGATACAAGACAAATAAATCTTACTACAATCACTGCCGATTTTATTAATTACCTATTTCACCTCTATTAATCACGAATTTTCATTTAATTATCTATTCTTTTCGTCAAGCTCTCAGCTCTCATCAAAAATATAATACAAAAAAAATTATTAACATACCATCTATATCTATTATATATTCCATGATTAAAAAATATCAATTATCTCTCTATGTCTACTATTTATTCTATGACTAAGAATAATTCTACGGAATATTACCATCTATATATACTATTCATTCAATGACTAATTGTAAGATTGCCTTGAGTCATAGAATAAATAGTATACATAGATGGTATACTATCTCATAGAATTTTATTCATTGTCAGTCATAGAATAAATAGTGGACATAGATAACCAAATAATTTTTAATAATTTTATTTCTATCCTAATCATTGGTGAAAACTCGACATGAAAAGGGTAGATAATTAAATAAAATATACATATAATTAATAAATAAAATAAGTAATGCTAACAGAGATATAACAAACAGTAATACAACACTATTGTTACCTAACGTTTAATTTCCTTTTTTTTTTTAAACAAATAATAAAGCCAAAAAATATTGAATAAATTACTAATCCGTCACAGAAAGAGTATTTTTTCCAAATAAAGAACTTATTACAAAATATTTCAAATTAAGAAAGATCACTCATTAATATTACTATATATATATATATATATGCTATTTTTCCTTATTTCATATTTCATATATATGATAAAATATAATTCTTACTTTAAAAGATTTTTACAGTTTTTATGAAAAATATCTAACATTTATTTGCGTTTACTACAATAGTAACCTTTTTGAAAAGTTATTAATCATTTATATTCTTAAACAATATTGCAAATCAAATCCATTATATAATTTGATATCGCGCAAGTTATTTTTAAATTTGATTTCTTATTTAAGAAAAAGATTATATGCATCTTTGAAAAAACCACATGCTTTAAAACAAAAAATACAATAAAATATATATGAGCCATTTATATACACAACGACGCAATAAATCTCAAATCTTATCCGCTGCAACAGAAAACAAGCCCGTTTAACAGTTATATTGAGATTTAATAACCGATTAAGAGAGGAGTTTTCATAACATTTAATGATAAATAATGGTAACGAAAAAAGATTAACTCGCGAATGTACGGGCTAATGAATTTGTCATTAAGATGTGGATACGCAGAAATGATATGTGCATTTTAGTGAGACTTTCGGAATTGAGTTGCACCGCTCTCAGAATAAGCATTCATATATTTGCATAAGAGCAATTATATTTCTTTTCTGTTATAGTTGTTTTTTTTGCCATTTGCATATCTATAAATACCCATCATTTACATTTCATATTTTATTTCTTATTATATATTAGCCATTATGATCGCATTTTTTGATGTCAGAGTATTGCTTTTATGTAAAATAAATTGTTTACACTGATGAGAGAAAAGAAATTGTTTCCATTGTACTATTGTTATGTAGAAAGCGAGAAAAAGAGAGGGAGAGAGAGAGAGAGAGTAAGAGAGAAGAATGAGAGCCGCCTACATATATTGTATATTTGTTTTTTATAACATTCATCTTTGCATCTGTGATCAAAAACAGGAATTAGCTTATAGGTACGTATTTTTGCCGCACAATTAACGCCAAACGTGGCCGTCTAATTTTATTAAGAAAAAGATATTCTTGTCTGATAAATCTTGATAAAACTTAACATGACGTATATAAAATTGTTCTCTAGATAATTAAATACAGATTTCGCAATTCTTTATTCTGCTCATAAAAAGTTTCAAAAAATTGTAGAAAGAGAGAGGCTGTCTCGTATAAAGGATTTTGTGAAATTAAAATGTAAGATTTACAAAGATGTTTGGGGGATTCTCGATATACCAAATAAATTATTAGCAATATCAGAAAATGTTCTTTATGTCCAAAAAAAAAAAAAAAAAAAAAAATGCAACTTAATAGATTTGCGATTACATGTAAGATTCAATTGTAATGAGAGCATCAAAGGCAGCTGCCTTTAGCGTACGGCTAGAATACGCGCCGCAGTGTACATGTAAATGCTCAGTAAATGCATAAGGGATGATTATTATGTGTCGACTCATTATGGGATTACAAGTAAACAAATTCATCTGATTAGTACGAGAGAGATTTGTCTTTCAGTCCGAAAGTCTCTGTATCGACGTGATAAGATTTTCGCGATACACACTTTTCGTCTGTGTACACACGATAGGATGATTAAATACATGTTACACACAAGAGCTGGGTTTATCGAAAAGTTATAATAAATTTGCCAGCGGAGAGGAATAAAATAACGCTCGTGTTGCATTTTTTTTTTTTCCATAACATTTTCTAATTGTAATTTTTCTATAAACCGCGCTACAGTGTATATGATACCTAAGACGAGATAATTAATTAATGAAATAAAAGTATTCTCTCTCGATATATATATATATATATATATATATATATATATATATATATATATATATATATTAATATACTTTTATATAAATATTGCAGCTTTTCTTTCAAAAATAACTATGGAGTGACAGTTATATTCTGCCCAATTGTAAATAGCTGCCCTGTCACATCGCTTGTTAAAAATCTAATATATATATAAAAGTCTATGGGTATATCTCTTTTCTCTATATTAGATCGTAATATCAGAACAAAGTTATTATTCCAAAATTTTTTGATCATTGTTGATTAAACGTGTGTAGAATAGAGAACGATTACGAATCGAGCGGCGCGATTATTAATTATTATTTGCTATATACGATCCAATTTAATCGTTCATTTCAATAATTTTCAATCGCGTTACAAAAATTCAGCGCTCCTTTTTTGCAGCGCTGTTGTTTGTATTCACTTAGCTATTATTTATACTTTTATACTACCCTTCACCTTGTCATCATTCGCGCGGCGACACTCGACTGAGCAGGTAGTGGCGTGAGTCGCTCCGTACATCTTGCCGTAATTAATCTTTTTAATACTATTGCGACAGATACTAACTATTACAGAACGTAACACGCATATGGATTAAAATGATTACGAGTCGAGCATCGCGATTATTAATTGCTATATATAGTTAGGTTGACTTTAGCCGCGTAACAAAAATTTATCGCGTTATTGTTTACATTCCAGGCATTCCGCGCATTGTTGTTACTCGCGCGTTGAAGGCTGCGGCATAAGTCGCTCCGTCGTATTATCCTTCGCGACGTGATCGTGACAAATACTAGAGTGACATATCGCGTCTTAATCAATTATTAAATCGTAATTGCGCGTTATCGGAGCAAAAATGTCTCGATCGTCATTGATAAAACGTAGAAAATAGAACGTAGAATATAGAACAGAATGATTGCGAGTCGGGCGGCTCTATAACACATTTACGATCATATTTAATCGCGTGATTTATAATTCAATCGCGTAACAAAAGTTCGGCGCTCTTCCTTTACGCAGCGCGCTACTGTTTGTTTATATTACTCGTTAATGCGTGCGTGATCATGATTAATCGTGTTTCGCGAGTGAATGTGAATGCCATTAAAAAGAGGAGGACAAAGACGAGAGGTGGAGGAGGAGGCCCGGGGAGGCATCGGGCAACGGCGGAGCGACCGTGGGGTGAGTAGTATAAAATTTATTTAATTTCTTATTCGTAAAATATTTTGATTGCTTGTTTCTCATCGCGATAAAGTCAATCTTTTTATATTTATTATTGCGCAATATAATGCAATTAATTATTGTTCATTATTTTTCCCACTTTGAAATTTATATAAATTAACTTGCTCGAAATCTTCGGCAAAAATTGCTCATATGTATAATCATGTATAAAATATTGTGTAATATATAAAAATTGCAAATTTCATTTTTCCTTAAAATAATGCGGGAACAGTGTTTATTTTTACAATATTATTTTTGTATGATTTATATATATTAACGATAATGACGCGTGTCATTTACTTTGATAATTGTGAGAGCAAATTTCTTATATATAATTATGGATATTTTTTATATAATTATACGTTGACAATTTTTTCTGGATAATTATTTCAAACATTTTATATTATTATATTATTATAAGTTTTATATAATTTGGTTATATTTATGTTTTACAGATTTCAACATGTGTACTACAACTCCGCTGTTGCGCATCGTACCGGTGAGTCAAATTTCAATCTCGAGGTAATGAAATTGTAACAATTATAATATATAGATATACATATATATGTATGTAATATATGTATAAAATAACAAATGTGAAAAAAAGGGTCAGAGTATTATTTAAAAATATAATTTTAATAAAATATCAATTAGTAAATATATAAATGTAATTTAATATTTGACGTTAAAATATAAGGAAAAAATGGATATATATATTGTTTAATATAATTGATACGCTAAGAAATCTTGATGATCGAGTAAAGGATTTACATAAGTACAAATTCATTACCATATTTCAATATCAAAAATTTTATATTTAATTATATGAACGAAAAATATATGACCGTGTTTAATATTAGCGAATCTTAAATTTTCGCTGCAAATACAAAATGAATATTTTCAATAATTATATTGCACTGCGAATTTTGGGACTTACTGCTATCTGCGCAAAAATTTCAATTAATTCGCTTGTTAGTAAATTTATTAGTAAATCGAATAATTATATTTAAACATCCTATGCGCGTTATATCATGCGTTGTATCGTCGAGAGCATTATGTGAAACCATGAAATTAGCATAAATTTCGTCGATTAATGACCAATACTGTCTAAACTGTCTCATCTGTCCAAATAGCATTTATGTTAGAATTACTAACTGAGAGTTAATCTAATTACATTTGATTGCTAACATACTTGAAATCTGGAATATTCTCTAACACCAATATAATCTACTTAATTTCAGCGATATACAATACTTTAGAAAGTAAGTTATTTATTATGAGAAAAAAAAATGGATATCGATTAAACATCTCCGAGACATTTAAAAAACATATAACTTCGCGTTTAAAGTTTCTCTGAAAAATTATTTTCATGCGATGAACTTTTCATTATAACATATAATGCCTTCTATCTTCAAAATAACATTCAGACGGATGACAAGATTACACGAGACGGAAAGATCTCATTTTCTTTTATAAGATATCCAACTATCTCCTCGTTATATTTTTTTCACGAAAATAAATATTTCCGTGAAATATTAAAAAAATATAACAAAATTATTTAGAGTGATTTATAAGTATGATTGTCTAATTATACACATGTAATCTCTTTTTTTCGAAATGCTCATTAATCGCTTATTTATCGATATTCGATATAATATAGACGTTATGTTTTTTTCATTCAAATGTAATTTTCATATAAATATTTTTATAAATTTTTAAATATATATGACGTCGCGCGCACGCGGTGCGTTTATCGTACTGCAACACTACTGGAACGAGAATCCCGCGTACAGAGCGACGTTAGTATACGCAATTCGTGACACGAATCGCCGCTTCGAGGAAGGCAATTATTACGAGTCGTATAATTAAGATGTGTGCTGGCTCGTGCGCCAGTATAATAAGCGCGTAATAACGATTAATGACGTAACCAGGAAAAGCTTCAGAATGCAAACAAGTTTTCAAAGAATATTTCTTTATCCGGCTTTATACTGATAGACATCATTACCTATACAGTGGAATAAAAATATCAATGAATAAACTGATATATTCGAAATAATTTTATCTTTTAATTGCGTATTTCTTTATAGATCAAAAAGATAATAAGTTAAATCAAGAGAAATTTATTGCCGAAATAAATAAAACTTTTGTTGTATCTATAATATCGATTTTTTTTGTTTTTTTTTCCGGAATAATTTTTCGATCGTGTATAAGCATCTGATGTAAATATGAAAATTTTCTTTTTTCAAACTTCAACTAAGCGCTGCATGCAAATTCAGTTTTAGTTACTGCAATTTTTTCGAAAATGTAAGGACTTACCAATAGAACATAAATGTCTAAATAACAAGATATCTAAAATTATTTCGTTACTGAACTAATCAAGATACCATTTGTAAAAGTTTATTAATAAAGTATTTTGATCGATCCACCCTGTATATATGGCTTTGCAATAACAGGTAGAGCGTTTCCTTCTACAATTTATCATGTCCGATAGTCTCATCACATTTCTCTCTCGTACGATCTTCACTAAATACAAATCCCAGAAGACAAAAATTGCAACAAAATTATATACAATATCGATTTTATCGAGTTTAGTGAGAAAGTTAAAAATCGACTGCAATGTTGTTCTCATAAGTGTTAACGTAAACAATTTTAAATTCAATTTAAAAAATCTTTCAATGATACACTGGAATAAAAAAAAAAAAAAAACAACTCATAGTAACTTGACTTTGTTGCATTCATCCATTTGCACTTAATGTAGCATTTTTCATTTAACTAACATAACTACAAGATAAATGCGCACAAAATTAATATAGAACTTTCTAACTGTATAATATTGAAAATGTACAAAATAATTAATGATGTGGTTATAATTAAGATTAAGCTCGATTAATTTAATCGCTTAATTATTTTAATATCGTTAAATCTTTAAAACTTTTAAACAACATCGCATTAAAAATAAGAGTAAAAAATAATTTTTTGAGAAATTAAACGCGCAATGTTTGAACTAAGCTATTATTAAATAAATTAAAAGTAAACAAATGTGTCAAATTAGCCTAATAAATTGAAATGAGCATTCATGTTGTGCCGGGCATTACTTAAATCATAAATTTCAAAAATTATAACTTCTACAAATCACATGCTATTACAAACCATAAATTTCAGAATCGAGAGACTAACAGAAGTAAACAAATGTAATACATCGTTTGACACTGTCATCATTTCAAATGCTTGAAAAATAATCGAGATATCTGCTTCTCGACATTTTGTTTGCGTATTTCGCTGGAGCTAAAATCTTCGCAATTTGACAGTATCACTTGTTTTCTTATTTTTTAGTTTGTGAGTTTATTATTGTGGCCATTAGATATCTTTCTGTAAAACTGTCGTAAAAAGAAACCAGAGTTTTTTCCCAAATACAACGCGCCAAATAATCAACGATATATAGGGAAAGCCTCGCGCTTTGGTATTACATGCTTCCACTCATCACATCATCTTCGAAGCTTTGGTCAAGTTCCACGAGTGACGACAGGGAAAAGAATTATTCGACGGTGCGATATCAGCTTGATGCAAATACCATGAGAAATTATAACGATGAGGAGGATTTGATACGATATTATTTGCACGAAAATTCTACCAAAGATAAAGATATCATGTAGTACGTGCATCATATCAATTTGACGAATAACAACAGCAAGAATGAAGACTTGATACAACATAAATTTCAAACACATGTTGAAAAGAAACATGAGAATGATAGTCAATAGACTGTAAAAAATAATAGTAAACAAGGTGGGGAACGGTATACCAAATCAATTTTATTTCCTCATTAATCGTTTTAGATTCTAGATTAAACGCGTACCGCTAAACTTATTTTTACCTAGCCAATGATCTATCGGTCAAAACATTCCATTTCCTTTCTCGAGATTCTATCGCGGCGCGTTTCTTTCTGCGTGTGCCCATGCATTTAATATTATTCGATCATTAGTCATGTCATTAGTATTTAAAGATTTGACGTTATTTAGATTGCCAATAAATATTTAACAGCACTCAAACGCACATTCATATTTACAAGAAAAGTTATAACTCACCTCTCTTTATGACAAATTAAAAATATTGCAAAAATTCATCAAACATATTGATATTCAAATATTTAAATAAGAGAGATTTCAAAATTTTAATAATACAATATTTTAGATTAAATGTTTGTTTTACTGTATAATACTAGAAGTTCGTTAAATATTTTCGGTATAATGACTAGAATCGCCTTGAGCAGAACGAATAATTTAATAATTGCCCATTGCAGTCAAAAGTGCAACTGCATCGAGAGGGAAAAAAAAAATATATATATATCTTTAACTTCACATCTGGAAGGGTTTAACTTAATACGAACGTTGACCGCATGATTTAACACCCTATGATTTCACTTTAATGTTTATGTCTCTATCCTCTACCCCAAATAAATTATCTAAATGAATTAGAGAAAAAAAATTTCGTAAATCGTTTGGACTTTTACGACTCAAGTTTTATCTTTATTTTATATAGTCTTGCCTCGTTAGAACAATATCTTTAATTATTGGAATTATCACTTAGCTCTCTTTTTCTCGCACAATAATTATGAACCATTCTCAACGATATTTTAGCAGTAATATGTTTATAACTATAACTGTTAGATTGAACAGAAAGTTCGTGCCATTTTTTCAATCTTCATCCGTTAGCAAAAAACGAAACGAATTTTCCGTTCAACCTAATATATGTTTGTAACTACATTCGTTCTAGAGGCCGCGCAATGTTATCGACATGAGTTCTATTAATTGCACGCTTAAATACTCCGTAATCCTAATGACATAATCGTGTAATAAGTTTCGGATGTATCGCATAGGAACACCGCGCTCTACGGTGTGTTTATTGAATTAATTAATTGCACAATAATAAAATCGTGGTGCCTTTTTCGAACAACTAATGTAATATTTTTCTGCAATCCTTTATTCGATTTTTTTTTTTTTTTTTTTTTTTATCTCGTCTATCTCTATTGTTATCCGCGGACGATACACACCTGCTAAAGTACTTTTCACCGTGGAACGCAGTGCATTCCGAACAAGAATCTCGTAAATCCCGTCGGACGATGTCATTTGCACAATCGGGATTGCGAGATTAATTATCATCGTGGATAATAAGTGTCCGCGCGGCATCAATCACAAATTTCTAGACGCGGATGTGATGTTTCGTTGTGACTGTTGCTCAATTTTGCCGGCAAGCCTCGTTGGGATTTTAAATGTCGGGGTTGCCTCGCTTACTTCGTTGTATGTCTAACAATCTTAATTCTGTTGATTACACCGAAACGCATTACAAATACGCGATTTTAAGAAATGCCGAGCTCATATTTGCATGGCACGATTCCAATACTGGCTCTATTACATTAACATCTAAACGGGCGGCGCGATTTCGCGTAGGGGCGACATTATAGAAGAGAGCAAAAGTATTCCCTCTCTCTCCATTCAGCGGTATCGTCGTCGATAGCGAATCCAGTATATAAATATATCCCGCAGAGGAGATACATTGCGGATGTGCGTTGATCTATATAGTTGATACATATAAACGTACATACGAAACGTGGGCGCCTGGCAATGTACAAGCCAGCTATGAATGAACTTCTTGCGCCACGCAAGTGAACGAATTCGCGTACGTTTAACAACGATGTCGACTCATCTCGCTCGAAGGGACCGGAAGTCTTCCGTCCCTCGTAATCGTAAAAGTGTGGTCGCAATAATTCTGTACCTTAAAAAATTTTGTAACTAAAAAAATCAAAAACGGTATAAATGATTTTCTATTAAATCTTATTGGACGTTTCGCGATATCTTTAAAACGGTCAAATTTTATAAAGATTGAATAATAATAATAAAAAGAAAAAATGCTATAATTCTATACCCTTTGAAATACTAATAAAATTAAAAGCGATACAAACAATTCTTTGTTGTATCCCATTGGCCGTTTTACGATATGTTACAAAAATTGAAAGTTATTCTTTATAAGGGATACTTAAAAATTAAAAATGTTGTAATTCTGTACTCTTTAAGGTAACAAGATAAAATTAAAAGTGGTACAAACAGGTACAAATGGTTCTATGTTGAATCTCGCTGGCCGTTTAATATTGTAAGTTAAAAAAATTACTAAATTATTTTTTATAATAGATTTAAAAAAATTTTTTAAATGCTATAGTTTTGTGGTATAAATGAAATAGAAAGTAGTACGAACGGGTATAAATAATTTTCTGTCTATAATCAGGGGTCATTTTTCTCCTCGCGGCGGTGCCGTTATTAGGCAATGTACGTTCCAGAGTACGGCGCAAAGATGTAAAGCATATTTTATAAACATCTCTTCAAGAATATAAAGTATATTTTATTAAAGACCACTAAGTCATCGTTGGTCATCATTGCGGTGGTTCCCGAGAAGATTGGACCAAGATGTTCGGTGAGAACTTGAGCAGCTTGATGCTTGGCCATTGTCCATTTGGTTGCTGGCTCTTCAAGTAGGAACTTAGATCATATCCGCCCTATTAACAATGGGCATGATATGGTGGCGACCTTGAAGCCAAGTAGCGACTTGCTGTTCGCCTTTGAACGCATGCGTTCTGTGATTATGCAGCTCCTTGTTGAAGCGGAACTGGTTACAGTTAAAGACCTATTCAGACATGTAGCTTTTGTCATGAATGGTCTTTTTCACGAGCTCGATGAATTAGGCTCGTTTCTCTTCCAGCTTAACCTGATTCTTCCACAAGTCATGGCCCACCTTGTGAATAATGGTTCAAGAAACAATTCGATTTTGTTTCTTAAAGTGATACAGCCAGGCGAAAAAATTTGGTGTTTGGGAAATTAGTTTTCTTCACTAGAGTGCACATTGCCGAATCATTCTGTCGGTGATACGATTGTGCTGCTTGCACTTTTCTTCGAACATCTTCATTTCCTTATTGATCTTGCTGATGGTATCGATGCCTTCGTTTGAGCCAGCAGAAACTGGCGTATTAGCCGTCCACGAATCTTTGGAACCGCCTATAAATGATCTCCTGCTTGACATTCTTGCACTTAGCAAAGAACTCATCGGATAAGGATCAATGAGTTTGAGATCTTCTTGCTTCCTGTAATACCGGAATGAACCTTCATGACTGTAGATGAGGTTTCATCGAGGAAAACTCGTTGGCGGGATCATAATTGCAATCGTTCGAATCGTCATTGTCCAAATCGGAGATTTCAGATTCTTCATCTGATTTTCCAAGGTCGTCGATGGTCACCGGTGATTCGTCAATCGGGTCGTCATCATCAACTTCGAGCAAATCAAAGCTGTCCAGATGAAACTCTTGCTCGACGAGTTGTTTGCTCAATTGCTTGGCGGTTATCAAGGCCTCATATGGATTGTCAATGGGAGCGTCATCGTCGACCTCGAGCAAATTAAAGCTGTTCAGGTAAAGCTCTCGCTCGACGAGTTGTTTGCTCAATTGTTTGGCGGTTATCAAGGCCTCGTACGGATTGTCAATCGGAGCGTCATCGTCGACCTCGAGCGAATTAAAGCTGTCCAGGTGAAGCTCTTGCTCGACGAGTTGTTTGCTCAATTGCTCGGCCACCAAAATCTTGTATAGGTTGTCAATCGGAACGCCATCGTCGACCTCGAGCGAATCAAAGCTATCCAGGTGAAACTCTTACTCGATAAGTTGTTTGTTCAACTGTTCGGCCATCAAGGTCTCGTACGAGTTCATACTGATCGTCTCGCTCGTAAAAAGCGAACATTGAGATAGTGAAACGGAATGTTTTTAATAATTCAAAGTAATAATATTGATAATGTTGATGAAGCAAGGTGTCTTCTTGCTTCGGCTTCTCGTCGTGAAATCGTTCGATAGCCCTCAAAAGGACTGTTTTGGTGATAGCCTTGAAAAAGGCATTGCATTGTCAGCCATAGGAATAGGGCAGACATTGTCATGACAAAGCATGTTATTCGTAAACATCGTTATTAATGTACTTAAATGTAAATGTTTACAACGTAATGTTAGCGTCTCGCGGTTACATCTCGCAAAGAAATTTAATGCGATCACACGTGCTTACGTGCTAACGGTGAATTGCGTCGCTGATAAGCGATACGGCCAACGTGTAAATGGCGAAAAGAGCGAGTTAATTAAAATATTAATTTGTAAAATAATTAAAACCGATGTAAATCTAGCGCTCGATTTTATAAAAATTACAAATTGATAACATAGTTTGTACCTGTTTGTAGCGCACTTTATTTCTTTCGTATTTCAAAGGATTAAAAATACAAGGTGATAGATATTACGGAGTGGATGGAGGGGAAAGAGCGGAGACAATGGCCGTGTTCCAAAATTCATTATCAAATTCATTCTAGTATCGAAAATCTATAATTCATGTATATTATATATTCCTAGTACTGGCAGTGAATTTTGGAACAGGACCAATGAGAAGCAGAGCAAAACATATTAGATGTGGTCATATAACAGAACTCATGTCTCGTGATCTTCCAACAATCAAATCAATGTCTCCTCTATTTCGAATGTAGAATTAAAACAAAACCAATATTTCGCCGAATTGATAAAGAGAAAGAGAGAATAAATATTTTTTTAAATTTTTTGGTCTAATTAACTAATATTAATTATACCGTAAGGAAATATGAAATATTCAAAATAGCATTAAATAGTACACACATAGCTTATAATGTAGCTATCTATACCAGTAACAGGCAAGCATTAGGCAGTTACGCGCCACTTAATTGCTAATTATTTAAGAACGTGATGCCGTGTTAATTATACGTGTTGATGATTTATACTTCTTGTTCGCGCCCGGGCGATAGTTGCCGGGTGGCTTTTAGTGACATAGGATTGTGTGGAACCGCGGAATTACTATGATTTTGAGACAATGAAAAGAGCTAAAATCCGGTCGCTATCTGTTTGGAAAGCGATAGTCGATGAAAAGGTGCTTGAAGGAACCGACAAACCTGTTTTGAAGATGGCCCGTGGCCAGCGGTCAATGATCTTATCGCAGGATAATTCGTAAACTAATCATCCAGATTCTAGTCATTATATAGCCGAAGTGAGAATACTGCGTTCAATTTTACATTTCCGATAAATGATCGTTGCAATGGTTTTATCGACTCTCTACCTTTTATAAAAGATTACAAAGATGTTTTCCGAACGTGACCGATAAAGCACGATGGCCGCGATAATTACGGAAAATTATGGGGGAAAAAAAAACCAGAATTAAGCGAATTGAAAGTAAGTAAAAATAAAGTGAACAGATTAAATGCCCCGCATTTGAGAATATTAATTAATTTATATTCAATGTGATTGACCTCCTATCTTAAAACATTATAATTACATTAATAAAATTAAAATTAAACAAAAAATCTCAAGTTAATTGAGGCACTATTTTTATAAGTGTTATATGGAATGCGGATAAAATACTAACAGAATAGGAGAAAAGCATTATAATATCCATATATTGTACAAAAGAAGCGATAAGTTAGAATGTATCAAACTGCAAAAAGAGGAAAATTCTGAGAAGAATATTTAGACCATGCGTTGATCAATAAACATTAAGATACCAAATAAGAATTAATAAAAAGATATATGAATTGTACCGAAAACACCAGATATAATTCATAAGATAAAAACAAGCTGCTTGAGGGGAACATGTTTAGAAGACAATAATAGAATAATAAAGCTCGCATAAAAAGAACTGTTTTCGCGATCTCGAAAACAAAATTTATTTTGAGATGTACAAGGAAAATTATTTCGATGTCGGTGGTCCATCTCTCGTTCCGACAAATGGGCACAACAACCGACAGGCGCGTAGGTAAAACGCGTGCAAATTAGATTCCTTGCGGCAAGCATTCTGCTGATCGTAGGCTGATCGAGATAAAGCTTCTCGTAAAAAAATAGTCGTAAACTTTTATCGATATTATATCATGGAATTTTCAAAGATCGAAAGCATCCTAAGTTGATCGTATATCATTCATAAATTAATTATATTTAAATGGATAATTTTTTTTTACACTCAAGTAATTACACGAATGCAAGCAACCAGAGCATAACTAGGAAGTTATGTTCATGACATGATATGTTCTATAAAATTTAATAATTTAGTCTTTATAAAAGAACGTTTATTAATTTTTATGCAATATTCGGGAAATGTTCAACAACAATCGGAATACTTATCGCGGGGATCGGCAATCTTAGTGGGACACTCACGTGCAAATTCTGAATGAAGCGACTCTGTGGCACTGTACATTTTCAGAATGCGTGTTTAATCGACTCGATACAGCGCAATCGGATTCTGTTAATTGCAAATTTATGACGGCCGCGTGTAGAATTGCACGGAGAGCGGAAAGAAAATTGCATGTTATTCCTCATGAATAGGCTAAGAAAATCGTGAGAGACTCGTTCGTAAAAATGTTATTCCAATATTGTTAATTTATCTCTTCAATATTAATTTAACCTATCTCCATGATAATTAGATTTTAATTAATTAATTAGATTTTAATATCTAAATCATAATTCAGTCTATAAAAAAATTGTGATTATATTGTGATCTAATACTAAATTTTATATATAATAATAAAAGTTTCTTTAACAATATTTAAAGGATTCGTCTTGCAAATTCATTTTTTAACTTCTGCGCATATCTTGTCATTGCAAAAGGTAGCGATCGCGGTGCATTATCGCCTCGAATAAATTTTCAGCAGTCGCCACCTCATGTCTTGTCCCGGCATTGTAGGCGCTACCATTGATCGTGTTGGTCAATGGTAGCGCCTACAATGCCGGCACAAAACATGAGGTGGCAATGTCGACGAGTACAATGCAGTTATATGCCTACCACCGCGGAGGTAGTTTCAAACATGAAATAATCACGCGTCATTGAGCAAGAGACGTCAAACGAGCCACGTGCGATATTGCGAACCGCGAATATTGCCATTATGAAGATCATTAGCAGACAAATGGCGAGGAGTACGTTATTAATTTGAAAAGTCTACAGAATTGATATAGTATCTAAGCGAATAAATAGTATAATATGAAAATAAGTAGATAGACATATGAATAGAGAATAATAAAAAATTGTGTTAGAAATGTTCAAAGAGATTGAGGAATTTTGCGGTAAATCGCGATCAATTATGAATGTTAATGAGGAACGCCGTGACGTATTCGCGGAGTTAATGACTATTTGCATACAATGACAGGTCGACATGTCACCCAAGATGCAATAGAATTTTTCGCGGATGTTATTGGGTGGTTAACTAATGAGTTAATCCAAAAACTCAAGTTGTTAATCATCATCGAAATTTAAAGATCAAAGCGTCATGTTTCTGTTATCCATGTTTCTGCATACCGTTCATTTTGGTTGTAAGATTTTTAATCTTCTTTACGAAGCAGATGTTTTACGCAAATATTAGGTGTTACTGCAAATTTTATGAAAAAGTAATTATATTATTGTGAATGTATATTTTATTTTTCGATTAATTTTTTTTTAATATAGCTTTTGCACGAAATATAATTTGAATGCATGTAATATATCAATTCTTTCTCTCTCTCTCTCTCTCTGTAGATGTGTTAGTATATATATAAGGCAATGTAGAAAATAAATCTAAATATATTCTGCGAAATAAATCGTGTGCTCCGACACATAAATCATCTTTAACGTCTCGTAATAAAAATAAATAAAATAAATCTTCGTTTATTCCGTGTTGTTCAATATAAATCTCGAAATACGATTTGAATATGTATTAGGTTTTTATCACTTTTTTTTGTTATAGATAATATTAAATTCTAATACACTGTTTGATAGAATTCTTGAAACGCTATAAGAATAGATAATATAATATTAATATAAGAACTTCTAAAAAAATTATTTTAATCAAAAAATTTTAGTTCTAGAAATAAAATATATTGTGATAACTCTTTTAAAATCGATTTTATCTAATCAAAGTTTTCTAAGAATCGTAGAACTTTTAGAATCACTCGTTAGAATCGCTAGAAATCGAGGAATTATTCAGAAGTTTGAAAAAAATTGCGCGTTTATTTTCAGAGGAAAATATTTCACCTATGGAAATTAAAAAAATTTTTATTCTAGAAATAAAATATATTAAAAAAAAAAAATATATATATATATATATAGTTAATAATTTTAGCTAACATTTTTTTTTAATTTTTTTTGTTCTAATTTAAAAAAATTGAAGATGAGAAATAAATTTGTTATTATGAGCTCCTGAAACTTATCATGAAAATTATATACAGATATCGAAAATCATGCAATTTCATTTCCTTCCAATATGAAACTTGATAACTAACTTGACTCCTGAACGGAAGAGAAGAATCAAACAATTTTCGTTTTTCCCAGGATTCAAATGTAACCGTGAAATCATTACGTCAAGGACCACACCTACGCATCCTATAGGTCCTGTAATTGATTTTTAAACTTCGTTAAGACGGTTCTCGAAGACAATTCGCCGCAACTTCCGTTTCTTTACGTTAATTATGAGATAAAATAAACATAAATGACTTTACATTATTTGTCGTTTTTATGATAAAAATGATAATAATTTTTAAGTGACAGTGTGTTCTCGCATTGCTCTTAAATGTTTTTTTGTTCTCAAAACTTATTAACCAATGTCAAGATAATATTCTTTTATAATACTTTATAATAAAGTTGCTTTATAATAACTGTTTCAAATCATTAAAAATTAAATATCTTTAAGTTGATGTGTCTTTAACACTCTCTAGTCTTTTGGAAGATGATGCCTGAGTCTCTAGTTTTGAAGATCCAACAGTGCTCGATTATCGGCGCTATCGAACATGATAAATGGCAAGTGTGTGTATGGTGGCTACGATAAATCATCAAATCGCACCATGCAGGAAAAGAATCTACGAGAGCATCGTCCAACTCTGTTAATCAGCGGGAAAAGACGCGGCTAATAACAATCGATAATGAAAATATTAATTATTATTTGCTGCTTCGTGACTTTCAATTTATTTTGTCACAATACCGCGCTAGCATTGTTCCGCTCCGCAAAAGTAACGAAATCTCATTAATTTCTCTCGCTGACAATAAATCATAAAATATTCCGCTCTGATAATAGACTCGCGCAAAGGTGGATCCGACTTGGATCCTTTATGGCCCGATAGAATGATCGCGTGAAATGTGTGTGCGAGAAATAAATGGTAATATACTCTATTTAAGTAATGTAATAAATATACATAAACAGGGACAACAAAAGAAAAAATTAATGCTTTAAAAAGAAATCTCAAGATTAAGACTTACAGAAGCGATTCGAGAACGGAATGGATCGAGCCACTCTCTCTCGTCTCGGCGCTCGAAAAATAAACATCGTACTGCAATAAGAATATCTAATAAACATAACGGTAACATTAGAAGTGTGAATAGTAAATTGGAGCCAGTCGATTTAAAATACATCGAGTTGGCTTTGATTTGATTACATTTATATTTTATATGAACCTGTAAGAACATAACAAATGTATATGTTTCTTCTATATCATGTATTATATTTTTTTAGAAGTCTCGAATATCTTTTAATATCGCGTATGGCAAATCGAGAGTGTCGGATCCAGAAAGGACGATTGTTTCGATCGACCCACTTGAATTACGCAGTCGCGAATTTCGGTCGTTATAACCGGTCCATTCATTAGCGCAATCAGTGTTTGTCGGCAAGATATTCTTCTCCGAACATGTGCTGCGCATAATTCGTTCATCTGCAAATAAATGTTTCATCCAACATTTAAAGCAGCATTGTTCAAAAGTGACACACAATGACAGTTTCGCTATCACTACCGAGACTTCATACCAATAATTACCCATCTAATATTCCTTTCCCATTCATGCTTCACGTGACCGATCTAAGACAGCTCGCTGCTACCAAAATGTAACGACAACGCACTTAAAGAAAAAAAAAGCTGGACTCTTATCTCCTGCTTATCAAATAAAATCTCTGCGACAGAAACTTCATTTGGCGTGTAGGAGGTAAGAAATTTGCTCTTTTAATAAGTACATTGTTGCTACATTTCTACAACATCGAGCAGCCTAAAATTGGCCGCGTGAAGTACAAATGAGAAGGGAATTAGGCCTATCTTACACAAATCTCATAGACGTAGTATAGACACAACCGTAAGAATCAATCAATAACGAGCGTTCGTAGTATTTCAGTCAATATGGCTAAAATATTATGAACACGCGTATTAGATGATTCTTACGGTTACGTCTATACTTACGGCTAAGGAAGATATATAGAACAGACCTTAGATAAGTAATTGTCTGCATGGAGAGTCGCGGTAATCATAGATATACTGTCATCATCTGCCACCCTAAAACAATACTGCTAAAGCATCGAGAGGAGTCGTCAAAGGATCGCTGCGACGAATCAAGATGGAAGTGACCTCGCCCTACGGTTCACAAAGAGATTACGTTCGCATCCGATATATATTGACAATCGCATTTCTGATGTACAAAAAGTGTCTCATGTATGACGAGATGGAAGTGTCAAACTTAGCGATGAACGCCGATAAAGAATAACCAAGATATACGACAGCATATCCCGATAAATAGATTAGGACGATCATCGATCGCTAAAATTCGTACTCGCGATCCGTCACTCGCCACATTGGCAGACACTATACTTATCACAGACTGCGCGAAACATGTGTTTGGAGAACGGAATCTCGCGACAAACACATAACTGATACGCGCGAAGCGACGGACTCGGAGTATAAATAATCGCGGTAGACGCGTACGCGTAATCCAATGGGAAGATCGAGCGATCGTCCGTCGCTAGATTCGACACTCGCGACCCGTCAACTCGCCATATTGGCAGATACCACACTTATCACAGACTGCGCGAAAACACATGTTTGGAGAACGGCGTCTCGCGACAAACATATAACTGATACGCGCGGAGCGATGGACTCCGGGTATAAATAATCGCGGTAGACACGTACGCGTAATCCAATGGGAAGATCGAGCGATCGTCCATCGCTAGATTCGGCACTCGCGATCCGTCACTCGCGGTGTTGACATATACCACACTTATCACAGATTGCGCGAAACACGTGTTTGGAGAATGACATCTCGCGACAAACACTCGAATGCGCGAAGCGATGGACTGAATGCAGATAACCGCGGTAGACACGTACGCATAATCCAATGGGAAGATCGAGCGATCGTCCATCACTAGTTTCGGCACTCGCGATCCGTCATTCATATTGACAGATACCGCACTTATCACAGATTGCGCGAAACATGTGTTTGGAGAACGGCGTCTCGCGACAAACACTGATACGCGCGAAGCGGTGGACTCCGAACACACAAAGTCGCGGTAGACACGTACGCGTAATCCAATGGGAAGATCGAGCGATCGTCCACCGCTAAATTCGGCACTCGCGATATTGGCAGATATCACATTTATCTTCTTTTTTCTTCTTAGTTATTCCCACCGGTTGGTGAGAATTTTACACCTTCAACTGCACTTTGAAGTTATATAATGTCCTCGATCAGTTTATTTACAGTTTTGTATCATATAAATTGTCCAGTTGTCCATTCATCTTCTTCTCAGCTTGCATCACACTTATCACAGATTGCGCGAAATATGTGTTTGGAGAACGGCGTCTCGCGACAAACACTGATACGCGCGAAGCGACGGACTCCGAATACAAAAAATCGCGGTAGACACGTACGCGTAATCCAATGGGAAGATCGAGCGATCGTCCATCGCTAGATTCGGCACTCGCGATTCGTCACTCGCGATATTGGCAAATGCCACACTTATCACAGATTGCGCGAAACACGTGTTTGGAGAATGACGTCTCACGACAAACACTGATACGCGCGGAGCGGTGAACTTCGAATACAAAAAATCGCGGTAGACACGTACGCGTAATCCAATGGGAAGATCGAGCGATCGTTCACCGCTAAGTTCGGCACTCGCGATCCATCACTCGCGATATTGGCAGATACCACACTTATCACAGATACCGCGAAACATGTGTTTGGAGAACGGCGTCTCGCGACAAACACTGATACGCGCGAAGCAGTGGACTCCGAACACACAAAGTCGCGGTAGACACGTACGCGTAATCCAATGGGAAGATCGAGCGATCGTCCACAGCTAAATTCGGCACTCGCGATCCGTCACTCGCGATATTGGCAGATATCACATTTATCTTCTTTTTTCTTCTTAATTATTCCCACCGGTTGGTGAGAATTTTACACCTTCAACTGCACTTTGAAGTTATATAATGCCCTCGATCAGTTTATTTACAGTTTTGTATCATATAAATTGTCCAGTTGTCCATTCATCTTCTTCTCAGCTTGCATCACACTTATCACAGATTGCGCGAAATATGTGTTTGGAGAACGGCATCTCGCGACAAACACTGATACGCGCGGAGCGGTGGACTTCGAATACAAAAAATCGCGGTAGACACGTACGCGTAATCCAATGGGAAGATCGAGCGATCGTCCACCGCTAAATTCGGCACTCGCGATTCGTCACTCGCGATATTGGCAAATGCCACACTTATCACAGATTGCGCGAAACACGTGTTTGGAGAATGACGTCTCGCGACAAACACTCGAATGCGCGAAGTGATGGACTCTGAATGCACATAATCGCGGTAGACACGTATGCGTAATCCAATGAGAAGATCGAGCGAGCGTCCATCGCTAGATTCGGCACTCGCGATATTGGCAGATACCACACTTATCACAGATTGCGCGAGACACGTGTTTGGAGAAAGGTATCTCACGACAAACACTGTACGCGCGGAGCGGTAGACTCCGAATACAAAAAATCGCGGTAGACACGTACGCGTAATCCAATGGGAAGATCGAGCGATCGTCTACCGCTAAATTCGGCACTCGCGATCCGTCACTCGCGACATTGGCAGACACCACACTTATCACAGACTGCGCGAAACATGTGTTTGGAGAACGGAATCTCGCGACAAACACATAACTGATACGCGCGAAGCGACGGACTACGAATATAAATAATCGCGGTAGACGCGAACGCGTAATCCAATGGAAAGATCGAGAGCGATCGTCCGTCGCTAGATTCGACACTCGCGACCCGTCACTCGCCATATTGGCAGATACCACACTTATCACAGACTGCGCGAAACATGTGTTTGGAGAACGGAATCTCGCGACAAACACATAACTGTTACGCGCGAAGCGATGGACTTCGAGTATAAATAATCGCGGTAGACGCGTACGCGTAATCCAATGGGAAGATCGAACGATTGTCCATCGCTAGATTCGGCACTCGCGATCCGTCACTCGCGGTATTGACTTATACTTATTACAGATTGCGCGAAACACGTGTTTGGAGAATGACGTCTCACGACAAACACTCGCATAGCGATAGATGACAGTTAAGAATCGTCAAGATACGCAACCGCATAATCCAGTGGTTAAACCGAGACGATCGTTCATTGCTAAATTCAGCATTCTCGTCTCATCACGCATGACACATTCTTGAAATGTCAGAAATGCGATTGTCAACAAAGCGGACTCGAACGCAATATCTATATGAAAACCGTAAAGTGAGATCACTTCTATCTTAATTCGTCGGAGCAATGCCTCGACGCTTCTTTCGACGCTTTACATGTTGAATGGAACATCTATGACAGACGAGTGAATTACGCAAAACATGTATTTGGAGAATGATCTCGCGACAAACCCTGCAATGCGCAATCGATGGACATCGGTTAAAAACGACAGAGATTTGCGACCGCGTAATCCAATGGGTAGATCGAAACAATCGTCCTTCTCTGGATTCGACATTCTCGATTCGTCACACGCTACTTAAGATATTCGAGACTTCTAAAAAAATATAACTTCAATTTAGAGAGGAAGGCAAGCCTCTCGGAAGATAATAGCAAACCACCGAGAATATCTTGCAAAAAAACCTCTCTCATCTAGACCGTAAAGCATGCGAAGTTTGGGGCAAAAAACAAGATACTGAAGAGTACAATGAGTGGAAAATTGAACACGAACAAGTCTGCCACATGAATCATTACGGTTCATCTGGCAAAATGGAAGTGGACGCCATCAAAGAGATGTTTCAGAGATCCGAAAACCTGTATGGAGTTAAATATACGGACTACATTGGCGATGGCGATTCAAAAACCTATAAAGGTATCATTGATTCTAAACCGTATGGAGATAATGTGATTATAAATAAAAAGGAATGCATTGGACACGTGCAAAAACGAATGGGCGCGCGACTCCGAAAATGTAAAAAAGAAAATAAAGGTATTGGTGGCCAAAACAAGTTAACTGCGAAGATGATTGACAAGCTCAGCGTATATTACGGTCTTGCAATTCGTCGAAATTATGATTCGGTGGAAAAAATGCGAGACGCCATCTGGGCTACATTCCATCATTACAGTTCGACAACAAAAGATCCGCAACACCAACTTTGTCCCGAAGGCTTCAAATCGTGGTGTGAGTGGCAACAGGCAAAAGCCAACGGCACTTTAAACAGGTACGAGCAAAGTTTCAAAACCTTATCTGAAGAGGTTTTGAATGCGATTCACCCTATCTATAAAGACCTGTCTAATGAAACGTTGCTAAAACGTTGTCTCGGCGGGTTTACCCAAAATATTAACGAAAGTTATAATAATTTAATTTGGAGAATAGCCCCAAAAATTACGAACAGCAGTGCTCGCATCGTTGAAACAGCAACATATATAGCAGTTTGTCTATTCAACGAAGGAGCCACATCTTTATTAAAAATAATGAACACAATGGGGATAAAAACTGGGCGAAATGCAGCGCAATTCACAGCTTCAAGTGACACTCACCGATTCAGCCAAGCAGAGACATTCGCGCGCAACACGCGACTCGGGAGGCCAGAATTCATCGCCGACTTGCCAAAAGTCAATTGGAGGACGAAAATTTGGCTAAGGAGGATTCACTTTATGGGCCTGGAATAGATGATTTCATGTAAGTTGAAAAAAATCAGTTTTATTGTAGTGTAAACCTGTTGTAAAACTTTAAAAGCTTTTTTCTCGAAACCATGTTTTCAAAATCGGTACCGGCCGAAACTCGAAAACGGCTCAACCGATTTAATAGCGGTTTAGACCTACCGCAAGTATATAAAATTTTGTAGTCCCTATCGGATGCTTTTTGCAATTTTTTAATTATTTCTGTTTTTTTTTTCTTTAAACAAAATGAAAATTTTGGCCAAAAATCGATATCTTAAGTTTGAAAGTCCGCC
This sequence comes from Polyergus mexicanus, assembly GCF_030449975.1. Classification (NCBI taxonomy): domain Eukaryota; kingdom Metazoa; phylum Arthropoda; class Insecta; order Hymenoptera; family Formicidae; genus Polyergus; species Polyergus mexicanus. The sequence continues at coordinate 787,375 of NW_027223344.1, forward strand.
ATTCTGTTAAAAATCAAAATTTTAGAAATCCCATCCGATAGGGACTACAAAATATCATAAATTTTAAGACCCTTTTTGATTTCTTTGTTTCAGATAAACCAGCTCGGAGATTCCGCCGGTACCGCAAAACCCTACAAGACATGCAAGGCCTAGGGCGAGGGGCTGTAGGGAAAGTACTTTCCATACAAATAATAAACAAAAATCAAAAAATGCAATCTAAAATGTGTACTTTTATTTGTGAAAAAAACCGATCCTCGTAGCTTTTATATTTTCGCCGAAAAAAAATCATGAAATATGCTATTTTTTTTGTCCGAGAAAGGTATATGCCCCCTTAAAAAATTTAGCACCGGGCCCAAGTGGCCAGAACTTTTTCATTTTTGGTTATACTTTGGTTATACTTGGTTTGATTATACTTTCTCAACTTGGATAACAGGACTTGACTTTCTCAGCTTCGAGGATGAAGAAGCAGTGAACAGACGCATCGCAGAGCATTTTGTCAACTTAAATGGAAAACATGGCGATGATGTATTGATGTGTTATACCTATTTTCCATTTAGATTGACAAAATGCTCCGCGATGCATCTGTCCACTGCTTTTTCATCCTCGTAGCTGAGGAAGCCGAATGCTGTTGTCCAAATGTGAGAAAGTATAATCAAAAACGTGCTTGCTAGAACAATGCGAGAAATGAAATATTAAAAATTGTTAGTTTTCATTGAGATCTTGTGAGCATTAATGTATGCAGAATTTATATTTTTTTAAATAATAATGCTTATATAATAAATATATTAAAAGCAATGTGAACGCGCACTGCTTTTAATATATTTATTATATAAGTATTATTATTCTAAAAAATGTTAGTTTATGATATAAGTATACTGTTGTACACTTATACCATATACCGTATACTTATATCATATACTGTATACTTATATCATAAACTAACATTTTTTTAAATAATAATATTTATATAATAAATATATTAAAAACTGTGCGTGTTCACATTTTTAATATATTTATTATATAAGTATTATTATTTAAAAAAATGTTACTTTACGATATAAACATACCATTTAATTAATGTATGTGACTTTGTATTTTATATTTTCAGAATTAAATCATACTTTTATTTAAGAAATAGAGTATTATATGAGCATTAATGTATGCAGAATTTATATTAATTAATATAAAGTAATTAATTAGCCTAAAATATACAATAATTCGTAAAGATAATTGTAAATGGTAATATATAATGCGCATATATTTCTAAACTTTATCTCAAAAATTCATTTTCAATGCGAATTTAAAATTCTTTTTATTATTTTTGATAAAAAAATAATTTAATAGTACATTTACATATTTTTTCTTTGCAGGTTAAAATTTAAACGTACAGAAACGCAGGACTCGTTTAGCAAGATGAACAATAGTCATTAGGATCAGGGGCCCACCTCAACAGGGTGGCCGATGAGAATGGTCGAGAATATGGGACTTATGGATGGCCCGAACAGGCAAATAATAATCAAAATATAAATTCTGCATACATGCTCATATAGGATCTCAATGAAGAACAACAATTTTTAATATTTCATTTCTCGCATTGTTCTAGCGAGCATGTGTTTGATTATACTTTTTCACATTTGGACCACAGGATTCGGCTTTCTCAGCTTCAAGGATGAAGAAGCAGTGGATAGATGCGTCCTGTTGTCCAAATGTGAGAAAGTATAATGAAAAACATGCTCGCCAGAACAATGCGAGAAATGAAATATTAAAAATTGTTAGTTTTCATTGAGATCTTGTGAGCATTAATGTATGCAGAATTTATATTTTTTTAAATAATAATGCTTATATAATAAATATATTAAAAGCAATGTGAACGCGCACTGCTTTTAATATATTTATTATATAAGTATTATTATTCTAAAAAATGTTAGTTTATGATATAAGTATACTGTTGTACACTTATACCATATACCGTATACTTATATCATAAACTAACATTTTTTTAAATAATAATATTTATATAATAAATATATTAAAAACTGTGCGTGTTCACATTTTTAATATATTTATTATATAAGTATTATTATTTAAAAAAATGTTACTTTACGATATAAACATACCATTTAATTAATGTATGTGACTTTGTATTTTATATTTTCAGAATTAAATCATACTTTTATTTAAGAAATAGAGTATTATATGAGCATTAATGTATGCAGAATTTATATTAATTAATATAAAGTAATTAATTAGCCTAAAATATACAATAATTCGTAAAGATAATTGTAAATGGTAATATATAATGCGCATATATTTCTAAACTTTATCTCAAAAATTCATTTTCAATGCGAATTTAAAATTCTTTTTATTATTTTTGATAAAAAAATAATTTAATAGTACATTTACATATTTTTTCTTTGCAGGTTAAAATTTAAACGTACAGAAACGCAGGACTCGTTTAGCAAGATGAACAATAGTCATTAGGATCAGGGGCCCACCTCAACAGGGTGGCCGATGAGAATGGTCGAGAATATGGGACTTATGGATGGCCCGAACAGGCAAATAATAATCAAAATATAAATTCTGCATACATGCTCATATAGGATCTCAATGAAGAACAACAATTTTTAATATTTCATTTCTCGCATTGTTCTAGCGAGCATGTGTTTGATTATACTTTTTCACATTTGGACCACAGGATTCGGCTTTCTCAGCTTCAAGGATGAAGAAGCAGTGGATAGATGCGTCCTGTTGTCCAAATGTGAGAAAGTATAATGAAAAACATGCTCGCCAGAACAATGCGAGAAATGAAATATTAAAAATTGTTAGTTTTCATTGAGATCTTGTGAGCATTAATGTATGCAGAATTTATATTTTTTTAAATAATAATGCTTATATAATAAATATATTAAAAGCAATGTGAACGCGCACTGCTTTTAATATATTTATTATATAAGTATTATTATTCTAAAAAATGTTAGTTTATGATATAAGTATACTGTTGTACACTTATACCATATACCGTATACTTATATCATAAACTAACATTTTTTTAAATAATAATATTTATATAATAAATATATTAAAAACTGTGCGTGTTCACATTTTTAATATATTTATTATATAAGTATTATTATTTAAAAAAATGTTACTTTACGATATAAACATACCATTTAATTAATGTATGTGACTTTGTATTTTATATTTTCAGAATTAAATCATACTTTTATTTAAGAAATAGAGTATTATATGAGCATTAATGTATGCAGAATTTATATTAATTAATATAAAGTAATTAATTAGCCTAAAATATACAATAATTCGTAAAGATAATTGTAAATGGTAATATATAATGCGCATATATTTCTAAACTTTATCTCAAAAATTCATTTTCAATGCGAATTTAAAATTCTTTTTATTATTTTTGATAAAAAAATAATTTAATAGTACATTTACATATTTTTTCTTTGCAGGTTAAAATTTAAACGTACAGAAACGCAGGACTCGTTTAGCAAGATGAACAATAGTCATTAGGATCAGGGGCCCACCTCAACAGGGTGGCCGATGAGAATGGTCGAGAATATGGGACTTATGGATGGCCCGAACAGGCAAATAATAATCAAAATATAAATTCTGCATACATGCTCATATAGGATCTCAATGAAGAACAACAATTTTTAATATTTCATTTCTCGCATTGTTCTAGCGAGCATGTGTTTGATTATACTTTTTCACATTTGGACCACAGGATTCGGCTTTCTCAGCTTCAAGGATGAAGAAGCAGTGGATAGATGCGTCCTGTTGTCCAAATGTGAGAAAGTATAATGAAAAACATGCTCGCCAGAACAATGCGAGAAATGAAATATTAAAAATTGTTAGTTTTCATTGAGATCTTGTGAGCATTAATGTATGCAGAATTTATATTTTTTTAAATAATAATGCTTATATAATAAATATATTAAAAGCAATGTGAACGCGCACTGCTTTTAATATATTTATTATATAAGTATTATTATTCTAAAAAATGTTAGTTTATGATATAAGTATACTGTTGTACACTTATACCATATACCGTATACTTATATCATAAACTAACATTTTTTTAAATAATAATATTTATATAATAAATATATTAAAAACTGTGCGTGTTCACATTTTTAATATATTTATTATATAAGTATTATTATTTAAAAAAATGTTACTTTACGATATAAACATACCATTTAATTAATGTATGTGACTTTGTATTTTATATTTTCAGAATTAAATCATACTTTTATTTAAGAAATAGAGTATTATATGAGCATTAATGTATGCAGAATTTATATTAATTAATATAAAGTAATTAATTAGCCTAAAATATACAATAATTCGTAAAGATAATTGTAAATGGTATTATATAATGCGCATATATTTCTAAACTTTATCTCAAAAATTCATTTTCAATGCGAATTTAAAATTCTTTTTATTATTTTTGATAAAAAAATAATTTAATAGTACATTTACATATTTTTTCTTTGCAGGTTAAAATTTAAACGTACAGAAACGCAGGACTCGTTTAGCAAGATGAACAATAGTCATTAGGATCAGGGGCCCACCTCAACAGGGTGGCCGATGAGAATGGTCGAGAATATGGGACTTATGGATGGCCCGAACAGGCAAATAATAATCAAAATATAAATTCTGCATACATGCTCATATAGGATCTCAATGAAGAACAACAATTTTTAATATTTCATTTCTCGCATTGTTCTAGCGAGCATGTGTTTGATTATACTTTTTCACATTTGGACCACAGGATTCGGCTTTCTCAGCTTCAAGGATGAAGAAGCAGTGGATAGATGCGTCCAGTTGTCCAAATGTGAGAAAGTATAATGAAAAACATGCTCGCCAGAACAATGCGAGAAATGAAATATTAAAAATTGCTATTTTTCATTGAGATCTTAAGGCCCTGTGCATAATAGAAAAAATATTAAAAATAGGAATAAAATATTAAATATCAGGAAGAGCAATTTGGAATTATTTTACTTCAAACAAGGGAATGGAATGGATTAACGCATAATGAAATAAAAAAATTAAAATTAAAAATAATTAATCCATTCCGTTTCCTTGTTTGAAGTAAAATAATTCCAAATTGCTCCTCCTGATATTTAATATTTTATTTCTATTCCTAATATTTTCTCTATTGTGCGCAAGGCCTAATATAAAAAGATCCCAATATAAAAATTATTTTAGACTTACGCCTGGATTTCTTTTTCTCCTAATCGTACATTATGACCACCTTCATAACTTTGCCAAAGCGAGTAAAATAGAATTCTAGGTCTGTCTTTGTCACATTACTTGGCAAACCATCAAGAAAAACTTAGAAAGCCACCACTGGTTTTGGATCAATCTGTAATATAAAGTAATTATAATTACTCGTCATTTTATATCTCTCGGCATTCCCGATATATACGGATATACGATCGGACGAATAAATAAAACGCGACGAACGCGATGTTCCATCATTTTCCCGATACTCACCTACACTTCGCGATTAGTCTTGTAACGGCGGACCCCTCGCGAAAATGGCGGTCGCAGGCAACTTCATACCGACGCCTTCTTCCTTGCCCTCCTCCTCGCCCCCTCTTCCCTTCGCGACCACCGCACGAACGAAATATACCGATCGCAAGCCCGAATTCTATCACAAATATCACACGAATCGAGAAAATTAAAGAATAACGCGATACAATTGCTCGTATATAGTATCGCGAACGAACACAATATTATATTTTCGCGACACTCCCGATATTCGCGGTGCTACGCAATTGACTATGGCGGAAGACTATCGAACGCGGCCGCGTATCCTCTCGAATCCCTTTCCATCGCGGACTACCTCACGACCATAAACGAGATATAATAGTCGCAAGCCTGTTTAAGATCGCGAATATTAATATTTCACAATTATTGTACAATATACTTACTTTTTTGTATCCGCAACTCGATCCCGAAAGAGCGCACGTCCTTACGCCACAGTGGTCTTCCCGGAAGAGAGGGATACCAACCACGAAGGTCAAAAAAGTGATGCAATAAAACAAAAGATAAACGACAAGTGCGTGCAACCGAAGAAACCGATCGGTAGCAACGCAACGTGATTGGCTCTTACTTTTAGAACCAACAAATCAACGTCGAGTAGTTAATAAGACAATAATACCCGGTTTCTTTACTTCCCGATAACTTTACTCGGCAGATATCTCGCAGAATCAATCAATCGGGTCATCCAACGGACATCTTTATCTAGGAGATAGCTGTCGGGAGATGTGAAAAAAATCGGGCATAACTCAGTAAGGGTTACAAACCCATACGGTGGATTAGGGTAACGAAAAGGGAATCAATTACGAACGTTTCGCAGTTTTCCTTACGCTATTTCGTTAGGTTCGCCCTCTCATTGTTCTGCAAAACGCGACCATTCGCTTAGGGACATAAAGCGTAATAAATTCTTACGAGGAGAGAGAGAGAGAGAGAGAGAGAGAGAGAATTCAGTTTGTTATAACAAAATAAATATACATATATATTTTAAAGCCATTAAACATGAAAAAGTTTTAAAGCCACGGTACATAAAAAAATCGTAAATATATAATAAGACGTAAGAATTTCATCCATAGAAAATTTTCAAATTTTACTTTCGTTTCAATATGGCTGCTTACATTCTCGACTGTAATTGGCTTTCCTTACATCTTAAGTCTTATCGCTTAAGTTTTTTCATGTATCATAGCCTCGTTTACACCGATATACTTTAATACCTACTTTATACTATATTACAATCACAGGGCCGCGTTCGGAAACATCACCCGTGTGCATAGAGTGTCGTTCTATCTTTGTTCAATTTTTGGTAACTAACAAAGATAGAACGACGCTCGTGCGTATACGGATGATGTTTCCGAACGCAGCCCAGCCATTCTATTTTTTGAAGGAATGACTATGATTGGCCAGTGTAGTATACCGTCCCCCTTACGAGATAAAAGTAGAAGTGGAAATGGAAATACTCATATGGTGAACGTAGAATAGGTATCCCCACTTCTACTTTCATCTTCCTAATATCGTTTTCGAATGAACGGATTAATGCAATCCGGTACAATTAATCACTATATTTTATTACGAATTCGAGCCTTTTTATTGACAGAGACAATGACGTCATTAATCGCTCTGAGACCGATTGTCAATTTTTCGGTCAGTATATAAGGGTGTTAGATATATACTTACGTTAATACGTATTAAAATATACATATTATATCGATATGGATAGAAGCATCATAAAACTCGTACCAAATTACGCATTAAAGATTAAAAACTAAAGATTAAAATTTAATTAATTAGAACAAAAGGAGCTAAAATTTCTTTATTCCGATTAATATTACATTTGAATCTTTCATCTCCAATCACAATGCCGATAGTCTGATATGGGCTTAAGAGCCTACCCAAAGAAATTTACTATAAGTACATAATGCATATGCATCATAAAGAAATTAACCAATCAAGTGTCTAGGACGCCATATTGCTACCTTCTTCGTATTAGACAAATGATTGGTTGATTTTTCTGTGCATTACGTATCTATGAACCTTTATCTAAATAGACCCTAACTACATACATTCGGCAGGTCATTAAGTACAAAAAAGAGGGAGACGTGTCGCATTTTTAGAGGGCGCGCGCATTGAGTTATCGCACGTGTCTTCCAGATCGAAATTAAATATTATGTCGCGAGAATAAAGTATCGTAAATGTAGAAGCGAATAGTCGGGCAAGGTGAAGTCGTCCTATCATCACGTTGCCCTAAAGCCCTTGATAAATAGGAACTAAGACAGACTACAGATCTGCTGGGAGGGGCTTTTAGTGGGTATTGTCCGGCCGTTTATTTAGGTTGGGTCGAGTCCCACACACGCCCTAGGGCCGGTCCTAGGGTACGCATTTTCCCCTCTCGTCGATCGAAAAAAAAAAGGTGAAGTCAATCATATAGTCATATAGTCACTCTGAATTTAATGTTAGTTTAGAAATGCCACAATTGTCGCGGACGTTTCGTGCGCGTTTCTCCCGCCAAAAAGTAATCCAGTCGATATCGAGTGTCATACGAGTTGTCGCGAGCGATCTTCTTTCTCTTTATTTATTCGTATTCGTATCGTTAACTGTTACACCAAGTCGTGAGTAGATGTATTCTTGTGATTGATTTAAATTCACGTGCTGTCAAGGTTGAGAGTCGATTGACAATGACCAATGCTCTCGATGATTACGAACATTTCTTAGCGATTAAGTAAATTTATATTCGATTAATCATTTATTTATCTCTTTGTCACAATCATAATCTGCAACTGAAATCTATGCACGCACGAAAAATTTACATCGATGCATATTTATCTAGATGTACATACGGTTAGTCGCGATACAAATTGGGTCGCGAATTGGATCGGGATAACTAACCACGTCGATAAAAAAAACAGAGCCGATAGCGCTATTAGCGCCGCGTGACCGCTAGAGGAACGAATAATCGGGAAAGCGGATAGCCAATCATATAGGTACTTTGAATTTGGTGTTAGATTAGAGATGTCACAATTGTCGCGGACCTTCGCGCCCATTTCTCCCGCAAAAAACTAGTTCTGTCCTGTCCAGTGTCGGGAATGTCGTATTAAGTTGCGAGCGATTATTTCTTTCGTTACGTATTCGTATGGTTAACTTACGCGATCCAAATCGACTAGATGTGATTCTTGTGATTAATTTGAATCTATGTGCTGTCAAAGCGAAACGACTGATAACCATAATGCTTTTGATGCTTACGAACATTTCTTTGTGTGTGAGTAAAGTTGTTATATCCGATTTTATCATTTATTTATCTTTCTGTCACTGTTACGAATCATAATCGATTAAAATATGTAGATATAAATATCATCTCTCTGACTAAAATTTTATTGTAATAACGGTCGCATAACTTTCGAGAAACTTCTGACCAGCTCTATGGAGAACAATCAGGTAACCATGTGTGTGTGTGGGTGTGTAACGCTCGCATATTCTTACGTAAGAATGCGTTACGTGCAAGTCAACGCGTCGATTTTTTCTTTTGATATGAAGGAAAGGGGCGGGAGATTAATGTATACTCGATAATAGATAGATACGCTTTAAGCTTTAAGTACATGCATTGATATCTCTTAATCAATTTCCGGTCATTGCACGTCATCTCGTTTATTTTCCATGCTAATAATAAACGTATAATAACCATGTTTAGAGAATCATTTATACATGCATATATATATATTCTAAGTAAAAATTAATATCCATATTTCTTTATCCCTTCGGGAATATTCGTTTCAGAAAGTTTACTTCTTTCGAAAGAAGCGAGGAAAGAACTTGCCCACGAGAACTAAAATATAAAATTTTTAATTATATATAAATTTTTCTTAAAGAATTTTTCACAAACTACTTTACAAATAATATTCTACTCTCCGTTATGTCGTTAGAGATACTGTATATATTTTTCATTTATATTGTATTCGAAAATAATTATGTATGTCGAGTTTAGATTAAATTGAAGAGAGATAAGCCAAGGCAATAGATTCAATAGTTAGCAATATACTAATTAGTTAGTCGGAAGGCAAAATCCGAAGGACTTGCTGACAGCAAAATGTCATCGAATGAAGAGATTATTGCCAGACCGCAATCAGAAACGGTTGACGCTTGATCGCGACACAATGGTCACGTGCTATAATACCGTGTTAAGATCTGTTAGACATTAGACAACACGCGTTACGATCGAGTTACGTTCATAAATTTATAGAGATAGACACACGTCCCTGTTGAAAGACTGTCTTAAACATTAGAAAGAGAGAGAGAGCGATGACAGTCGGATCTCTTTCTCTTTCTAATCGGCTACGTGATGGAGGGAAATACGTTTCGCGAACGATAAACTGTGAATTGCTCGCTTTGTCGCGAACCAGAAAAAAACGCCAAATTCAAATTTTTTAAATCGTAGTTATTCCTCATAATAGGTGCTAGAATTATTGTAAGCAGAGAGAAGCCTGCAATTTTTTGTATGATGCTTTTTCTAATTGATAATTAATTTTTATATTTACGAATTCATTATTTGGATGCATTAGTGCGCACCGATACACATTAAAAAACTATTTTATATAAATTTATTATAATGTCGAACAAAAAGTGCTTTTAGTTAATATATAAAAATTTTTATAAAACTTTTATATTTCCTATATTTTTAAACTAAATATATTTCTTATGTTCCGAGAAGAAAAATCTTGCTCCTCTAATAATGTCTGACCTATTCGCAGGTATTCTTGGCCGCCCTTCAATGTGTTCAAAACTCCGTGGTAAATTGTTTGCCATAAGCATAATCTAATTACCTACATATCCGAGGTGTCCACCGACGAGGGATCTTGCGAGGCAGACTTGCGCGTACGTGCTTGGTCCACCTGGAGAAATCAATATCATAGACAACGTCCAGGTTCACTTGGAATTACGGCACGCGCAACAGTTGCGTCGAGACGAGCAAAGAGGAACGAACGCGAGAGTGCATCGTCGCGTGCGTATACCATTGTTTAGACAATAATTGAATTTGCGAAGTCAATCAATTTGTAATTGTATATCTATTAGCTTTCGATCAGAAGAAGCCACGTAAGTTTGAATGCCACCTGATTCGCGTTACCATGGAAATCCACGATAGACTTTGTATCGTACCGGCTGCGAATTGACAATATTTAGGTAAACAACGGTTGGGGTGCATAACCGAGACTTTGTGCCAGAATGAAGGAAAAACGATTGTCGTTGGGTATTAACGTTAGCATTATACTGATACTGACGATATTCGGCGTGCTTCTGTTCTTGCCTTTGCGATTGTTATTCGACACGAATTATTCCGATCAGAATCAAAACGGGGATGAAAACGACGTCGGTGTTCTGGCTGACTCGGCGAAAGATAGAGAGCCCGTGGATCATCGTAAACTAAAACGCTGTCCGAATCTGCAATACGAAGATCGCTTGATGTCGGTCTTTCTGAGCGATTACGATGAAAATTGCACGTACAAGGAGGACGAGTGCGATGATGACGAAGATGACGATGACGACAGCGACTCCGAAGAAGAAGATAGCAGGGAGGATGAAGAGGATGAGAAGAAAACCTGCGTATCCAAGAAAGGCATCGAGGAAGAAATGAAAGAAAATGCTGAAGAGATCTTGAAGACGCGTCAGATGAAGTCTGTCACGGTGGCAGGCCACATACTCGTGGCGATGTTGCTCGTATCAGTCATAGCTGCTCTCATTGAAGTACTGCGAATACGCTTCGCTATTAGAGAAAAAGTACTGCGCCACATGTTACAGAAATTTTTAAGCGTTGAAACTTAGTATCGTTAAAATTTCTTTATAATATATTGGAACTTGTGTCGACAAAAAATTTTTCGGAAAAAATGCACGTTTTAAAAATCTTCTGCCCGCGCTTCTTGAAAACAATATGATTTTATGTATAACTGTATTCTCTAATTATTCAAATATCTATTTAAAAGTAAAGTCATATCATTTCAATTCTTTAATTCGCGATTGATACTTTATTTCAACGCAAACAATTGCGCTATTTCTAATTATTTGCGCACGTTATTTACTATTCGCAATTTGCATGTTTCCAAATTTAAATTGAAATTTGGATTAAGTTTTCAATAATTTGCACTGCACGAAATTAATTGCGATATTCGGCAGAGACCGACGGATAAGCGCTTGGTTTTTCCTCGCGGAGCTAGTAAAGACCGTCTCTCGATGCTCGGATAGATACGCATACGTGAAAAACTATTGCACCTTTTCTTTTCAAAAATGCATAAGGATTCGTCTAGGGCAGGCACGATTACCTCTCGGAGATGCTCCTCCAGCGTGGACCTACCCGCCACAAGACGTCCCATTTTAAGAGAATTAATTAGGAGTCAAAGGTCTTTTGAGATACCTGCAACACCCCGTTCCGCATTGCGTTTGTTAGGTATGTGCGGAATAATTAATTATATTTTTTTAATATCTCCATAATTAATTAAACATTTTTTAAATTTTAATAGCCCCATAATATATAAAAAACCGATTCAATTTCTCTAATAATACTTTATATGGAACTAAAGATATTTTTATTTATATTTTTGAGAGAGAGAGAGAGAGAAAGAGAAAATCAAAATATAATTTATAATAACTACAAATTATAATATAATTCGAGATGTTCAATAATTTGGGGGAAAAATGTATATCAATTCGTTTATATACAATTCTATTAATCAAATCAAAAAGTCAAATTTTCTTTTCATAATAATATCTCTAATAATTAAAATACTATTGGCAAAAAAAAAAGTATCTCGCTTGCATCGTGTAGATTACCGTAAATAGCACAAAAGCCATTTTGATTCGATTAGCGGCAGACGAACAAATTTAATTATCCATCCTCAGGAGCCCGACCACCCCCGCTCATCCGCCGCTCCTCCTTTCCGACGCCACAAGCGAAGCAAAATGCTACTTCGTCTGTTTGCGGTACGCCAAATACTCGGCTGACGCGGCGTCCATCGGCTGAATCGGAGGAAGAAATCGGGATTGTCACGAATATTCTTCATCATCGCACCCGTTTAATCCGGCGTCATTAAGACGGCACGAGGATAGGTAAAGATACACTACATTTACATAATTTATATCGAGTTGTCATCTTTCGATATATGATGTAACCATTGCAATTTTTATTTTCTTGAAAAGTAGGCCAATTTATATTTAACAAATGATAGATTAAACATTTTTTTTCCAGTGGTTCATCGAATTCCTTGCACCTGCATATGACAACATAAACAGGATACGCGTCTTCGACTACATGGTATGCTCTTTAATATAATAATTTTTACAGTTAGATAAAAAATAACGTATCGATACATTTGGAAAAATTGATGGATGCGATTTTTGCTTGTCAACAGATCATATGCAACGCACAACGATCACGTCCAATGACCTTTTTTATACTCGTGCAACGTCTTTCATGAAAAGTCCTTCACTAACAACATTCACAGTTGTATCCTTCAATATAATCCTACGTCGATTTAACAAGTAGCGCTCTATCTCTGCGACGCTTTTTATATCATGCTCATCGTTCTACTTTCTAGCCAAATGATATTTTGATATTAACTTGAAAAAATTACTAATATGCAGAATCAAAATTTAGAATCAAAAGATACTATATAAAGCACAATTAACAGCTTACCATATTATCGTAGCACATATTAAGACTAGTATGCTTAATCAAATAATCTTTATTTTCCACACATTTTGATAACATACACGTTTGATAATACAAAGTACTTTAAGCTCACATAATCAAACAAAAACTAACTATAATTATTGTAACTCAACTAACTGATAATGATTTATTAATGTAATAAATCATTATCATTATCTTATTGTCATAATAATATTACACGTATCATATTTTTAATAGTTATTGTATCAAATTTATACATCAGAAACACAAGATAGTATTTCTAAATTTATTCGTAACTAAATCAACGATAACCACAACATTTTCGTTGTGGTTAATCTAAGGGAAAATTATTTTTTTTTAAATGTTCTTCCGGTGCATATTTTTCTCAAGATTTTATGCATTAAATAGAATAAATAGATGTTTTCAAAGTGACAGTACAACGATCGAATATCCATATTCGTGTATAACGTTTATTATATTTCTCTCTAACACGTTTATATATATATATATATATATATATATATATATATATATATATATATATATTTATTTATTTATTTTATCATATAAATCTATTAATATATTAATACATAAAAAAACTCAAGAAGAGTTACAAAGATTGTCCTATTTCTATGAAAGTCATAACAATGAACTATCATGCATGAAAATGCGGATGAATATACTAGAATATTTCGCAAGATTGTAAATAATTTCGAAAGAATTATTTCGATGTATTTTCATAATCAAAAGATATAATTGTGTCTCTCTCAATGAGCTCTCCATAAGCTTACTCCTGGGATCATCTTGCCTCCTGTGTCTTTCTCTTCCATGTGATATATACAAAATATGATTATAAATTATAGACTATATGTTCGTATATATTATACTATGTCACTACAATATAATACTATAATACACGAACATAATGTGACCGGCGGCTACGATTACATTTTCAAAACTGTGATACGCTCTTTCACGTTAATGTCATTATTGCACAAAGCATATGAAAATGAAGAAATATATTCATGCAATATATTTTCATGCAAAAAAAAAAAAAAAAAAAAAAAATAAATAAAATATTTCAAGACTCTATATTATTTTAATTATTTTATTATCCGTTATAGAGAATTATTTGGGATGGATAATGTTCCAGAAAAAAGTGTATTTTAATTAATTCAAGAGAGTGGACATGAAAATTTGTAAGTATAAAAATATAATTGGAATAAATATAAAAATTGTCTCCTTCTCTTCCTTTTTCTCAACGCTGTCTTTATCTCTCTTTTTCCTAAACAATATATATTTATTTAAAAAAATATAGAAATAAATGTGTAAAAAAATAATTGACATTCTTTTATAATATTGATTATTTTTAACAAAATATTAATTTTAATATGATATAATTTTTGCTTGTTTAATAATCAACTGTTTCTATTTGTCGGCAAAGCAGGAACTGACAAAAGACATGACAGAATGGAAAAACGCAGCAATATATCAGTATGCGCCATCTGTCGAATAGTTGAGATATTTATTCAGTGCAACAAGTATATGTATAAATATGTTAGATATATTTACCACTCAGCTGATATATTTAGTACAATTTTCTTTTTGTAGTTATTTAATTTAAATGTTATCTACGCTGTAATATGATTTATTCGTGATAAGAATTCGTGGTTATTTTTTATCAGGATAAAAGCTATCATAATTGAGAAGCAATATGGAAACTGTAATTTGTTAATTATTTACAATCTATTATTTCCATATTCAAATAGTAAATGCGTATTTTATTAAATTATACTGTTGAAATGATAGTATTGATTTAATCAGTGAATTTGTATTTTGTATTTTTATTTTAAATATACATAATTATTTATGAAAGAATGTAATTACCTATAATTTTATATTTTTTAGTCTGACAAAAGACAGATTCCAACGCTATTGAGGAAAGTATTGGCAGTGGATGCCTATTTGACAGATGTGCTTGTTAAGTTCGTAGAAAAATTTCTACCTTTCAAACAGTTGAAAGTACACTATCAATTATTAGAGGTATAAATAATCTTATTTACCCTTTTATCAATTAATTGTTATTAAATAAATATCTTTGGTTATATTTATTTTAATTACTGTTTCTTACAGATATCGTGTCATGGTATACCTTGGCTAATAATTTCTCTCGTATTAATTTGGGTTCTCAGCAGCAAAAGCTTGTATCAAATGCAATTAAATTTTCTAATAGGTAAATAAAATTCTTTTATTATTTAAAATTTGTGTAGGATATATATAAACGAAAATTATTTCAGGATTGTTGCTTGATACTATCTCGGTTGCTGTGATAAAGGCAATCACACGAAGAAGACGGCCAATTACTAACGATGATCCATTTGCTGTAGGTCCTGATAAATATTCCTTTCCATCTGGACATTCATCTCGTACTGCGTTTATTGTGTATTTCTTCTTCTATATATGGCCTATATCTTTAATATGCGCGCCACCTTTACTAGTATGGTCCTTCTCCGTATGTATGTCTAGACTATTGATGAGAAGACATCATATACTCGATGTACTTGTTGGAATATTTCTAGGTATCTTTGAAGGTCTAATTATAGGCTATATTTATTTAGAGCAAGAGACATGTATTAATTTAATCTCTTGGATTACAGATGTAAACATACATACATCGGAATAATAATATTATATAACTGTTAACGTATATATATATATAACATTTACTTTTTTGTATTGTAGAAGTCTTTGAAATAATATTATCTGCTTTTTAATATTTCTTGTTCAATTTGTGTATGTATAATTGTATACATACATCAACAGTGCCATATATTTTTCTGTCTCACTTTTGAAAGAATAGATATAGTATAACAATAATTTTTAAACTAGTACACTAACAATTCTACATACGGCTTATAATTAAAAAATTTTACAAAAAATGTAAAGTTCTTGTAATTTTAAAATGTATTTTATATAATTGTATAATCTATAGATATATAGTAAAAAATATATACATATTAGAGACATTTCTCAAAAAGTTTCCTTTATATTTATCATATTGCGATTCTCTTCAAATTAGATTACAGGGCTAAATATAAAGGTAATATAGGACGTAATTGTTTAATAATTTCTTAATTATTTATTCAGCATATGTATGTGTAATTCAAAACGCGCGCGCGCGCGTCTCGTACGCTTTCAGCGGGCCCTCGTTGGCTCTACTGGAAAGTCACGCACCCGCTATTTCCAGATGTCGCAAGGCTCAAGACCGCCGTACGTGTCCTTGTCGTGAAACGCGCACAAAGGTTCATGAATTAAATCGCGATCGCGGTGTTCGACGCAGTTTTCGACGGCGTGCGAAGAAGCGCGGTGAAAAAATGCTCGTGTTATGACGCGGGCGTTCGTTAAATTTTCGGCTCGACAGACCACGGTAAGGAAGTGCGCAAGGTGTTTCGCTTGTTGCATAGTTGCCAAGGCGACTAACGTGCGTGCGGGTGCGTGTCCCTCTGTTGCGTGACTGTGTGTACGCGCGCGCGTGTGTATGTACGTGGTGTGTTATGATAAAGGACCGATCATCGTTGTCGGGACGCCGAGTCTCGTGTCGCCCGGACGCCTCGATGCTTCGCAACGACGTAGCCTGAAGATAGAAGCCATTTATTATGGACTACCCGGTGTTAGGCCACTACGATCCCACCGTAGAGGCCACGGACCATGGTAGCGGCGAGGAGGAACAGGAATTGCTGTGTAAGTCTCCTTTTGTATCATTGTCTGTTCCCGCGCGTTGCTCGCGCTCTTTTCACCTACGTGCCGAATAAAAGGCGCCAAAACACGTCATCGTCTTTCCTCGTGGCTTCTGTCTGGGGGAAGAGAAGTGACATTGAAATTTCTACTCTCGCGTTATTTCACTTGCGATCTTTCTCGTTTCTTCGCATCGTTTGTTTTTCCCATCCGTGACATTCGTTTCCTTTCGAACGCTCATATGTGAAGTATCGTAGCGATATATGCTATCAGCTGATATCAGCTGTTTCTCCGTCATTCGGGGAATTCGGCGAACAATATTGTGTTCTCTAAAGGCTCAATGTCATGGATGCAAAAAAAGTTTTTTTTTCTTTTTTTTTTAAATGGCAATATAATCCGAATGAATATATTGTCGAAGCACAAATATTTATATATTGTATATTTTTTTATATTTTATTTTTATTTACTCTACAATAAATATATAAAATATTAAAAAATAAGGCGTTATGATTGTAAAAAAATTATAAGTTATGGAAACATAATTAATAAATTGTAAATACATTGTTTGCTATTTTATTGTTATATTATATGTGGTTTTTTTTTACATTGTATAAATTAGAAACAATCTTGCGCAGAGATAAATTATTCGCAAAAATACTTTTCTACTTGTTTCTTCTGAGATAAAGTATGTCAAGGAGATAGGCTTTTCAACTGGTTCTTATTCCAGGGGAGGAATGTAATTATGTCGTACCTGGGGATGAATATGTACCCGCAACGGAGCAGTTTGGAGAAGATTTTGCCGGGGCTGAGTTTCATGAAACTAGAGCATTGCTCGCTGATGGCGGAGATAGATTTGGAGTTTCCACTGCCACTTTCGATACAATTGAGGAGCTTATGTGGATGGGGAATCAAGGGGTACATTATTAATCTGGGGCTATGTTTATCTGAGATATTTATTGTGTTTAGTGACATTAATTTGTTATAGGGCCATGTAACATCTTATTATGGGCCTGGTTTACAAAAATATACCTCTTTTCAAGTCCACGCGACTCAAGAGATACGGCATATTCATCCTGTAGATGAAGGGATATTAGTATTGACTCAAAGTATATTGAGATGTCAACTGCGACGAGGCATACCTATATTTACACACACGTATGTTGATATTGTATTAGTAATATCACCCACAGATTTAAGTAAATCTAGGCTGTTATAGGTCAACAAATATGAATGACATGCAATGTATGTTGCAAATCTCTCCGACCAAATTACTCATGGGTGGACATCAGGATAAAATAATAGATTTTAATCTTACTAGAGGAAAAGAGACTGGATTAGTAAGAATATGTTAGAGAGTTAGATGTTAGATTAATCTCAAGTTACTGTGATGTTGTATCTTATATTTATAGGTGGATGTAGGAGAAAATGGTTGTGCGATATTGAGGCAACACAATAGGCTTATCTGTGCTGGTAATCCTGCAGGACGGATAGATCTCAGGGACCCAAATACATTATCCGTAGAACATACTCTGGACACACATAGCGGTTCCCTAAGCGATTTTGATGTTCAGGGAAATTATCTCGTTACTTGTGGGTTCAGTAACAGGTGAGCCATAAGAAAAAGAATTAAAGAATCTTTAAATGATATATAATATAATTTATGCATTGTATTCCACGTTTAGTCGGCAAGGCCTTACTGTTGATCGATTTTTAATGGCTTATGATCTGAGACAAATGAGAGCATTGAGTCCAGTTACTACTATGGTGTATCCCCTTTTATTGAAGTTTCTACCAAGTTATTCCAGTCGTCTCGCAGTAGTGTCGCCACTTGGACAAATGCAACTACTTGATACAATATATGCCAATGTACAACCATCAATGACATGTTTGTATCAGGTAAATTCTTGTCACACATGTTCAAAAGATATAAGAAAAAAATACAAAGAATAAATTTTAAAAAGATTAACGTATACAGAAATATATATTATTAGGTTGCCACTGGCGGAGCGGCGATATTATCATTTGATGTAGCTTCCACATCTCAATGTCTTTGCTTTGGAGATTCGGCGGGTTCTATACATTTAATGTCTACCAACAATCCGGAACCTCAATTTAATACATTTTCTAGGTTAGCACACAATTATTCTTTAAATAAATTTTTAAAATAAATTCTAAGATGAATAAAATAAATTATTTCTATATACTCTAAAATTATTTAACACATGATTTATACTATATATATACAATTATAATATATAATTAAAAAATAAATATATCATTAATAATAAGAATTGAAATTTTATGTTGTATGTATGTGTGTGTTGAAAGTATATACTAAATTATATAACATATATATAAAATTTATTAAATATTTTTTTTTTTTTTACTTAATGTAGACCTACAGAATTTGCCGATCCAATTGAAACAGTACAATCGATTCCTTTTGATGATGATGTTACACCATTTAGTACAATACCAATGGTATATTCTGATCAACCACTTTTAAGTGATTGGCCAGAAGAATTTTTAAAAAAGATTTACAGGTACGTGCGCACTATATAGGCTTCCGTTCTTTAGAGAAGAGAAATAGAGGAATAGGAGAATTTTTTTTTTTCTTTTATAGGAAAACTCCAGCAATAGATCCCGAAATTTTGCGCACAATGAAAATGCAGGGAACAATAGGATATGCGCCAAATCCTCAGGCTTTTCGCAGAAATCAAGTGAGGAAACAATATTCTCCTACTCTACTACACACACCCATACCACACACACAATATTCTCCTCCATTTTTCCTCAAATTATCTTAAACTCCATTTATATATTTTCAATAAGTTTACCTATTTTTGTTTATAAAATTTAGGAAAAAGTGGATTCTGTTTATGATTTAATATCGAATTCAATTATTGCTTCTATAATTAAAAAAATTGCTATCTAAATTTATATATACCTTAAAGGTATACTAACACAAATATGCTCCTTCATATCTTGGATAGTTTTAGAATTTGGCATGATTAATTGAAACAATATTCTCTTGACATGAGATTAAGGCTTAATATAGTTGAAACATGTAATTTTTTAGAAAAAGGAAAATTTTCTATAATGTGATTAAGACTGATAACACATTTCGTGATGATTATTGTAGTCTATAAAAGAACGTGATATATTTTCATAAGCTAGTCCAACATATTCTTTTAATTTTACAATATAGAAAATTCATAGTTTTCAAATATATAAATATGTTCTGTATATAAGGATTAAAATCTTTGATTTCTCTCATTAATTTGTTTTACATATTCATATCATCAATTTATGATATGATTTATATGCGAGAAAAAGTATTTCGAAAAAATGTGAAACACTATTGCTATCACATTAATACGGTTGCACTTTTATCGTCTCATTGTCATCATTCATTATTAATGAAAATTAGCAACTTCTCTTTATTATGATATAATCAATTTTCTTTTGATAGTGACAATTACACAAGTTTATATTTTTTTAAATTAATATTTTACATTTTTGCATTATGTTTGTATGTATAGATGTGAAAGTTGAGCAATAATGACTTAACATACAATGGCATATTTCTAAATGTGTTTAAAATTAAATTTGAAAGGCAAATTTTTGTTCTTTGATATATATCTGGTTTTTAGAAATATCTCTTCGACAATGTGCCAAATATAACGAATAAATGAAATAACATAAAAATATGTCTGTTATAAGTAAACCAAAGTATTATATGGCATATAAATACACTGCATAAAAATTCTAAAAAAATTCTAAAAATATTATATATATTTTTCGTGACAAAATTTTTTTTCGAGTTTTTTGTTTTATTATTGGTCTAAATATATAGAAATATATATATATATAGCACAATATAGGGATAAGGTGAAGTTTATCATATCATATATACCTTTTCTATTATGTAATTTATATATATTAAAATAATCCTTTTTTTTTGTAATCTGCTTTGAAAAGCATATTATAAATATAAAGCTAGACTTTTAGTTACTTTAGTTGATTATTAAATTTGAAACTATATATCGTAGGCAGATTATAATCCGTCGTTTTATAAAACGTCTAAGCATTTTATAAAGTGCGGCCACATTCTCAAATCATAGTTGAAAATGAAGTATTATATCTGGCTAAGAATTTATCTTTTTATAAAAACGCTAACAAGCAATCCACTACAATGTCAAACGCAACGATTTGTGCATCGTTTTAGATTTTGGCTATTTCATTTCACGATGTACAAATCGTTTGACAATGTGGGTTGTTTGTTAGCGTTTTATAAAAAGACTAAAATTCTTAGCCAGATTGTAGAGTGTTTCATTTTCAACCATGATTTGAGAATGTGACCGTACTTTACAAAATGTCTAGACGTTTTATAAAATGATGGATTTTGTGATCTAGCTATAACATATAGACATATACATATATATAACTTTCCTTATTTTACAGAGAAACACATTGTATAGAGGTATAATTCTTTAATATTAATACATATATCATAATTGTTTCAATATTTAGAATATTTTGAACAATATTTTTCAGAAAAATTATGCGTGGCAGCGTTTATTAAGAAAAAACATGCTTTGAATATCATATCGATAGTATAAGATTTAATTTCTCTTATTTCAATTATTTGTATTAACGTTTACAGAATGCCCTACGTAAAGAAGAAGAGAAACGTGAATAAATATTTCATATATCTTCTCCCGAAACCATAATTCCTATACATTATCGACCAGCGTGATACTCTTCTGCCTTCAATTCCGCAATGCGTTTGTGATCGATGCATTTTATTCGTTTTTGTTTAATGATTTCTGCTCAATAATCTCTTCATAGGCTGTTAGTATGTTATACACGTAGAATATATGTCCGCATAAAATGTATAATCTCGAAGTTGTACTTGAGTGAATAATAAAGGTTGTATATGACAAACTTATACAACATATAAATGCGTAACTTTAATATATGCGCCGCATTATCAGTTTAGTTCCCTTCAACGTTCTCTTTTTCAATAGGTATTATTTATTTTTTCACGATCTCAAATTATACTTTCTCTCTATCCCATGAAATTGTACGATCTTGCGCGAAACGCATAGCAAAAATTTCATAAGACAGATTATCCGAAATTCATTTTTTGGAATAAAAATAAATAATACCTCTTTTGCAGATACCTTACAATTTGGAAAAACGACGTGGCTTAATCGCGAAACCTTTCGCGGGGGATTCACGGTGTAAAACAGATGACGGCACCTTTGTGGCCATACCTAAGCGTTATCGTAAAATCGAGTTGAAATATTCACGACTCGGTTACGACGATTTTGATTTTGATCAATACAATCGAACCAGCTTTTGCGGCCTGGAGGCCACTCTTCCCAATAGTTATTGCAATGCTATGCTGCAGGTAAGTGCAGCTTATTATAGACAAAATTATAGAGATCAAAGTAAATCAGAATGAATATAACAAGTATCACAGACGCATTTATTCATGCTTTGCAGTTGCTATACTACTGCGAACCTGTAAGAATAGCATTGCTCTCACACTCATGCCAACGAGAATTCTGTCTTTCTTGCGAATTGGGGTTCTTGTTTCACATGCTGGATATATCACGAGGATTACCCTGTCAAGCTGCGAATTTTCTGAGGGCTTTTAGGACAGTCCCGGAAGCGGCAGCTTTAGGACTCATACTGAGTGATTTACATCCGGAAGCCAAGAAAAAGATCAGTCTAATTAGACTTATACAAGTATGACAATTAAAAGATTTGATGTAAAAAAAGTACGCAAATTACATAGTTAAATTTTAATAATTTGCGTGAAAAAAATAAGTATTTCAGATGTAAATATATATTTTTTATATTTGATATGAAAAAAAAATAGACTACAAATTAAACTCTCACAAGCATTATTTATGGTATGTAAATTTTATATTAGAGCTGGAATCGATTCATTCTACATCAAATACACTATGAGATACTGGAAACTAGGAAGCAGCAGCAGGAGGAAGAGGAGGCAGCGCGACTTAAATCAGGCTCCAAATATCCACCATTTGTTTATAACGAACAGGATTTTCCTAGCATCCTTGAGGATCTCGGTTCTCGATATAGAAGTCACGATGATGAAAGGAAAAAAAAGAGAAAGCAGGAGGAGGATGGTAAATATATGTGGATCACATCGAAAGGTAAACACAATTTATGTGTAACCTTTACACTGGGCACTTTTTGTGTTTATTTTTCAATTTTTATGTGATTATTTGACCTATTTATTTGATCCAAAGGCTGCAATGATATATCCGAAGAATAACAAGAGACAACAGAAGATTATGCTATTACTATATTATTAATTAAAAAATTAAGCACAATCTATGACGATTGCAGAAACATTATCTATATTTTAATAGAATATTTTATTATTTTATTATCTTGTATTCTTAGGATATCAAGAAGCTTTCTGTATATATGCACCGATGCGTATATTTTTTTTTAAATATATTAGTTCTCTCTCTCTCTCTTTATATATATTAATCTTATATTAAATTAATAAGTTGCAGTAAATGCTTTTTGTAATTCCTTAGAATGCTTTATTGTATATTGTTTTTTTTTATTTTTTTTTTTTAAATAATAATAAGAAGAGCAGTCAGTCCCTTGTATTTTACTTTCCAAGAGTTGCATGATTTTGCTTTTATACAAGACTCCTGGGATTTTGAAATATATGATTGATATTCATGAATGTTAAAAGTATAAATATGATAATATAATATTGAGTAATGTTATATTATATAATATTTGAGAAAATAATTCGTTTTTTATACATGTATGTCGATGATATCTATATTTTGTAGTATTTCATTTTTAGAAAAATCAAACTCTACATATTTTAACAACACGATATCCTATAAATTAATAAATAAAAATATATTTAAATTAACTATTATTACAAAACATCAAATATTATCTATATATACATATATATTAATAACTATATATAATAAATATTAGACACTTATCTTATTCACTAAACAAAATCTCTCTTTTTACTTAATTATGAGTAACATGTTAATAATATTCACTTATTTTATCCTTAAATGCGCATTTATTACGGGTAGATAAAAACACCAAAAAGTCTGCCGAAGAGAATGAAGTGCGAGATGATGAAACAGAGATCAGTCATCTATTTGGATCTGAACAAATGCACATACATCGCTGTCTCAAATGTGGGCAAGAAGCTACGAAACATTCCATCATGTTACTTTGTAATTTAGTTTATCCGGAAATTGTCAATCCTTGTAAGCTATTTTGAAGTAATATGTATTTAAGACTGAATGAAAAGTGAGTCTAACACATAAAATGTTTGAAACTTTGACTGCATGTTTATGGATTTGAGATAATATTTATAGACATATTTTAAGACAAAAAAATAAGATAAGAAAAATAATCGAAATCTGACAGCGATACAATTTTTACATTTTAAGTTTTTAAAATTATAAAATTTAATGAATAACAATGTATTATTCGAAATATATTTTTAGAAATAAAATTTCCAAGTTTCGAATATTTATATGGTCAACACTAACTTTTCGTGTAGTCATAGTTTAATATTCGCGTCTGAATACAAGATTTACCTTTTATAGCTGAAGAGGTACCATTTACAAGTGTTCTTGCCCGCAGTTTAAGACCTGAGAAAATTACACCTGCATGGTGTGATAGTTGCCAGAAATTTACACCTACTCTCCAGTCTCGACAATTGACTAAACTACCTCAAATATTGGCCTTAAATTGCGGCTTAGATACTCAACAGGTACTTATAACACAAGATTAGATCATAATGCATACAGAATCAAAGCATATGAAGCCGCACATTGCGTCTCATTGATCAAAATTAACAGAGATCAAATTGTTACAGGATAAAGCGTTTTGGCAAAATCAGATGGACATCGTAGTGCAAAATGTGTTAATAGGGAAAGAGAGTAGCCCCAGTTCCAGTCCTGTACCTGTTACTGCAAAACCCTGTCGATATGGCAATAATTGTACACGAGTCGGATGTCGATTCCGACACGTTGGTCGCGACTCAGGTACGCATTGTTGAATCCTCTTAGATTTAATATGTTGCTTCGTGTGAACCTCATATTTTATTAATCATACAGAGACGGAGAAATTATTAATATCGCCCTCTACTCCGTCTACCTCGTCTACGTCAACAGCGTCAGTTATATCACCCCCTAGTCATTTGTATTATTCGCATTCCTGGATACCTCACAACATAGAGATCACTCTTGAAAAAAATGGCAAGATGTCGGTTAAAAAAATTAGCGAACCAAAAAACGAATTCACGAATAACACGTCCGTACAAACGAGCGTGATAGAGAATGGCCAAGATGACAAAACGGTACGAACGATTTCCGACAACAACGTCGACGACAATAATGACGAAGATTGTAATAACGTCAAAAATTGTAATATAGTATCGAACGCGGAGATAGGCGAGGCGAAAAGTACAAATTCAGAGATATCTAATAATACTCAAAAAATACAATACGGTCTCAGTGCTGTCGTCTGTTATATTGACGACAAGAATAATGAGGAACGGAGAAACATTGTAACGCTGTTGCGAGTTGGACCAAATTATCATGTACGATCGTCGGGCAACCCTGTATCGCAGTGGTACATTTTCAACGATTTCTGGTAAGTCCTTTGGGGACAAATGTGTGCTTTCTGCATCAGTGCTTTAACATCATTTATTACAATACTAAATTTGTCATAGTATATCACCGGTGACTCCGCAAGAAGCAGTATGGTTTAATCTCGATTGGAAAGTACCGTGTGTGCTTCATTACACGGCGATACCTGCACCCGAACCGGCACCATATGTCAGTCCCCTGACATACGATGTGTTTGGCGAAGATAAGTGTATTGCGCGCAGTGGCGGAACCAGAGGCATTACATTTACCCCTCTAGCATCGGATGAAATGCCTAAGAAAGGTAGTGTTTTTTTTTTTTTTTTTTTTTTTTTTAACAATTTTGACACAAACAGTCAATCTTGTTTAATTCTTTATGATAGATCATCTTGCAAATGTTGGGATTATTGTTATAGGAGAATTGGTAGGGATCGATGCAGAGTTCGTTACTTTAAATCAAGAAGAATCCGAGTTGCGGAGCGATGGAAAAATGTCGACTATAAAACCGAGCCATATGTCTGTAGCACGAATCACTTGTATACGCGGGTATGAATTATCATTAAATGGTCATGTTTTATAAATGAAGATTTTAATCCGATTATAGAAAAGTACATTTAATGACGATGTTTGCAAAGTTTTAAATTGCAACCTTTTTCTCACTTTTTTATAAATAGGCAAGGTCCACTGGAAGGTACACCATTTATAGACGATTACATAAGCACTCAAGAACAGGTGGTCGATTATCTGACAAAATTTAGCGGAATCCAACCGGGTGATTTAGATGCGAACTTTAGTAGCAAACATCTCACCACTCTGAAATCTACGTATCAAAAGTTGAGGTTTTTAGTGGACAATGGCATAATCTTCGTCGGACACGGTCTAAAAAATGATTTTAGGTAAAACACTATTTACATTAATATTTACGACAGTGATTCATTAATGTGACATGTATTTATGCTTGAATTTTATAGGGTAATAAATATGGTGGTACCGCCAGAACAAATACTGGATACAGTTTTATTATTTCACTTACCTCATCATCGTATGGTGTCGTTACGCTTCTTGACCTGGCACTTTTTGGGTAAAAAGATTCAGTCCGAAACTCACGATTCGACAGAGGACGCGCGAGCAGCCTTAGAATTGTATCGTAAGTACAAAGAACTGGAAAGCTGTGGCACTTTGAGGGAAACGCTTAAAGAGCTTTACGAAGTTGGCACTCAGTTACAGTGGAAAGTAAGAACAAAAGCAATCTTATATTATTAAATCAACTTATTCCATTAAATCTGTTCTCTCTTAAATATTGCCTGATTTTAGGTTCCCGATAGCTGATATGAGGATAACATATATAAGGATATAGATGATCGAATTAATAGCGATAATGACGATTAGATGATAATACAAATGTTCATGTATCCATTGTCCAATATCACTGTTTGGAAGGTAACACTCTGCAGGTGCTGTTCGCGTTGGTCGATATTTAGTCCAATTCTGAAGACAGGATTATATATTCGTGATCCACAGAGAAAAGATTTATTGAACGCACACGTAATATTATTAGATGAAATTTTAAGGTTGTGTGCACCGTGATATCGTGAAACTGAAAGAATCGCAGATACCAAAACATTGATACTCGTTCAGAATTTTTCTCGTTTTTACTCGTATGTTAGATCATTGTTACAATCATTTACTGAATGTATGGTGTATACATACATGTACTTTTTATTCAACGATAACGCGTTAAATCGCGGATCACTATCCATCTTATCGATAGCCCATTAGAAAGATTGAATAAAATGAAACAAATTGTTGAGCGCGATTTTAAATAGGAATATCATTTTAAATAGAACGCGAATTTGTATATATTGTCTAATATAACATTGGCGTTTTGAAGAGCAGTAATGATTCCGCACTGCCCGACGGATATCAATATTCACTCTAATTTCTTATCGTTTATACTGTATCCCGTATGAAAGAGATAATTCCATTCCGATCCATCAAACAATTGCCAGGTATAGACGTAAATAGTACAGTAGCAATAACTGAATTACGTAAATGTACAATATTTCAACGTTTTCTTTTATACGTATATCTCTAGCGTATAAACTTTTGTACGATTTTATGGAGCGGGGTTTCATGCAGTTTTTTTTATAAGGTATTTGTTTTATCTTATAGTGGGGAGATACATTGCAAGTTTTCTCGAGCACATACATATATACACACATACACGTAATCACAAATTGTCATATTTAACATTAGTCATATTTGCGATTACATTTATGACAATTATTCATCGTTCACTCCAATCCATTTATGCGAAGCTCTTGAAACGCGAGAAAAACTATTAACGAAGGTAGTAGAATATTTTACAAATTGACAATTGTACTCTCATTATAGATTATTTTTATACAAATTTTAACGAAAATGTGGGGAGGGGGAATACTATCCAAATCTATTACAAAAAAAGACGAGATTAATGAAACATATATTTTTTTATATCCCGAATTTTCTTATAATTTGTGCACGGTAAGTTATAGGCTGGTTTCAATAGAAACAGTCAATGCGATCAATCAATATACAATACAGAGTACAGACAGTACATACGATGTTGAGACGGTAATTAAACGTTTCTTTTACCGATCGCTCTGTTACATCATTGTAATTTTTCAATAAATAGTTGTACAAATTCACATCTGATTTAATTTTCCTATTTTTACTTATATAATCAAAGCTATTCTCCTAACAGTTTTATTGGAAAAAAAAATTAACAATATATGCATAATGGTGTGTTAATTTCATTACATATATTTTTTTTCGTATTATGTCTTAATGTTGTATGTACAAATCAGCACTAATCTCCTATTTATACTAAAAAGTCTCCCTTCTAATCGAATATTATTGCGTTAAACCACTTCTCGTGGATATGATTTTAGTAATGTAAATTAATAATTTACAAATTGTACACACATTCGCGTCTTGCGCGCGCGACCATAGTAAGTCACGCTATTGTTACAGCGCTCAAGCGTACGAATTATAGTATTATATATATATATATAAAATATAGAAATTTAATAAATAATTGAAAAGAGTCCCGTGCGCCTTCGAGGCTGTTTTCAAGAGATTTATAGATCCCTTTTAAACCGGTCGTGAGTAATGTTTGAAATGCTGATAACAATTATTCACAAACAATACAAAGCTTGGAGGAAATATTTAAAACACGTCTGAAGAATTAACAATAAGCTATCTTTCACGACGTGTAAATTCAACGTTCACGATATACAACATTTGATTACCGTCTTGTGTAAAAGGAGCTTTACGAAAGAATCCATGCATGATGTTTTCGAATGAGTTCCGCTGAATATGTCATCGGCGAGATACAAGATCGTTTTAGAGATCGTGCCGATTGGACGCGAATAAAAAAATAATTAATTCTATTTTACCGTAAAAAGGCAGCGGAAGCGACGAGGCACATATCAAGACGCTTTACCGGATAACGTTAAAAAAAATAACATATATATACTTATATACATGAAGATACGATTCACCGAAGAATGTCGAACTATTCGTTCGTATCTGCCGACTGTACGGGCGGCTTAAGTAATTACAGGTAATAAAAAAAGAAAAACATCTCCTGACTAGAAACTTGCGTGGTCGAGCTGCAGGAGCTGGAAGGAGTATTTAGTGGCAGTATAAGAATGATGAATCGATTGTCACTTAGAATCCATGCGCCTCAGCAGATGCTCATCTTAGACAGTGAGGATTAAGGCACTGTTAAACGCTATTAAGATATTCGGTAGAAGTCGGGACCACGTCCGCAGATTACGCCAGGCGAATCCACGCAATGTGCGTTCTCTTGGTTATCAAAAAACCAAGGCACTCTTCGATCGTGTAGCCAGGTTCTCGTCTGCGATTCAATCCGATACAGCCAGAAAATCAAAAACGTCGATAGAACGAAACTGAAAAAGGTTCTTCAGTGATCCTCGCCTTGCTGGAAATGACCGTTTCGATTTAGCGGTTGCCTTTCTGGAGCATCGGAAGGCCTATTCCTCTTAAAGAATCCGCACTGTAAATAATAGAAAAGATCGATCAATCAATTTTTCCATATGGGTAATCAAGCATTAATATCAACATTGAAGAATGAATAAATTTAGCAAAGTTAAATATCACTAGATATTTGGATCAATATTTCTTTACAAAACAATTTAAAAAAATTTTTTAAATTACTGATTTTTGTTCTATAATGCACGCATTACTAACCTTATGAAGCAAGTAGATGAGCAGCAAGAGGATTATCATTCCTGCGCAGGCCGACAGAACTACCACCCACACTGGAATGATGTCCGGAGCGGAAGGTGGTGCGCTAGGTTCAATGTTCGTGATAACTTCGTCACTTCTGATGACCTGTTCGGCTGGCGTACCGATGAACGGTTGCTTCGTAACACGCGCCACCAGCTTCGTCGACACTTTTACCTTCTCCGTAAAGGCCACCTCTTTCAAGGTTCTAGCGTCCACGCGATATCTCGCGCCGATCCAAACCTCTTGATCTTTCTTTAATGGACCCAACACACATCGCAACATTACGCATTTTGCTGCGTCACAGGGTCGTACTGGTTGATCTTGCGATTCGGGATCGTTCTCATAATAATCTTCATTTTGAAACGCAGCTTCATTGGATAAGAATTCGTCCGTCTCGAGATCTCGCCGATGCCTGTACAGTCGCTCGAATTTCTTGAACTCTTGAACGTCGATCATGTCACTTTCGCGTCTGTGCCTCGGACCTATAAGGTCAGAGTCCGATCTCTCGGTAGAGAACTCATCGTTAAATCGATCACGATGAAATCGATCATCTTTTCCGTAGACTCTGGTGTTGCCTGTTCGCTCTTCCGTTCGTCTCTCCTCGTGTGTACGCGTGTTATATCTGGTTTCATAACTTCCCTCTGAGGTTACACCGCGATTAGAAGATTCTCCTTGCCAAGATTGACTGTAAGTCCTTTGATTCTGATTATCAGCATTGCCATCTTGATAGCCATCGTGTGGACCGCGCAGTGTATATTTTCTTTCTTCAGTGTACGTATAAGAACCTTGAAGAGCGAATCTACGACCATCCTTCAGCACAATGTAACCTTTACTGTCCGGAGTGATAAGTAGCTGTCCTTCTATTTTGAGGAACCGACTGTCGCGAGCCTCCGTGGATTCCGAAACATAGCTCTGTCCACCGTAACGATCTTGAAGAGGAAATATAGAGCCGTCCTCAAATTCTATGTATTCTTTCCTGTCGGCAGACGTTCTGAACCTCGCCTTAAACTGTACGTACTGTTGTCCCTGCCTGTTATATATCTGATAACCAGCCGTGTCTTTCGTCAATGTGCCGAAGAGCCGTTCCAATTCTTGCGTGGAACTCGCATTCTGCAAACGAAAACCAAATTCTCGTCCTCCAACCGTTTCTTCACGATCGCCGGTGATGAAATCTTCCGTAGTTTGATGGTGATCACCCGCAAATACACCATAGCGTCTTTCCTCGTTATAGTTGTATCTGTGTTCCCGCTCTTCCTGCAGGCGTTGTTCTTCTTCTTGTCTTCGCCGTTCGTCTTCGTATCGACGTCGTTCCTCGTCTTCTCGACGTTCTTCCTCCTGCCGGTGCCGCTCCTCCTCTTCTCGACGACGTTGCAAAGCAATGATACGTTCCTGTTCTTCCCGCTGACGTTGCATCAGGCGTGTTTCCTCCTGCAGTTTCCTCTGACGAGTTTCCTCTTCCTGACGCAAGCGAATCTCCTCCTGCTGTTTCAGTAACTCTTGATATCGCCTCTCACTCTCAGTTAAAACCGAATCAAATCTTTCCGAAGGTGAGATCGTACGTCCGCTTTGTATATTATCATTCTCGTCCCAACGACTTTCTACTCTAACGGAATGATTCATGCGAGTCTCGTAAGGCTCTTCAAGATCGGGTAATCTCCGAGAACCGAAAAATTCCTTTTCAGATTCTCGGAATCCCCCGCCTAAAGTTGCGGAACTTCCATCGGATTCTGTGTGGAAAACAACTCCACGATTGCTAGATAATTCACCGGTACCAATCGCGCTAGTTCCGGAAGAATTCTGTGTATATGTCGTAGTAAGAACGTCGGGTTTCTCTCCCGTTGGATTCAGTTGGATTCTCCTAGTCTCGGTGACCACGTTCGACGAAGAAGAGGAGGAAGATGAAGAGGAAGAATGTCGCGATTTTTGGATATTCGAACTATCGCCGCTATTGATTTCAGTTTCTTCTTTCTGGTTCGCTTTGTTGCGGTCTACCTCGAAGCCTCTTTGAACGTTGATCGTTCTGCCTGATTGTGATTCGTCCAGGATCACGCCGGAATAGTCGGGATAATTTAAATGCACTTTTTTGCGTTGATCCAGCTGCAATATATCATTATGATTTACATCGTCATTTCACACATACATTCAAAAATTGATTAAATTATAAAACAAAACAATAATTAATCATAATTATCTTAATTATAGTTTTTTAAGATATAATTTTTTATGCATATATTTAATTCTATTATATATGCTATAAAAGTATTATATACATATATATATTTTTTTATATAATTGGATAGCTTTGAATAAAGCAAAACACATACTAATAGCAATAATCATAATTTCTATAATTTATATCATATAATTCATATAACATAAAAAAATAATTTTGGTTTATTTCCGTCACATACGTACCTTTAAACTGAGATAATTTGCATTAGCAGGTTCGCAAGCGATTGGTCCCGCAGTCACTGGTTGTTCCAACAAGTACATCAGTTTTTTCCCAGATAAAGTCTGCGCGGGCCACACAAGGAATGCTTCGGCCTCGATGATATCTGATGGGCCTTGATTGCGAATCGTATAATTATGCGTCACCGCTGGCCCAAATTCGAGCTCCGTCGTAATATTCACGGCAGTGTAATTATCGGGATTGTAATAGAGATCCTTAGGTTTGCTTTCGCCGTCGACGCGCAAGTCCGTCTCTATCCAGATCGGCAGAGATAAATGCTGACTGTTGTCATGGGCGGTGATGTGGTCTTCGGGATTCGTAGTGTTAACTTGCATATCAAACTCATAGATGGGTTTCATTCCGTGTGACGTCACAGGCTGAAGTAGCACCTTGAATTTCACCAGTTTATTCTGCGGCAGTGGATTTCCGATATCACAGCGAAGAGTATTGTTATTTGATTGCTTGGGCGCAGAACAGTGAACGGGAATCTCTAGGGTCTCGATACGTTCTATCTTGATATAATCGATACCGGTTGGTAGCTGCAAATTATACGTTGCCTCGAAGGCGTCCTCGCCCGCATTCTGCACCAGAACTTCGAGTTCCAGCCTCTTGCCAGAGCCTAGTAAGTATCTACCGACGTTAGACCTCACACTGAGCTGTAAGTCGGGTATACAGACGTTGTCAGGACCACAATTCTTTCTGATGGAAAGGGTGTCTTTCCGAGAAGTTGTCGCGCCAAGGACTGGTCTCAGCGGCATTCTCGGATCACGACGGCGATTGTCTGTGATCCGTTCTTCTTCCAGACTCATACGCATTTCGGCATCCAACGATGTTAGCTTGTCGCGGATATTGGGAGTTACGTAAACCTTTAAGAACGATGCAAAAGTTGCGAATCTCTTTTTCTTCCTTACAAAGAGAAATTATAATATATATTTAAATCAAGCAAATATTTACCTGAACTGTACGACAGAACTGCCGATCACGTTCGACCGTGATCGTATGATTCATCGTATTCCTGCCCTCCAACTCCAGGAAGAACAGCCTCGGATTCTTCGTTTTCTTTACATCGAGTACGTATTGTATGTTGAAATTGTGCCTCATAAGAACACCCTCTCCTGAATACCTAAAGCAGGCCCTAAGCGGAAGACATGTGACTCTGGTATCATCCGAAAGCGTGCAATTTCTGTTGTCCAAGGAGATCAACTTGGATTCAGAGTCGAAGGACACGTAGGAGTCCATCTTGATCACCGGTCGTGACCTAAAGAACGTCAAGTTTACTCAAAACTCAATGTCATCATAAAGGCATTTTCAATATCAGGTTTGAATGAAGAAAAAAATTGATAAGAACCTAAAGAACATTGCTGCTCCTGACTCGTATGCACCAACCACCAAATCTGGATAAATATTGCCATCGAGATCGAGCGCACCGGCCACCGAAAATCCAAAGGTCTGCACCGGATTATCTAGATCCTCCGCATGGATCACCTGGGAATACTTTTCCAATACTCCGGTCCGTGAGCCGTGATAAATGTAGACGGCACCGCGGCCATTGGGACCAGCGTAGGGCGCGCCAACAACGAAGTCACCGTAACCGTCACGGTCGATGTCCCCCAGAGAAGCCAGTGACAATCCGAAACGTCCGCGGTTGCTTTCGCCGTCTCTGGATAACGATAAACTTTATCGTCGCAGTTCAACGAACTCGCGCGCGATGCAGAGCTCATTTAATCCTTCAGGTCAGAGTCGTTAATGAACTTGTGAGTAACGGAAATGTACAAGAGTCTCTGCCGCTTTGTGGAAATTTTTTCCCCGTACACATTCTATGTTAAACGTAATATACGCAATTGCTTTTCTTTCTTAAAGTACTTGTGAAGTTTCGCTACCTTATATCGAATCTGCGAAACTTTTCCGCGCCGTCGCCCTGGTAGATAACGTAGATTCTTCCGGTCTCGATGGTCATTTCCGGATTATCCGGAACTGTGTACATGGGTGCACCCACTATCAGGTCGTCCAACCCATCTCCGTCTATATCGCCGGATGCCACGGCGTAACCGAAATAAGCGCCCATTTGTTCGCCAGTGAGATTTCGAGGATTCGTCATGTTTGATGTGAAAAGTATCACCTACGATCATTTATTTTGTCTAAGCCTAGACACACTCAATGACGCACACACAGATACACATATTACTGCCATTTTATCTTTATTGCGAAATTAAATATTTATCCGTTTAATTTTTACGATGCACATTTAAAAGATTAGAATTTTGAGAATTATATCGATTAGCATATGTTTTGCATTTTAAAGGAAATTAAATTATGTTATTATTTAAAAATTATGTTAAATTATATTCTGCAAATATTTGCATTCTTGCACATTTGATTGAATTGTCCTTAAAATATATCGTTCAAATTAAGATTAAAATCAAATTCAAATAAGATTCTTACAATTCTATTCTTATTATTCTATCATTACATTTTTATATCTTATTACACACCTTGCCCAGGAGATCGGAACCACGCGGAACACCCACCGCTGTACCGCTATCGCCATTCCCAACGAAATCCCCTGTCGCGACGGAATAACCCATGTAACTGTCATCTTCTTTCGCGGGACCCTCTTTAGTGAACATTATTCTCGATCGACTGTTCAAAGGCTGCGAAAACGCTTGTCCTATAAAACGATCCGATATGGTATTAATAAGAGAAATATGCCGAAAATTTCTTGATGAGAATGCAGGCGTACTCATGACCGCGGCCATAATCGAAAATCCTTTAAAGGCTCTCGGTCTTTGCTGCAGTTAGGAAATAATTCGCACAAATCCTTTCACAAAATCTTATATCATATTAAAATATAATCACATAATTAAAGGATTCGAAATCCGTCGTGCGAAGAATAATTTAATTAACAGATAGCTGTGTACAAAAGTCGATTAAAAATCATTATTTTTATTTTCTCCGCATCGTTAATTTAGAAACCATATATACGTATACATGCTTAATTTTGCGTGAAAGGTTTTGTGAAAACAACATGTGCTAAACACGGGAATGACAAGCTTTTCTATCATTAATCTAGCATTTGTTTTCGCTATTAATGTCAAGCAGTCGCCACTATGTAGCAACATTGGCGCAAACTCTCCAACCGATTGAAGGTATTATAGCTTTCTAGTTGGATATCCATATTTTACTGCGGCTCTTGCTGCATCTGCAGCTTGCTGAAGCTGTAAGAAGCGGGCCCGCACCTGTTAGAAATCACCCACCACTTATCTGGCAGTAATTAAAAAAAAAAGGGGGGCGCATCACATTTTAATTGTTGGAATTACGGCCGAGTTTTATTCGTCAGAAAAATAAAGCACAGAAATTAGTTTTTAATATTTGTTAAAAATTTCTCGTTTGTATTTAATCAATTATATATAAAGTAAGAGATATACAGAGAAAGAGAGAGAAATTGAATTATCCCAATCACATATAGGGAATGATTGAGTAGCTAGCGGAATTTTTTTTTAATATTTTCAAATTTCAACGGGCTGATTATTTCAACGTGATTATTCATCGATTTTAATTACATGATTAATAACAAGCGTCATATTAAGCATGATGACAAATGATTAGAGTTACTGCCAAGCAAGTGTAAAGAGGGTGGAAAATATTCTCTCGTGTTATTTCGTTTCTGTCTCCGAGAACGCTTTCCTGCGATTAACGAGAATTAATATCGTCGGCTTTCACTTCAGTTTCCGCATTTCCGGAAAAAGCCGACAAACAAAACACGTGGTTAATTCGTAAGAAATCGTCAATACGAGAGAATAGTAGGCTTATTATTTTTGGGGCGAGAGGGGAGGGGGGAGGGGGGGGGCAAAAAGGTGAAGATAGTATTTTAGTTACGGGGGACCTGCAAATGTACGCGATACCTGATGCTTCGGCTTCGGTGACTAACATCGTCGCTACAAACTTCATTGTCATGGCGGTGGCGATCGAATATATCTGACCTGTAATTTGTTAAAGGAAATTCCCCACTGAATTATTAATCAAACCTATTAATCGCGCGCTCTCTAATCGCTAATCAACATCCGCTCCTCCGTTCTCGTTCAGTCGCACCGCGTCTTAAGATACACATATATACAGACATTATTATACAAATGAAAATTGATCAAAGATTCTTACCTTGCCAGTACCAACTGCCCGGTGCCCCTATAAAGATTCTCTCGCCATTCTGAAATAAATAGAAAAATAACTGTCAGCGTAATATTAATAAATTTCTTCTCTTATCCTGAATTATGAAAAATTTTGAAATAACAAAACATTCTTACTTTTAATGGTTGTCATTTATAAAATAAAATCCTAATTTATCTCTCGCAACATTTTTGAAGATGAAATATTTTGCAAAAAATGTCTCGAATGTACAACCAGAAAACGCATTCACGCAAGTTCAACTTCTTTTTTTAAATTTATAAGATAATATCGCAGATAAAAGAAGGAAGGGTTCGTGCACGAGCCCGTCATGCGATAAAGCAATCGTTCGTATATATGCATAAGTCTTATATTTGTTGCACGCGTTTACATACAACTGCGTTACGCATGTTAATCGCGTGAAAAACTACGATCACCTTCGCGATAGAGACTTGTCGGTACTAAATACAGCGATATCTTAAACAAGAAAAACCGCTCGATCGAGAATGGATAGATCGACAGTATCTTAATCAAACAATAAAAAATATATATTTGCAAATTATCTGTCACGATTATCTCGTGCATTTCTAAAGTACTCAGTTATATTGTATATCTTATTTTAAATCATTAGCAATTCTAATTATTTGCATTCGTAATGTATTTTACACAAATTAGTTGCATATGTTTTATGCTATGCTAATGTTATATAATACAACAACAAGAGCCTCCGTTCTTTTATTAAAATTTTAAGTAACATTTGCTTTGATAGAATTTTAATTCAGAAATTAATTGTAAAAATATTTCATTTTGTAAAATATTTGTGTTTATGCTATTACAATGTTATATAGTACAAATATATGTATATAACAAGAAACTTCATCTTTTTATTAAAATTTTAAATAATATTTGTTTCGAAGAATTTTAATTTAAAAATTAATTATAAAAATATTTTAATTTCTAAAATATCTCATTCTCAAATGTATTGAAAAGTCATATAAGAGAATTATAATTGAACTATTATATATTGCGATTGATTGAGAAAAAAGAATGACAACCAAGGCGAAGTTAAAGGAATGTGGAGTTGTAAAAATGAACTGACAAAGCAAATGTAGCAAGTGCACGTACTAAAGGACATTTGCACGGTATCGCGTGCAGCATGCATTATTTATGACTGCAATACGTAATAGAAGTAACCGTGCTTTTGTCATGCAACATTTGTCTGGAGCGTTAAATGTACGCGAATCACAGTGGTCCGCGCCACACAAAGGCCTCTCGGTACGCGGCCATGACTCTTTGTACCCATTCAAAAATTATTAATCATCGCGAACGGCATGCAACTAATATGCGACAGCGCCGACAATACCAGCGCGCGTAGACGTCATGACATTTAAACATTCTTCAAAACGTATAACTCGTACAACGTTGGCGGTTTTCGAGTGGAAGGAGTGGAAAAATGGACGTACTATTTCAACTGTACTCGCGAAAGGCAAGACGTAACGAACGAGCCACTTTGTGGAATGGAAATAATGTACAATAAAGCGAGAATTTCATTTGCATTGTCTCGAATGAACATCGTATGTATTCCGGAACGCGGGATATCTCTCGGAGGGAACTTATTAAAGTAACACTCTCGGCGAGATGGGGAAACCATCTCGAGAGGTTCGCATAACGTCTCCCGCGGTGTAAAATCTCGTTGAATCGGTACGTGAGAACTCGAGTGGCTCTCGAAATTGTCGACATACTCATAACGCCGTTGACCCTTTGCGCCCGTCATTCCCATGCAATGTATCGAAAGTACTTCTACAGTTAGCACTCTTACAAAACGGATACTGTATATTCGATCTTGCATCAAATCCAAGTGAAAACATGGAAGTCCGTTCACTTAAGCGTCTACATGGAAATTTTTTCAAATTTTATAATATTAATCGAAACCTCAGAATTCAAAAATATTTAGAATAGCCAGTTTTTTTAGAAAAATCTACAAGGCAATTTGAAAATATTAACAAGAGAATATTGAGAAGAGATAATTACCTAATCTTTCAGATAATCTTCTCCTCTTAGATTCGTTAATATATAATTATTATAATATCTTCTTGCTCTCTCTATATATTTGCCTATAGTAAAAGATATTTATAAATTCTCATATAGTCGAGGTCGCGACCCTATAAACCATAGTACTTGGCCGTCGATGCGTTTACGTTTTACGCATTATATAACGGTGCACTCCTACGCACCCACTTAACGGCAATGCCGAAGTTGTGAAGATTACGGCTCGCATACATATTAATCGATATGAATGCGATCTACATGAATGATCACAAGAAAATCTGAACGCGCAAGCACATTTCATGATAAGATCGTGCAATATGAATGGTAATAGATAGAAAACGAAACGGGATACATTGATTGCTTACGCGCAATTATACCATCAGATCAAATAATGATGCCTACATTATTAAAACGCATGTTATTATCCACTGAATAATCTTGTTAAAGGTTGAAGCAAAAATGTTAAATTCTTTGAAATTTAGAGTCAGAAATTTATACAAAAAATTAACCATGTGTACCGTTCTTAACATTCGTTAATTTCATAACACATACATATTCTTTCTACGATACATTATTAAATTGTAATTTATTTTTAATTTATTGTGTTATGTTAAATAATAGTTTTGTTGTGTAATTAAATGGTGCCAATCCATTAATTTTTCCGAAAGATTAGTTAAAATTACAATAGTTAATGTATTGTTCAATATATTTAAAAAGACAAGAGTCTTGGAATTAAATAATTTTTAATTTTTTTATTAATATTTTTAATATTTCCTTCTTTATGTCTTTTAATTAATTTTTAAAATTTCAATTAAGCACTAAAAAAAGTTAGTTATTAGAATCAAGTAATTTTACTCCTCTTAAAAACTTGAAAAACAAAATAATAATCATGAATATCAATTTATTCTACATATATGTTTTTAAACATAAAATAAAAATTAATTTATTATAAAAATAAATAGCGGCGCGAAGTGCTCCATATGTCACATAAAAATTTCAAAGAGAAATAGTAATAATAATAAATATTAATTTATTGTATATAAATAATACTCTTTTAAATAAAATGATAAATTTTAAATAAATATTAGACATATCATAATTTCTCAAGAGTAAAGTAATATTTAAAAAAGAATATATATATTCTCTCTCGTATATTTATAACATAATATGTGTGTCTAATATTTAGCAGCGACAATTGGATGGCGCTTATATTGGATTGCGATATATAACATACTGTTTACGCGTTATATATATGATCGCTTTTTGTATTGTCTAAAATAATAAGCTGGAGTGGGGACGAAACATCGACAGGTAACCGGCGCAAAACATTCCATGTGTTGTCACATTATCACTCGAAAGGCGTTCGCGACAAGTACTAGAAGTATCGCTAGATGCGATTATCTTCTATGATTATTACAATTAACAATTACGTATAATTGATTTACTTCTGCTATAAATGATTTATAAAAGTATTATATTGATTATTACTGATCGAAGGACACACTTCGTGCGAATTAATCGTTTGAAGCAAAAATCAAAACAGGGAAAGTTAATTCCAAATCACTATTTTATTCTTATAATTATTTTTTTGATACATGAATATATCTTGCATGATATAAGTTTATCGTTGAGTTAAATATAATTAATTGCTCGTCATTTTTGGATCAAAAGTGCAAAGTAATAAAAAAATAGCGTAACAAACAGAGTAATAAATATCAATTTAATAAATAAAAAAAAATCGTACTATGTCGATTATTTATACATTTACATAATACATATACTTCACATAATTTATTGTTCGAATCTTGTGTGTGTTTGAAAAGTATATTGTAAAATATTGTATAAATATATTTATGTATTTTAATGAATCATAAACTTGATTCGTAGTGGTATTAAATTGAACTTGAATTGTTTTTTTTTGGGAACTTTTCAATCATTAATATTCGATTAATAAACATGTAACGGTATTTAATCATGATTTAATGTTTTAATAAATCGCGTAGTGTGTGTAAAAATACGGCGTTTATATATCTACAACGACGTGTCATATGTATATAAGTTATTCAATAGAAAATTAACGCGCGAGTAGTCAGCGAAGTCAGCAAAATCGACGTAATTGGCTAAGCGATGAAACGCAAGAGATAACAATTTACATATTTATCCACTTATATAATACAATACAAGAAATAGTAATATCTTCCTAAAATGCTAATATATATTCATATTTGTTAGAATAAAGATAGCATTTCCCCGACGAAGATATTGAATTTCACCACGCTATTTTTTAGTACCAAGTACAATCATA
This sequence comes from Polyergus mexicanus, assembly GCF_030449975.1. Lineage (NCBI taxonomy): Eukaryota > Metazoa > Arthropoda > Insecta > Hymenoptera > Formicidae > Polyergus > Polyergus mexicanus. The sequence continues at coordinate 828,285 of NW_027223344.1, forward strand.
TTTGGGTAATTATATGTAGAATAAGGCCTTTTCTAAATTTTAACAAATATGATCGGATCTCTTATAATACATAATTAACTAATTTTCGATAATTTTTCGTTTTTTGGGGGGAGAGGAGGGTAATGGGGGACGGGCTTCCCCAACTGATTATTACTGTTGGAGTCACAAGAAAGAATTTTACCGAGAGATTCGATCATATTTGTCAATATTTAGAAACGGCCTTATTCTATTGTACATAATTATGTACCTATATTTGTATTGTTTTCTTGTCATAATATAATAAAGTGCATGCTTAATATAATAAAGTACGATTCATGTCAAGAAGCCATACAAGTATCGGACGATCTATGGGCTGAATTGCACAAAAGATTAATAAAAGTATCTTGTGCGTTGTACTGTACCGTATATCTTTATAGCAGAGAGATATAAACGTATAAAAAAAAAAAAGTTTTAACTTTTTAAAAAACTTTGTATCTCCAATGACATTGTGATAGTTGAATTATGAGTGGAAGAGATCCGATCTTTCATTACATTAAAAAATTACGTTGCACATGTGTATTGCTTTGTTACTTTCATTCAATTGCGATCTGTGCAAAAAAAACCATCCATGATAATTTCTACAGATCGCCCATAATTGTTTGTTTGATCACAAAAGATAAATACTAATACAATTGCCTGTTTTATCTGTCTGTGGCGTCAATTTTTATTAGAAGACTTTAATTAAAAATTTTATATTCATAATTGTAAACATACACACAATTTATTGTTTTATCATAAAGCATCTTTGAAATTATACTTTAAACTAAACTTTGTTTATTATAATATAAATAAGATTAATATTTTTTTTCTGCAACATACAGTTGTGTTTTAACATTGCCATTTGAATTGCTATTTTACTCTATGTGTGTATAAACGTGCAAATAAAAATAGTTTATATAATATAAAATATTCTAAATTGAATTTTGCAATTATTCGAAATAAGGGATTAACATCAATCACAAAACGTAGCATGAAAATTTATTAATATGAGATATATATTTTGATATATATAATAATAAAGTAGCATAACAGCATATTATATTTTACATAATTCTAATAGCAAAAATATTACTTGATGAAATTTTTCTCACAATATCATATACATCATTATTACCATAAAAGCTCACAATAATTGAGAATTCTGCAGAATATATCATACCATAATCACTTACACATAATTTTTTTATGCCATATTTTATTTTAAGTGCATTTTAGTCTTAAATATTATAGCCCAAATATTAAAGCAAGTTCCTTAGAGATTCTCTCAAATATACTCTCTATTGTAGAAAGCATTACGTCCATTAGATCCATCTAAAATGCAAGAAAGTAAATAAAATTTAATTTTTACTTTATTTATATATAAAAATATAACCAAAATATATAAATGATATTGTGGTTATACAATATATTCTTTATTATTGACATATTAACAATAAGTATTACACAATTTTTTACGTAAGGATTTTCTTATTTAAAAAATAAAAAACTTACTATTAGCATTTGATATTATTTTTACGAATTATTTTATATACACACAATAATACAGTTTTCGCATATATATATAAAATTTTTAACAAAAACATGAAAAAATATGTAATACTGTTTGTTTCATGATATTATGTGAAGAGAGAGGAATAGAACATTATTAATTAAATGTACAGTATACATATAAATATAAATTAATAAATATAAAAAACCAAAAATTATATATTATATAATAATTTTATACCTTAGATCGCGAGAGGGAGAGCGGATCAGAATTTCCTTCAACTATTGGATCAGCTATAACATCGGAAATCGAGACAACCGTAAAAACGGCAATGAACAAAAATAGATAAATTTTTGTATTCATTGTTGCAAACTTACATGCGACTTCTTTGCTTATCGTGTTCTCCTGATACTTTTGCGGATTTCGATGTATGCAATAAATTATTCATTTTTTAAATGTCGTCAAAATAACCCTTTGACATATATATATATATATATATATATATATATATATATATATATATATATATAATATAATTGTACATAAAATATTTCGGCAACGACTTTTCAATAACATGTTATTCAGCCTTGGTGGCGTAAACATTGGCGCGCTATTGTTTACGTATCATGATTTTGTTATTACTCATACAGCGACACTTGAATAAGAACTATAGTGGGGTGAGACGCTCCGTCGACATTAAATTCCTTTCTTATGTGTTATCATTCACACGACGACATCCGCGCAGAAAGTAGCTGTGCGAGACGCTCCGTCGAATTCGTTTCCTAAACGCGATCGCGACATGTACCGGAAAATAATTTGATAAGATAATTATCTACTTATTTTTTAAATACATTACTACAATAAGAAATAATTATTTCTTCAAAAATAAAATTTGAAATTAAATATATTAGACTTGAATTTTATTAAAATAATAAATTTATTAATCCCACACTTCCCGTGGATCCCTCTCTTAAAATAAGATACACCAAATAATTATTCTCTCCCTCCCCCAATAAAATTTATTTTTAAATTAATAAATTTTATTTAAAACTATATTAGACTTGAATTCTATTAAAATAATAAATTTATTAGTTCCACACTTCCCGTGGATCCCTCTCTTAAAATAAGATACACCAAATAATTATTCTCTCCCTCCCCCACTCTATTAAAATCAAATATATTTTAAATTAATTTAATATAAAACGCATAAATTTATGATATATAAAATATTATTATTATTAAAATAAGTAAGCTAAATAAAAAAGGTTTTAGGTTCATACCCTAAATATAGATTTATATCTCTTATTTTTTTTAATAATATATAAATGATATGCCTGAAAAAGGATTATTTTGATAGAATAAATCATATATTTTTATTAATGAAAATAAATAATAAATAATAAATTTAATAAATATAACTATATTTTTATTTATTTTTAAATCTAAACTTTTTAATAATATTTATTATTTTGAATTTAGTTTTATTAATTATAAAAAATTACTATTATTAACATATTTTAGAATAATTATATCTTTAATAATTTCACTTATTTAAATTATTTTAAGATTTTAAGTTAATAAAAACTCTAAACCTTCAAAGTTTAATATATAATATATTTTATAATTCTTATATTTTAATTTATTATCTTTTAAAAAATTTCTTTAAATTTCCAATTTAATATTTTTATTTAAACTATAAAATAATTTATTAGTATTAGAAAATAATTTCATAATTAATTAATTAAATGATAAAGTCATAAGTCACTTGGTAATAATATCAAAAATTAGTTAGGAATAATAAGATTCTGTATAGAAAATAATTACAGGTCATACTTGACAAATAGAAAATCTCAGAGAAATATAATTAATAAATTAAAATTTAATACACGTACGTATATATATATATAAATATATATATATATATATATATATATATATATATATATATATATATAATTATATTATATGCCAAAGAGATAGAGAAAGAGAGAGTATATTATGTGTATATAATTTATGTTAATGTTTTATTTTATTAGAACTCTGTCGCACAGAGTTAAATTGAAGAAAGCTGGAAATTTAATGCTTCAAAATCCGCAAAAGTATCAGGATAACACGATAAGCAAAGAGGTAGCAAAGAGGTATATTATAGAACGCGGGGAATTTAATGCTTTAAAATCCGCAAAAGTATCAGGATAACACGATATGCAAAGAGGTAGCGAAGCGGTAAATTACAGAAAACGGGAAATTTAATGCTTCAAAATCCGCAAAAGTATCAGGATAACACGATATGCAAAGAGGTAGCGAAGCGGTAACTTACAGAAAACGGGAAATTTAATGCTTCAAAATCCGCAAAAGTATCAGGATAACACGATAAGCAAAGAGGTAGCAAAGAGGTAAATTATAGAAAGTTCTTCACGTCTAACATATTCTTCGCTTACATCTCGTCTACCGTTAAAGATATCGATATTATTCAAGAAAGACATTATTCTACATGATCTCCGCTACAAGGATTGACGCATTAGATTTATAAAATTAATAAGATGACGATTATTAAAGCGATAAAGCGAGGTGAAATCGCGACGCTTTTGCCGAAATCATTTGCGTCAGATACATTATTCGCTTTGATTTCGATTACCGTTAAAGATATCGATATTATTCAAGAAAGACAATGTTCTACATGATCTCCGCTACAAGGATTGACGCATTAAATTTTTAAAATTAATAAGATGACGATTATTAAAGCGATAAAGCGGGCCGAAATGGCGTCGCTTTTGCCGAAATCATTTGCGTCAGATACATTATTCGCTTCGATTTCGATTACCGTTAAAGATATCGATATTATTCAAGAAAGACAATGTTCTACATGCTATCAGCTACAAGGATTGACGCATTAGATTTTTGAAATTAATAAGCTGACGATTATTAAAGGGATTAAGCTGGCGAAAATCGCGACGCTCTTGCCGAAATCATTTGCGTCACATACATTATTCGCTTTGTTTTCGATTACCGTTAAAGATATCGATATTATTCAAAAAAGACATTGTTCTACATGATCTCCGCTACAAGGATTGACGCATTAAAATTTTAAAATTAATAAGCTGACGATTATTAAAGGGATTAAGCTGGCGAAAATCGCGACGCTCTTGCCGAAATTATTTGCGTCAGATACATTATTCGCTTTGATTTCGATTACCGTTAAAGATATCGATATTTTTCAAGAATGACATTGTTCTACATGATCTCCGCTACAAGGATTGACGCATTAAAATTTTAAAATTAATAAGCTTACGGTTATTAAAGCGATAAAGCGAGCCGAAATCGCGACGCTTTTGCCGAAATCATTTGCGTCAGATACATTATTCGCTTTGTTTTCGATTACCGTTAAAGATATCGATTTATATTCGTCATCGATTGATATAAGTATTTATACTAATTACTATTATATTAAAAAAAAAGAAACATTTGCCTCATTCAATTACTTTATTCATTAATATCGTTAATTTATTTTGATACTTTATTATAATATATCCGCTCTCGTTTTCGGTAATCGAGGAAAAAAGATTAAAACATTATATGTTTATTCCTGCTATTTTAGTTCGACGCGAGAATATACGTAATATACAATATATAAAGACAGTTTTTTTTCACGGATACGCTTATCGCGAAATTCGCGATTCCTAGAAACGAAACGCGAAGGCTCGCCGGACGATTCTCGGAATCGCCGGGTGAAGGAGGGGGGATGGGGAGCGAGCTTCAAATCGTCGCGAGCGTCACGCAATGTAGACTGTGTTCCGAAATTCATCGCTAGTACTGAAAATCTGTAACATGCATAATATGACCTAGAGATTTCCGATACTGGCGGTGAATTTTAGAACACGACCATGGTTGATTTTTCGACATATTCCGGTTACAAAACTTTGGAGGATTGATGCATTAGATTGTTAAAATTAATAAGCTTACGATTATTAAAGCGATAAATCGAGCCGAAATCGCGACGCTTTTGCCGAAATTATTTGCGTCAGATACATTATTCGCTTACATCTCGTCTACCGTTAAAGATATCGATATTATTCAAGAGAGACATTGTTCTACATGATCTCCGCTACAAGGATTGACGCATTAGATTTATAAAATTAATAAGCTTACGATTATTAAAGCGATAAATCGAGCCGAAATCGCGACGCTTTTGTCGAAATCACTTGCGTCAGATACATTATTCGCTTCGATTTCGATTACCGTTAAAGATATCGATATTATTCAAGAAAGACATTGTTCTATATGATCTCCGCTACAAGGATTGACGCATTAGAATTTTAAAATTAATAAGCTTACGATTATTAAAGCGATAAATCGAGCCGAAATCGCGACGCTCTTGCCGAAATTATTTGCGTCAGATACATTATTCGCTTTGATTTCGATTACCGTTAAAGATATCGATATTTTTCAAGAAAGACATTGTTCTACATGATCTCCGCTACAAGGATTGACGCATTAGATTTTTAAAATTAATAATATGACGATTATTAAAGGGATTAAGCTGGCGAAAATCGCGACGTCTTTTCTTGGGTCATTCGCGTCTAATGAGTCTATCTCTTAAAGCACAGCAATCTTTAAAGAAATTAACGCGTCGTTCGGAACTACATTATCTTACGTATTGTGTGCTATTAAAATTGCACAATCAATATTTTAATTAAATGATAAAGTTATAAGTCACTTGGTAATAGTGTCAAAAATTAGTTAGGAATAATAAGATTTTATATAGAAAATAGTTACAGGTCATACTTGACAAATAGAAAATCTCAGAGAAATACAATTAATAAATTAAAATTTAATACACGTACGTATATATATATATAAATATATATATATATATATAATTATATTATATGCCAAAGAGATAGAGAAAGAGAGAGTATATTATGTGTATATAATTTATGTTAATGTTTTATTTTATTAGAACTCTGTCGCACAGAGTTAAATTGAAGAAAGCTGGAAATTTAATGCTTCAAAATCCGCAAAAGTATCAGGATAACACGATAAGCAAAGAGGTAGCAAAGAGGTATATTATAGAACGCGGGGAATTTAATGCTTTAAAATCCGCAAAAGTATCAGGATAACACGATATGCAAAGAGGTAGCGAAGCGGTAAATTACAGAAAACGGGAAATTTAATGCTTCAAAATCCGCAAAAGTATCAGAATAACACGATATGCAAAGAGGTAGCGAAGCGGTAAATTACAGAAAACGGGAAATTTAATGCTTCAAAATCCGCAAAAGTATCAGGATAACACGATAAGCAAAGAGGTAGCAAAGAGGTAAATTATAGAAAGTTCTTCACGTCTAACATATTCTTCGCTTACATCTCGTCTACCGTTAAAGATATCGATATTATTCAAGAAATACATTGTTCTACATGATCTCCGCTACATGGATTGACGCATTAGATTTATAAAATTAATAAGATGACGATTATTAAAGCGATAAAGCGGGCCGAAATGGCGTCGCTTTTGCCGAAATCATTTGCGTCAGATACATTATTCGCTTCGATTTCGATTACCGTTAAAGATATCGATATTATTCAAGAAAGACAATGTTCTACATGATCTCCGCTACAAGGATTGACGCATTAGATTTTTAAAATTAATAAGCTTACGATTATTAAAGCGATAAATCGAGCCGAAATCGCGACGCTTTTGCCGAAATTATTTGCGTCAGACACATTATTCGCTTCGATTTCGATTACCGTTAAAGATATCGATATTATTCAAGAAAGACAATGTTCTACATGATCTCCGCTACAAGGATTGACGCATTAGATTTTTAAAATTAATAAGCTTACGATTATTAAAGCGATAAGTCGAGCCGAAATCGCGACGCTTTTGCCGAAATTATTTGCGTCAGACACATTATTCGCTTCGATTTCGATTACGGTTAAAGATATCGATATTATTCAAGAAAGACAATGTTCTACATGATCTCCGCTACAAGGATTGACGCATTAGATTTTTAAAATTAATAAGCTTACGATTATTAAAGCGATAAATCGAGCCGAAATCGCGACGCTTTTGCCGAAATTATTTGCGTCAGACACATTATTCGCTTCGATTTCGATTACCGTTAAAGATATCGATATTATTCAAGAAAGACAATGTTCTACATGATCTCCGCTACAAGGATTGACGCATTAGATTTTTAAAATTAATAAGATGACGATTATTAAAGGGATTAAGCTGGCGAAAATCGCGACGTCTTTTCCTGGGTCATTCGCGTCTAATGAGTCTATCTCTTAAAGCACAGCAATCTTTAATGAAATTAACGCGTCGTTCGGAACTACATTATCTTACGTATTGTGTGCTATTAAAATTGCACAATCAATATTTTAATTAAATGATAAAGTTATAAGTCACTTGGTAATAGTGTCAAAAATTAGTTAGGAATAATAAGATCCTATATAGAAAATAGTTACAGGTCATACTTGACAAATAGAAAATCTCAGAGAAATACAATTAATAAATTGAAATTTAATACACGTATGTATATATGTATATATATATATATATATATATATATATATATATATATATATATATAATTATATTATATGCCAAAGAGATAGAGGAAGAGAGAGTATATTGTGTGTATATAATTTATGTTAATATTTTATTTTATTAGAACTCTGTCGCACAGAGTTAAATTGAAGAAAGCTGGAAATTTAATGCTTCAAAATCCGCAAAAGTATCAGGATAACACGATATGCAAAGAGGTAGCGAAGCGGTAAATTATAGAAAGAAGGGAAATTTAATGCTTCGATATTCGCAAAAGTATCAGGATAACACGATAAGCAAAGAGGTGACCACCAGTTATCGGGCGATAATTTTGGTCGGGCCGGTGGGCGGTAATTTCGGTCGGGCCGGTGGGCGGTACTTAACCGCGCCTGTATCGATTCGCGTACGTCGATCGGTGTCGCGGCAGGATATAGATCCTCCCCCTGAGCGGGACTTGGCGCGCCGTATTAATGGCGAGTCCGATTTCGTAAATGGCGGTCGCGTAATTATTGCCGGTTCGCGGATAGCGCATTGTCGTTTCGTCCGTGATGGTCTTTCCTGTGGAATTCAGGAGTGCAACGGCCGACGGGAACACCCGTCAATTGCAGGGAACACCCTACTGGATGATCGCCGTTGCACGCAGGTGGACGGAGTTGTTCGAGGTGTCGAGAAAAAACACAACTTATATCAATAGGTATATGACATTTTTATTACAGGTTATACTTGACAAATAGAAAATCTCAAAGAAATACAATTAATAAATTAAAATTTAATACACGTATATATATATATATATATATATATATATATATATATATATATACATATATATATAATTATGTTATATGCCAAAGAGATAGAGAAAGAGAGAGTATATAATTTATGTTAATGTTTTATTAGAACTCTGTCGCACAGGGTTAAATTATAGAAAGTGGGAAATTTAATGCTTCGAAATTGGCAAAAGGATAATCAGGATAACACGATAAGCAAAGAAAACGTGCAAATAAAAATAGTTTATATAATATAAAATATTCTAAATTGAATTTTGCAATTATTCGAAATAAGGGATTAACATCAATCACAAAACGTAGCATGAAAATTCATTAATATGAGATATATATTTTGATATATATAATAATAAAATAACATAACAGCATATTATATTTTACATAATTCTAATAGCAAAAATATTACTTGATGAAATTTTTCTCACAATATCATATACATCATTATTACCATAAAAGCTCACAATAATTGAGAATTCTGCAGAATATATCATACTATAATCACTTACACATAATTTTTTTATGCCATATTTTATTTTAAGTGCATTTTAGTCTTAAATATTATAGCCCAAATATTAAAGCAAGTTCCTTAGAGATTCTCTCAAATATACTCTCTATTGTAGAAAGCATTACGTCCATTAGATCCATCTAAAATGCAAGAGAGTAAATAAAATTTAATTTTTACTTTATTTATATATAAAAATATAACCAAAATATATAAAAGATATTGTGGTTATACAATATATTCTTTATTATTGACATATTAACAATAAGTATTACACAATTTTTTACGTAAGAATTTTCTTATTTAAAAAATAAAAAACTTACTATTAGCATTTGATATTATTTTTACGAATTATTTTATATACACACAATAATATAGTTTTCGCATATATATATATATATATATATATATATAATTTTTAACAAAAACATTAAAAAATATGTAATACTGTTTGTTTCATGATATTATGTGAAGAGAGAGGAAGAGAACATTATTAATTAAATGTACAGTATACATATAAATATAAATTAATAAATATAAAAAACCAAAAATTATATATTATATAATAATTTTATACCTTAGGTCGCGAGAGGGAGAGCGGAGCAGAATTTGCTTCAACTATTGGATCAGCTATAACATCGGAAATCGAGACAACCGTAAAAACGGCAATGAACAAAAATAGATATACTTTTGTATTCATTGTTGCAAACTTACGTGCGACTTTTTTGCTTATCGTGTTCTCCTGATACTTTTGCGGATTTCGATGTATGCAATAAAATATTCATTTTTTAAATGTCGTCAAAATAGCCCTTTGACATATATATATATATATATATATAATATAATTGTACATAAAATATTTCGGCAACGACTTTTCAATAACGTGTTATTCAGCCTTGGTGGCGTAAACATTGGCGCGCTATTGTTTACGTATCATGATTTTGTTATTACTCATACAGCGACACTTGAATAAGAACTATAGTGGGGTGAGACGCTCCGTCGACATCAAATTCCTTATGTGTTATCATTCATACGACGACACCCGCGCAGTAAAGTAGCTGTGCGAGACGCTCCGTCGAATTCGTTTCCTAAACGCGATCGCGACAAGTACCGGAAAATAATTTGATAAGATAATTATCTACTTATCTTTTAAATACATTACCACAATAAGAAATAATTATTTCTTCAGAAATAAAATTTGAAATTAAATATATTTTCGACGCTTTATCGTTTGACTTTTAACAGCATCTAAATATGATTCGGATTAAGATCGAGCAATTAAACAATCGATTCGCAAAATCGAGTAATTAATACAAGACATCGCGATACGTCAATTGTTTAATAAATATAATTAATCATAATTTAAAATATATTTTATAAACTTTAATATTCCCCGCGTATATATATATAATATAATTGTACATATAAAATATTTCGGCAACGACTTTTCAATAACATGGTATTAAGCCTTGGTGGCGTAAACATTGGCGCGCTATTGTTTACGTATCATGATTTTGTTATTACTCATACAGCGACACTTGAATAAGAACTATAGTGGGGTGAGACGCTCCGTCGACATTAAATTCCTTTCTTATGTGTTATCATTCACACGACGACATCCGCGCAGAAAGTAGCTGTGCGAGACGCTCCGTCGAATTCGTTTCCTAAACGCGATCGCGACAAGTACCAGAAAATAATTTGATAAGATAATTATCTACTTATCTTTTAAATACATTACCACAATAAGAAATAATTATTTCTTCAAAAATAAAATTTGAATTTAAATATATTTTCGACGCTTTATCGTTTGACTTTTAACAGCATCTAAATATGATTCGGATTAAGATCGAGCAATTAAACAATCGATTCGCAAAATCGAGTAATTAATACAAGACATCGCGATACGTCAATCGTTTAATAAATATAATTAATCATAATTTAAAATATATTTTATAAACTTTAATATTCCCCGCGTATATATATATATATAATATAATTGTACATATAAAATATTTCGGCAACGACTTTTCAATAATATGATACTCGGTCTTGGCGGCGTAAAAATTGACGCGCTACACCCACAGAAAAGATTTCCGGATCTAATGCTATTACTCTTCAATCTATCATAAAATAGGATTCATATAGCGACAATCATATTTATTATTGAAAAAGGAATATTTTAATCTTAAATGGAAAATTCTTCAATCTAGAATAAAATGCCTAGTAACGCCACCGCATATCGGTTTCGCGACGGCTATTGTGGCGCTAACATCAAGTTATTCTAAATGCAAGAATATATAAGCTTAGATTTGTATATGTTACTCTTGTCTCAAGATAGTAAGACAATCTTATTTAATTCGAGAGAGAAGAAAAGGAATTATTGATTTAATTTTAAAATTGTTTTATTTTTATACTGCATAAGGTTGTAATACGATTAAATATATCAAGAATATTTTTTGTCTCGTTATCAGAAATCCTTTCTGAGAGTGTATTGTTTACGTATTATGATTTTGTTATTACTCATACAGCGACACTTGAATAAGAACTATAGTAGGGTGGGACGCTCCGTCGACATCAAATTCCTTTCTTATGTGTTATCATTCACACGACGACATCCGCGCAGTAAAGTAGCAGTGCGAAACGTTCAAATCTTCGTCAAATTCCTTTCCTAAACGGGATCGTGACAAGTATCAAGGAAAATAATTCGATTTTGTCGCCCCTTTTGCTCGAAGTAATCGGTAAATTGTCGACTCGAAGCGTGATTCTCACGTGAAGGTTCGATCGTGCCGAAATTTGAAAGTGCGGGAGTGTCGTTCAAAGTATCGCGCGTATAAGTGCGGAAGTAATCTTTTAATAAAAGTGCGGGAGTGCCGTTTAAGTATCGCGTGTGTAAATCAACCTGACAATGAGAGGAGGAGGAGGCCTAGGAGAGGCATCGGGCATCGGTGGAGCAACCCTGTGGTAAGTAAATTGTTATTTGTATATTAATTACTTATTAATTGCAATTTAAATTAAGCAATTAATCGCGTAATTTGATTCTTTATTTGTATGATTTAAACAATAGGAAATTAAAGAAACAGATTTTTGTATGAAAGCTATAATCTTGTAAAATTTTATACTTTTAGATTATAACTTTTATATATATGAAATTATTAGAGTTATGAGTAGTGTTTCTTTCTTTTTTTCAAAATTTATAAAATTATTTTATTAATCGATCTGTTTATTATTATATGCATTGAATATAAAATTCAATGCGTACAATAAATTTTTAAAAATATTAATTACTTTGAGCGTTGCTACAATCTGGATTTTTTATTTCTATGCTACAGATCAATGTAACAACCTCCTAACAATCTGAGAGGAGGAGGAGGCCTAGGAGAGGCATCCTGCATCGGCGGAGCAACCCTAGGGTGAGTATTTATTATTTGTATATTAGTTAAATTAGTTAAAAATCGCGTACGTGCATTAATTCGGTCTTATTATTTGAATGAATGAAACAAGAGAAAATTGGAAAGAAAAACTTTTACATAAATCCTATAAAAGTTTCAATGTGAAAGAAAATTTTTTTATAATTTATAAAGTTATTTATTTATATAAAGTTTCTTTGTTAGTATTGTGTATTCATCGGATGTATAAATATTTCGAAATATTAATTATATTTCGCCGCTATAATTTGGATTTTATATTTATATGTTACAGACAACGTAGCCACGTAGCCTCAAGACCAACAACTCCGCTGTTGCGCATCAGTGCCGGTGAGTGACAAACTTTTATTTAATTTTAAAGTAACGGATTTATAGAAATTGTAGATATAGATTGTAGATTGTAGATTGTAGATAAATCCATTGCTTTTAAATGGATGAGCTAAAACAGTTGAATGGAATAACTTTTATTAAGGTCTCTTGATATGCATTGCATCTATTGCAAAAATAAATTAAAGTCCAAATTAAAGAAGGAAGATTATAAAAAAAATATTTTTCTAGTTTGTAAATTTTTTAATTTATTGAATAAAAAATGCCAGTAATTTTATCAATTATATACATGTAATGGTAACTCATTCTTATAACGCGCGCAGATCTTATCCTAATTTCTTACAGCTCATCCATATCGTAGAATTTATTTGTAGACATTGTTCTTAAACTTTGTTTTAATTGATATAAGAGAGACCAAATGATCAATCAATTAAATTATCTATAATATGAGAATAAATGGCATAAATGTTGTTTAAATTAATTTTTTTTTATTATAAATTATATATATGTATTATTATATTATTAAATAAATTATATATTAATATATAAATTTTAATTAAATTTATATATTTATTATAATTTATCATAATTTTTTAATTAAAATTTTGATAATTTGGCTTTATGTCAATTAAAATAAAATTATATTAAAATAAACATCTAACGAACGATCGTAAAATCACACGATCATCGTCGAGCGTGAAATGTTTACGCTCATCTACTGACGACAATAATTATCGGCAAAAAAAGGAGTTTATCTTCTTATGAGAGATAAATCTTGCGCTTATTCGTCGGCAATAATAAATAGCCGGCGATAAAGGGAATGTTATCTCCTTTTTCGATCTCCGGTTAGAGATCGATCCAGAAAATGGCCAGGAGCAAGAAAAAGTAGGTCTAACTGGCCCGAAAAATGGATATAGGCTACGCAAAATAGGCGGCCAATACTGACCAAAATCCGTAGCAAGAGGTTTGTAAGGTACAATTACGGTACGCGAGTAGGGCACGCGAGTAGGGCACGCGAATAGGACACGCGAGTAGGGCACGCGGTTAAATATCAGGGATACGTTCTCTAATTTTTGGATTTTTGCTGGTTTAGTTAGAAAGTAGGATTGTTAGGGCTATAGGCACCGTTAGGACATTAAAGAAAAAAACTAGGAATAAGATTACAATATATAGTAATAATATCTCGATAACGCGATTTTTTATAACGATATTTAAAAGTAAGACCCATTTTATACTGTTAAAATTGTCATTCGCGAGATAAAATATATTATATCTTATTGTTGGTCGCGACATTCGTATAAATCGCGTATTGGAACATAAATCGGGCGGTGGATACTATATAACAAATCTCGAATGTCTGTCGAAATATCTTTGCATAAAATGATAGTAATTATATCGCGCGCGCGTGCGTATGTTGTAGGCTTTGATTATTATAGAAATTACGCGTATCGCAATCGAATATTACGAATATCGTCGATTTATTTATTTGTCGCGTTATTTATTTGTTGCTCGCGGATTTTAAATCGCGATTTCTTTTATAATTTAATCGTTAATGTACATCGAAGCTTTGTCTATTTTTTGCGTCATTAGATAAGTTGTGTTTTTAATATCTTAAATTTTAATTCTAATATATAATACAATATTTGATCTTATATATATATTCTCTCTTATATAAATTCTGAATACATTTTATTTTTTAACTTTTTTAAAACCATTGTTTTAAAACTATTATTCCTTATATCTTAATTTTCTCATCTATTTAGAAATGATATAACAATGAAGAGATGCAGTCATATAAACAAATAGCGATAATAGATTAGCAATTTCCTGAAATTTAATCCAAGTGTATAAATCTGTTAAAATAAAGATTTGTAGAGGGATATTGTCTTATGTACATAAATAATTAATTTCTTATATATAAGCATTTTATTTATAAAATATTTTGAGTATTTATGTTAAAATAAAAAACCAAATTAAGACAAATAACATTAAAAAAAAGAATGGCATACATTATAATTATGCCACAATTTAGCATTAATATACACATATCATATATAATTATTTAGTAACAAGTTATTTAATTTACACACACACACACACACACACACACACACACACACACACACACACACACACACACACACACACACACGTGTGTGTGTGTGTGTGTGTGCAGATTCTTTGTATATTTAAAAAGATATATTTGTTTCAATAAATTTCTAAAATAAATATACATATTCAGAACCAAATTTTATCGTCCAAAATGTTGAAATTTATTTATGTGGAACATGTAGTCGAATTACAGTATATTCAACTTGCATTTCTACAGGTTGAATCTTTTTATCTTGAGTTTTCGATATTGTTTTTAAATTTAACAATATACATATTTGCATATGTTAATATATATTATTATGCTAATATGTCTTTTGAATTAAAATTATACATAATCTAAGTTACGATTTTTAATATAAATGTCATATATCTATTGATATAAGTTGTGTTATTTGTATCTTGTCGTAATGCACAATATAGTTTAATCTTACATAAATTCTGAAAAGTTTTAACTTTTTAAAAAAGTTTGTATCTCCAATTTTGTATCTATCGTTAAAGATATCAATGTTATTGGAGAAAGACATTATTGTTCGTGCTCTTCACTATAAGTATTAAGGCGTTAGTATTTTGAAATAAATATAACTTTGATTAAATTAAAGCTACATAGCGGGCCGAAATCGTGACGCTTATTCAAGCGATATAGCGGGCCGAAATCTTGATGTTATATAAGGCTGTTCCGCCTTTATAATGAACACAACTTATTGTTAGAAAAAGATACAATTCGTAAAATATTGATTGTGCAATTTCAATAGCACACAATACGCAAAATAATAAAGTTCCGAACGACGCGATAATTTCTTATAAAATTGCTGTAATTTAAGAGATAGACTCATTAGACGCGAATGACCCAGGAAAAGACGTCGCGATTTTCGCCAGCTTAATCCCTTTAATAATCGTAAGCTTATTAATTTTAAAAATCTAATGCGTCAATCCTTGTAGCGGAGATCATGTGGAACATTGTCTTTCTTGAATAATATCGATATCTTTAACGGTAATCGAAATCGAAGCGAATAATGTATCTGACGCAAATGATTTCGGCAAGAGCGTCGCGATTTCGGCCCGCTATGTAGCTATAATATAATCAAAGTTATATTTATTTACGACTTTATATACGGCTGCTACGCCTTTAATGAACACATCGTAGAAAAAGATACAATTCGTAAGATATTAATGGCGTAATTTCAATAGCACGCAGTAAAATAGTACTCTGCGTTGATACCACTGCTT